>NC_141698.1:1093734022-1094074022 GCF_964263255.1 Lissotriton vulgaris
AAGCTGGATTTTGGTGCCCCCAATCCTCGGTGTGGCTAGGGCGGCTCCGGTCAGGGCTTAGCCCATATCTGCTGTATATAAATTAAACAGCAGCGGTGCTAAGACGCACCCTTGCTTAAGGCAGCGGGCTGTTTCAATTTTCTCTGTAGCGGAGTCAGTCGAAAGCTTAATTCTGACCCACGTTCTTTGGTATAGAGATTGAATTGCTTTCAGTAGTGCTGGGTTGATGTTCCAAAGGGCCAGCTTCTTCCAAAGAGTTGAGCGGTCTACCCCGTCAAACGCTGCAGAATAGTCGATGAAACAGGCGAAGAGAGGGAGGCTTTTACGAGACACTGCTTGATGGGCGAGATATGAGAGAGCTGTTATGTTGTCCACAGTTGATGCCCCAGATCTAAATCCTGTTTGAAAGAAGGGAAGAAGGCCTTCTGTGCTCGCCCAGCTTGCTAGTTCCACCAGGATTGGGCAGAAAGATCTGTATTTTCTATACACTGGCTGGCCCTTTTAAATGTCCATATTCATGCACACTTCCAAGAGCAGGGGGATGTTTTCAATCGCAGATATAACCAGCAAAGTGTTCGTGACTACATGACTTTGTGATTTTATTTTGATAATGAAACTCCCCTGCGGCGGTCCATGGATGATTTTCTCTGCCTCTGCCGGTGTTGCCTGACTGGCAGGTGGGGTGATGCGCTTAAACGACTTATCCATGGCATTCACAGGAAACGTCTGATAACAAAAGAATCAAGAACTGGTTATTCAGCCGCGGTCCGTGCAGGTAACAGCGGTGGGGCCGCGTAGGGGGGATTTTGAGGGACGATGCAGAGGGAACATTTATTATTTAAGTTTCCCTCTGCATCGTCCCTCAAAATACCCCCCCACGTGGCCCAACCGCCCCACCACTGTTACCTGCACGGACCGCAGCTGTGGTTATTCACTGTTGAGACGTTGCAGTGCTGGGAACTGACCATTTCTTCCCCTGACCACTGGCTCATCTACTGAGGTCCCAGGACCCCCCACTTCCTGATGGGTAGCCCGAGACAAAAACAAATCAGAGATATGTCCAGTGTTAGCTTTACAGACTCAAGGAAAGCATTGGCAGGGAGGTGCCACACTCACACGCCATGCACCATTTTTTATTTTTTTTATTTAGTCATAGTTTTCTATAGCGCGAACATGACCTATTGGGTATCAGAGCCCTTTACAATGACATGGCATCAACAATTGTGCAAAACAGGGTAAGGATGCATCATACCACAAATAAAACAAATGAATTGATAACATGAATAAAGCAATTCCATCCAAATACCTCATACAAATCTTACATCTACCCTACTTGTCTCATTCTTTGCTATCATCATAGATATCTGCCGTGTACAACAGCATCTTAAGATGCCTTCCATGCTCAGCAGTGTCTCAAGATGTCGGCCTTGCTAAGTAGTGGCTCAAGATGTCGGCCATGCTTGACGGTGGCTCAAGATGTTGGCCACGCTTGACGGTGGCTCAAGATGTCGGCCATGCTTGACAGTGGCTCAAGATGTGTACTATTATTGGCACATTTCAAGGTCTACCATGCTTAAGGGTGGCTCAAGATGTCTGCCATGCTCCACGACGGCTCAAGATGTCTGCCATGCTCGATGGTGGCTCAAGATGTCTACCATGCTCAAAGGTGGCTCAAAATATCTGCCATACTCGATGGTGGCTCAAGATGTCGGCCATGCTTGACAATGGCTCAAGATGTGTACCATAATTGGCACATTTCAAGATGCCTACCATGCATGAGGTCGGTTCACGATATCTGCCATGCTCGATGGTGGCTCACGATGTCTGCCATGCTTTACAGTGTCTCAGATGTCTGCCATGCTAAAAGGGTGGCTAAAGATGCCTCCCGTGCTCAATGGTGGCTCAAGATGTCTGCCAAGCTCGACGGTGTGAGCTAAAGAATGATGATGGATTAAACCCAGATCAGTTGACTGGGGGTGAGTGCTTACAATGTTCAACACTCCGTCCATCATCCCCTTTGGTTTTGCTATGCTTCACGGTGGCACAAGATGTGTGCCATGATTGGCACATCTCAAGATATCTGCCATGAATGAGGGCGGTTAAAAGATGTTTGCCATGCTCGATGGTGGCACAAGATGTGTACCATTATTGGCACATCTCAAGATGTCTGCCATGCTTGACGGAGGCACAAGATGGCTGCCCGCTCAACTGTAGCTCAAGATGGTAGGCAATTATGAGCACAAGGTTCGCCTACAGAGCTGGAGCACAGCCCTCACGGAGGGAGAGGAAGGGAAAGTCAGAGGGAGGTGAAGGAGGGTAACAAGATGCCAGTTACATTTGAATGGAAAGTTGTAAAGACACCCAGAGTGGGATGGGGGAAAGACAAGGCTTTTTTTTCCCAAATGTTTTCGAAGGAAGCAGGGAGGAGGGGAAGCGAGATATAGATCTGGGGTCTGGGTGGCAGAATGCCTGATCTACATTTAGCAGGGGTGAGTAGTATGGGGAGAGTGGAGTGAGGAAAGGCTAGATTTTGGGTGGATGAATTTCAGATCGAAATAATTTACTTCCACCTGAAACCCCATTCACAAGGCTACATTTGCCTAACTTTATCTATGGCTGAACCTCCACCCTGAGCCCCCGCCCTTCTCTCCACCCTGTCCTCCCTCTGCTGGGATCATGTAGCCGAACTCCTCCTGAATACATTTTTTTTTCAGTCTTCTGAGACACTGTGGGAAGGAGAGCATACCTTTCAATTCCCATTACAATTACAATTACCTGACCTTTCTTCCAAAAATATACTTAAAATGAAGAAATCTATCCTGACAGTCCACCGAAATCCGGTACTGTCCGGGGAAATCCGGGACGTCTGGTCACCCTACTTTTATCCCAGCACTTTGAGAATCTTGGCTAGACTTTGCTTCCATTTTGTTCAGTTTTCGTTGCTGCTTGCTTTTCCCACCATTGTCTCCTCCGCGCTCAGCACCCGCGGTGGAGGACGGGGTGCGCGCACTATTAATAGACAAAGACCTTGTATCATGTCTGCTCTCCTGCAATAATACTGAGGAGCCGCTTTCAGTAGGATTTCTGCAGTTATTCCTCATGAAAAATTGATGCTGCACACGGCTGAAGGCTAAGCTGCTCTGTCTGCTCGGAGTGAGGAATCGCTGGTGCCATTCTGTTGGAAAATAAGCGCTTTATTTCAGTTAATCAGTGAAGCGACACTTTAGATCACATGGGATGGCGGTCAGATGCCGTCAAGACATGTCAAGTGCACAGATATCAAAGAAGTGTGAATTCTGGAGACATCTAAGAATTTGCCTCAAGCACCCTGCAAAGTCTCATCCTAGGATCATGATAATATTTTTTTATTAATTCAGTTATTTAAAAACCATCTACAATATGTGATAATATTAAAAACCTAAGATTACAAGCCACCACTAATGTCCCCTATAATCCTTTTCCTCTGTGTGCGACAGTGTAAGCTCTCTGTGCGCGGCAGCCAAGACTATGTGCGTAAAGAATCTGGTCATGCACGAAAGTGCAGTCGCAAACATCGGTGCAAATACCACTCCAGGGGGCATATTACCAAGCAATAGCGATAATTATCGCTATTGCTTGGTTAGAGACAAAAATTTACCGCTGAGCTGCGGCGATTTTTATCGCAGATAAACCTTGGTATTACCAAGGTTTATCGCAAATGCGATAAAAATCGGCCGCAATGCATGAATATCGCTGAAAAGTCCGCGATATTCATGCATTACCTAGCTAATGCTCTTAGCCATGTTATCCACCTCACATTGGATAACATGGCTAAGAACTGCTCAGGGCAGGTGTTAGCTTTTGGAGATATTTGCGCTTAGCGCGAATATCTCCATAAGTTGGTAATAGGAGATAACGATGTTAGCGACTGTTTCCAGTGGCGAACATCTTGGCACGCCCACTTTGCATGTCAGTAGTGATAAATATCACTGACATGCAAAGTAGGGCCCAAGATGGTCGCTAACTCCTACTAGCTGTCGCTAACTGGTGTTAGTGACAGCTAGGTAATAGGGAGATAATTTTATCTCCGCTTTCTTGGCTTTTAAAGCCAAAAAAGCGGAGATAAACCCCCTTGATAATATGCCCCCAGGTTTTTGCTTAAAAAGGGGGAAAAAATGCACTGCAGCACACACAGCACCATGTGAGGGGTCTTTAGACAGGTTTGCAATTTAGATACACACGCCTTGACATGAATTGGTTACACAAGAAAGTACACTCCGGGTTTAGAAAAGCACTGTTTTACCATTATAAGATTTCACTAGATTCTCAATTGGAGCACTGTTCATAGGGTGGTGTAATGTAGCATCTCATTAACACGCTTTCACATGTAATCACAATTACAATAGACACACCTCACCACTGCTCTGGTTGCTCTGCAGAGAGGAAAAGGATCGAACGAATAAGTATTCTGAACTCCTTTAGGGCCCACGAAAACTATGAGGAATACCCACTGCGTTCAGACTGAGCTCCACAGGTCTCAAAAGTGGTCCATCCGCAACCTGAACTCATACAGTTTTATAAGAGCAACTCTTAACACCAAGTACTATGCATGAGAAATATGTTGCATGAAAAAAACTATAGCTACACAAATGTGAAAAAAGCAACACTGTTAGGGAATGAGAGTAAGTAAAATGTGAAACAGGAATATTGTTGTTCCCAGGCTGGTACAGTACTAATTGTTGTTCAGTCACTGCCTCCGCGGCCATGACCCTGTCGGAAGTGGACACCTTGGTCCTCAGTCTGGGGACTGAGGTAGGCGCAGTCACTCTGGTGCTACTATATCGTCACCCCCACTCCATGCCCTCCTTTCCCTCTACTTTCATCGACCAGCTGACCAATCTCGCCACCTGCTCCCCCCGTATTGTCATCATAGGTGACTTTAATTATTGGTTCCAGCATGAGGATGCTGGCGCACATGCTACCGAACTATTCGAGGGTCTTTCGAGCCTGAATTTTACCCAACTAATCAGGTCAGCCACCCACAAGGGTGGCCACATCCTCGACCATATCTGGACCCATGGAGTCACATCCTCCCGCCCACTTATATCTCCTTGTGTGTGGTCAGACCATTTTTTGATCGACACCACATTCTCGGCGGTTGGCCAGATCAGAGCACCCCTATGGGAGGGTGGCAGGGCTCGCAAGTGGAAGGCTGTCGACTCCCTCAAACTGTTGGATCATCTTTCCCAAACGTCCCCCCTGCTACCCGATGACGCGGGCACCGACGAGCTGTGCAGGCTCGTGACTGACTGGCTCACCACAGCCAGTGACATTTTTGCCCCCCTCACTAAGTTCCCCCAATCCCGTCACTGCCATTCTCACAAATGGTTCACTCCTCTCCTAAAAACCCTTCACTTAGAACTCCGCCAGGCTGAACGCAAGTGGAGGAGGGACTACTGCGCCATAAGCAGAGACGCCTATGTATCTGCACGCAATAGGTACAAATCTGCCATCCGGGATGCTAAAAAAACCTATGCTTCTGGAAAAATCCTGTCTGCCCCCTGTCAGTCCAAGGAAATTTTTAAGGTGCTTACCGAATTCACTTCCGACCCCAGGACGCTCCCCACTCAGGCCCCCACACAGGAAGCATGCAACACTCTTAGCACCTTCTTTATCGACAAAATCGTATCAATCAAGAACACCATACCCATCATGATTCCTGGCGCTGGATCTGTCTCCCCTCCTCATAACTCCTCCTCTTTTACTCAATTTCCCCTCTTAGACTCTACATCTCTGGCGACTCTCGCCACCCGCGTTAAGTCGGGATCCCCAGACGACTGCTGCCCTCCCTCAATACTCCGGGACATCTGCCATTCTCTACCCGACTGCGTCCTCCCTTTGCTAAACTCTTCTCTTTCTTCTGGTATGGTGCCGGGTTCATTCAAGGAGGCCGTGCTGGTGCCCCTCCTGAAGAAACCGGGGGCTGACCCCGCTGTCCCGGCCAACTACCGCCCTATCTCCCTCCTACCTTTCTTTTCAAAGCTCCTGGAAGCCCACGTCACCTCCTGTCTCTCCCTGTTCATCGAGAAATCCAACTTCCTCGAGACTAACCAGGCAGGCTTCAGACCCGGCCACTCTACGGAGACAGTGATCCTGGCCGTGCTGGATGCCCTGAGAGACGGTGTGGACAATGCTGCTCCCCAGGCCCTGGTACTATTAGATCTGTCAGCCGCCTTCGACACGGTGGACCATAACATCCTCCTCCACCGTGTCGAACAGGCCGGCATCCAGGGCCTGGCGCTGGCCTGGGTCAGATCCTTTCTGACGGGCAGATCCCAGACCCTCAGCCTGGGCTCCTTCAGAGCTCCCAGAGAGCACTCGCTCTGCGGGGTTCCCCAGGGCTCTTCTTTGTCCCCTCTTCTTTTCAATCTTTATCTCCGTCCCCTTCTTTTTTCTCTGAGGCAGTGGGACGTTACCGTGTTTAATTACGCGGACGACCTGCAACTCATCTTTCCTCTTAACTCCCCCTCTGCTATTCCCAACTTTCAAGCAGTCATGTCCCACATCCTCCAGTGGATGGGCCACAATCAGTTAAAACTGAATCCCGGAAAGACGGAGCTTCTCCTCCCCGGCAAGAGTGCCTCCTGCTGGGGGCCTCAATTCTGGCCGGCGGACATGGGCCCCCCTCCCACCCCTGCAGCTTCGGTGAAGAGTTTGGGGGTCACCATTGACTCCGCCTTATCCCTAGGGCCGCAGGTAGGGACCGTGGTCTCGTCCTGCATTTACCAACTGCGCAGGATCAGGAAAGTGGCATACCTCTTCACACCTGATGCCCTCCTGCACGTCATCATGGCCCTCGTCCTCTCCCGCCTAGATTTTTCTAATTCGATCTACCACGGCCTGCCCAAAACATCGATGGCTAGACTACAAGTGGTCCAAAATCAGGCGGCGAGACTAGCTCTAGGGATTCCGAAGTGGCAATCTGCCAGGCCCCTCCTTGTCAAACTTCACTGGCTCCCTGTCGTCTCCAGGGCAGCCTTCAAGACCGGCTGCCTCGTCTTTAAGTCACTACTTGGTCCCTGCCCTGCTTTTGTCAAATCCCTCATCAGTCCCTACTGCCCTTCCCGTACCTTGAGATCTTCTCACCTTCACCTTCTGACTGTCCCTTCCTTCAAGCTTTGTAGATCCGGAGGCCGGAGATTCGCTCACCTGGCCCCCAAGCTCTGGAACTCTTTCCCTCTCCCCCTCAAAATTTCCAACTCCTTAACCCTCTTTCGCAAGTCTTTAAAAACCTGGCTCTTTCCCCAATCTGTCTAGTCTCTCTGCTTTCTGTACTCTTTACCAGCGCCAGGAAACCCTTGGTGTCAGCGCGCTTTATAAGTTCCCCCTACGATACGATACGATACGAGTCACTCATCCTACACATCTTAGACAAGCGCACACATCCAGCTGGGTCATGAACTACATGTATTTTTGGGGTTTGGCACCTGACCTTTTAACCAACACAAATATTGTACACATCAGCATACTTTACTGCAGGCCAAAGCAGAACGTAGTCATAAGGCAAGTTGACTCAAGCCCAACAGAAATCACTACAAATATTAAAGCTTTGGTGGGAAAGAAAACAGCTTAGCTTATGTACAGGTCGGGGGCAGGGAGGTTGTCAGGTACCTTCCACATGGGTTTTATGATACTAAAATATGTGGCTAAAAAACGAAATGTTCTGGAAGGTTTTCTGATTTTTCACTGTCAGGTAGCTACATATAAAATAACGTGCAGCTTAAATGAAAAATAAATAAAAAAATAGTTGTTGCTCAGTGGGAAATGCTCTAAAGTACATTATGAAACCTCTATCAGAGGTCTGTGTGTAACCAGAGAGCCAGAGAACTAAATCTTGGTTGGTACAGTGTAGAATAGTGAGTTGTGTATTTTTAATGCTACGAGGTCACAGCCTGTGCCAGAAAGCACTGTGAATGTGTAAGTTATTATTTTAAACCTGCATTGCACACAGTATAACATAGACTGCAACAAAATGTGCAAAAAGGTTTAATATGAAATTGTGCTTCCGAAATATAGATTTTGGTAATACCCAGACTGCACGTAATGCAGCTATTTTACATTACTGTCCCATCTGCGCCTAAGAGCTATATGAATATGATTACAATTAAAAGCACACACTTCACAGCTCAGTTGTTACTTCTTTGTACCACCACTCAAAAAGAATACATCTTTGACATCACAAAGCTCGGAGTGATTCGATCAATTAAAGCCAGTAGCGGTGGCCAAGCATCCTTCACATCTGCAGATTACCCTTTACATCTGCAGATTAACTCGTAGAGCACATTTGCATTTCTTTCAGGCAAGTGGCGCTGGCACCCTGGCAGGAAGGCTTCTTTAGCTGTCTGCCCGGCTACGGTTTCACAGCACAGGAGACTGACTGAATGGCTTCAGCTGAAGTATTTAAACTATTGCAATTAACAATCCCATCTTTGTCTTTTACAAAAAGTAGGGGGAACAGCAAACAAATGACTGTTTTTTGCACCGCTCGCATTTTAAAATCAGCGGCAATAAACGGTCTCTTTCATGGATGTGATGTGCAGTGGAGTGTGTGCAGGCTTCCCACGAGACACTGCACGCTTGGGACCAGGAACAATGGCCACCACCCTCAACAAGTTTGAAAAAGGTTAAAGAAAAATATTAAAAATCATTCCTTTCATGCAAATTGTCAGCGAGTTTAGATTATCAGAACTTTATCTTTCCATCCTCTGATTGCTAAAGATAAAATAATTTGTAAACTGTCCCACTTGATTTGGTGTGGATCTCCTTACACAGAATAAAATAGGCTCACACATTGTTTTTATCCCTTCTGAATTAAAAGACTGTTTCAGCAGCTTCTTTCTAATGTCTATCAATTCGAGATATAAGCAAATTATGTGTTCCAATGGTTCCTTGTCTTTGTTGCAAAAGGCAGCACATGCTGGTTGCTCATGAAGGGAGTTTCCATCCATTGTCAAACTGGTAAAACTGTAGGTACAGGAGTCTGAGGCATAGAAAAGAACAAATGGGCTTCATATTCAAGTTAAAATCTAAATATGGTTGCCTTTGAATTGAATAAGATTACAAGGTATACATAGGGCTTGATTTCAATGTCGGGCAGAATTCCTTCTGCCCAACACCAACTCGGTCCCAGGACTGACTGACACCCGGTAGGCGGTCCTGACCACCTCATTAGGATGCAACCAAACACTGTTCAGTTGCGTTCCTATATTTCGCTATGGGAGCAGGCATTATAGCTGTAAACCAGCCATAACGAATGCTCCCATAGTAAAAGGGGTGATCCAATGCATCAAGGTGCCTGCCACAGGGTGCAGGGATCAACAGGGGGGCACCATAGGTGCCCCCTCAGCCTCCAACCGGAAGCCATGCACCAAAGGGGGCCCTGCTGGGTGCCCCCAAACACTTTACAACATGGATTTGATGTCAGACAGCCCGGCATGGAAACCATGTCGGAAAACGTGATCATAATCTCAAGGGTGAAAGACCCACCTCTGAAATTACTTGCCGGCTTCCAACTGGTGGAAGGGCTTTCCGAGCCCATTGGAAGCCAGCCTGAATGACCGGCCGGTTTACTTTCTGACTGCCTCCAACTTAATGAGGGGGTCAGAAGTAAACAGAACAGCCCATTACGATGCATTTGGAGCCTTTACGGGCCGTATTGTAATCAGCCCCTTAGTGTTTTGGTATAATGATGCCTTCTCGATGTCTAAGAGGCAACTGATTATTTTAATTTCTTATATTAGCAGTAGGTTCTACTTGGTTTTAATCATTTTGTACTATTCGTTTATAGATGGCAAGTTATACTTAGTTGTTAGATCCTTAGCACAAGATTCTGCCACTGAAGCATCGCTAAATAATTTAGACAGTTCTTTGTTGATGAAAAATCTTACAGTTTATTAGTTCGTTCCTTACTGTCTATACAGTAATTGATACAATTAACAGTTATCCGGACCGTGATCACCATTAAGCCCTGTTCCAACCTAATTAAGCTTTGTGGAATAGTTTTACATAGGTTGAATATCTTCCTTACACCACCCATAAACATAGATTCTGATCTTCTGATGGTTTCTGGCAGCCAATCAATTAATCAATCAATCAGAATCTTATAAAGCACAACAACTCACCCATGAGGGTCTCAAGGAACTGGTGGGGGGCCGGGGTTTGCGGTTCAGTCGAAGAGTCAGGTCTTGAGGTCAGTCCTGAATTATAGCAGCTATGGCGATTGCCTGAGGTGCAGAGGCAGGGATTTTTAGGTCTTTGCAGTGAGGTAGGAGAAGGATCTTCCTCCAGCCATGGTCTTGCGGATCCGTGGGACGGTGGCCAGGCCCAATGGAGCAGAGTCCAACAAGCGGCTCCGTAGGTGCAGACTGAAACCAACTAGTGTCACCATACTGCTAATAGCATTCACTCCATATTTTGCAGTAAAGCTTTTAATAGCTTTGGAGACGGCCACCAGTTTCTGCTGTAGATGTTCCATGTGGGCTTTCCAGTTTCACTTCTTATCAAATCACATTCCATGGTATAAGTATGTGAACACCTGCTCAATTTCCTCCGGACCAATACACCAGGTGTGACAGGGTTTTCTGCATCCCAAAGACATGACTTTTGTTTTGTTGATATTAATTTGTAGGTCGTTTTCCAAGTTAAATGCATGTAGTCTGGACAGTTGTTTTTGGAGGCCAGTCTGTGTAGTTGATAACATAACTATGCCATCTGCATAGGCCAGGAATTCTATTTTAGCATTTGTTAGTTTGAGGAAGTCGCCCTCAACTTCCTGCAGCACCTCAGCAAGGTCTGACATATATAACTTTAACAGCAGCGGGGCTTGGATACAGCCTTGCTTCATATCATTAGAAGTGGATTTTTTGGGGGAAATCCTCTACCATGGGAAAGTTTCACTCTCACCCATGTGTCAATGTGCAGATCTATCATAAGCAGTCCTTTCTCGATCCCCCACGAGTCCAATTTAGCCCATCATTTGGCTCTGTTTACTCGATCAAATGCTGTTGAAAAGTAGATAAAACATGCAATAGGTTTTTTCTTTTAGCTCTGACTGGTCAAGAATGGCAAGTGGTGTGATGTTGTCCCTGGTGGAGCAGTTTCTTTGGAAGCCTGATTGGTGAAATGTTAGTCTCTTGCCTGCAACTACCCATTTCTGTAGAAAAGTAAATAAATGCTTAGCGAAGATCTTCCCTTCCGCGTCAAGCAGAGCGATCAGCCTGTAACTCTGCAGTGAATGTCTACGGCCTTGCTTGTAAATTGGATGAATAATGGAGCCCTTCCAGGATGGTAGAACTTGCTCTGCGTATAACACTGAGTTAATTATAGTTGCCACCAGCGAACTCCAAGCTGTCGAGTCTCACTTCATCAATGCCGTAAAGAGAACACTTCAGCCTGGAGCTCTCGAGTTGTTACAATCGCTAATAAGGCGCTTGGTCGCCTCGAATGATATGATGTAGCTGTCTCGCACTCTGCTGTTATCGCCTGATGATGTATTGAATATTATACACCCAAAGAGCATTGCTAGATGTTCTTTCCAGACCTTGTATGGAATATGTTAGTCTCCCCCTGATCGGCTCGCTTTAGTTCCCAGCCCTACTAGCCCCTAGAATTTCCTTAAATTTTTTGCACAGCTTATATTTTGCAATTCAATCCATAGTTGATCATGATGTTATATATTTCTGTTCTCTGCCATTTTTTCACTTGTTGTATGGCTTGGGAGGTATTCGGGTTAGCGGCCATCTTATACAGATATCTTAGTTCTCTTCTTGCCATTTTTTTTAAATGGTGAATTTTTGCCTGGAATGGCTTTAGCTGGTTCTTTTGGGTAGAGAAATATTGAAATTTTGATGCTTAAAAGTCAAATATGTCTCTTAGAAGAATAGTACCCTTTTGAATGTCAACTACCTGCATGTCTGCCAGACGCTACTTGTTTCGTTCATAGAGTCCAAGTAAAAAGGTTGACTCCACATTTCTTGTGCAATTCAATTCAAAGAAGTCTTTATTCGATTATTACATCATAAAAAACATGCATCACAAATTACAATACAGAAAAAGAAAAAAAGATACACATGGTATTTAAAAGAATATAAAACAGTATTAAAACATCTAAGACCATATTAAATTATTAAACAAGCTTCATTTGAATGGTTTTATAAAAGTTACAATAAATCCTAAGTTAAATAACCATAACCATTTTATTTAGTGTTATATGCTGTGGACTATGGTCGCTTTCAGATCTCGATATCAGGGAAAATTCATACATTTTCTGAAAATCTACCAAGGGTGTAAATGTATGGTCAATAGTCGACTTTAACCCCCTCATACTTAAGGTCATCTGGGCCTCTATGAATCTGCTAGTCAGTCAATTGATGCAGCCCTATACTCGCTAACGTGGCGCAAGTTAGCTTTGCTGACCTTTTTTTATAGTTCCTGCTGAAAAGTGCTGCTGGAGCTTCAAAGAATTGATCAGAGGTAGGATCAACTGCCGAATCCTATTCTTGATGTAATAATGAATTATTAAAGTCACCCATCAACAGTTTTTCCCTGCTTCAGCAGTGCGTTTAGATCATTCCTCTCATTATTGAAAGAGGGGGAGGATAGACGTTGATCACACGTAACCGCACAAGTGTCATATATTACCCCGACGGCCAATAAGTTCCATGTTTTTGCAATAACTTGGTAGCTTTTTATTCCTGCTTCTGCTTTTAATGATATTGAGAGTCCTCCGCTTGGCTCCCCCTTTGCAACTTTTCTAGCTGGCGCATCTGTATTGTTTTGCATCATAATCTCCAATATTTTCCAGGTCTCATGTAGACAAATAAATTGATAGCAGTTGAGAAAAGAGGTCAAGTTGCCATTATTTTCATTAAGCCGTCCATCCCAACCTGCGATGTTCCAGAAGCAGACGTCCTGCGACGCCACTCTGGACGTCTTTAGACTCCGGTCCTCTCCAGGAATATGACAATTGTTGAACTTCTATGTTCAGATTGCCTGGAAATCTGACCTGCTTTATGTTCTGATGGTTTTCAGGAAGAGTTTAAAGCTGCCATTTGTATCAGGTCCATCCGTCTTATGCGCCCCTCTTGGTAAGTTAAAGCATTGTGTCGAAAATGTGGATTTTTTGTTGGTACAGCCGGTTTTATGATTATCTCCAATTGGCCAACTTTGTACTCTTAAGTAGAGCTTTCTGGTATAGCTCTTTTGTGGATCAGCTTGTTCTGATATATTCCTTTTTGGTTCAACTGTCCCATTTGAACATAACACTTAGAAGAGTGTCTGAAATTACATTTTCCACCTCACTGCAGTGGTGCAATATTCTTAATATATTATATACATTTAAGATGTCGGGTAGGCCTTCAGACACGTACAAGGGGTGAACATCTGTAGACAAATATGGTAATCCAGCTGCCTCATGCTTTTTGTTTGTATCAATTCTCTTCATCCCCTCCTGTGGGGTCTCAACAATTTCCATCAGTGGGAGTTCTCCTTTGATTTTCAATACTTTGCATCACAAGGTTTCCTGAGGGCCCTTCCTTCGTGGTTAGTTGACCTACTCAGCACACTGTTATGCCTTTTCATTGTCACGTGAGGAGCTGATATCAATTGCTCTCACTCTTGGGAAATGTAGCTTCTGTTATGTGGCTGGTCTGACAGTGTGATAGGTTTATTCAACGAAGCAGAATCTTTTTTTATCAATTTCTGCCATGCCCTTTTTTCTTTGCTTAGAATTGTTATCGAAGATGGCATACATTCTCAATCTGTGAGTTTGTGTTGTTCGGTGACTTCTGCTGCAAGATTTGTCCACTTCCTATGAAGTTTGCGAAGCCTTTTTACGCCCCGCTTGTTTAGCCAACCAGATGCTGGTCTACATTTGAAGGATGTTCCTGCATCTTATTTGCCTCTTCTCAAAGGTCAACTTCCAGAGATGCCATTGGGCTGCTACCCATGGCTAGTGTCTTGTGGGTTGAACTCTTAGCCAGTCTCCGTGCTTCTCCTGAGTCTTTATTGTCCTGCTCGATGAGCTTTTCTTGCCAGTCGTCTTTTATTATTGGAGTAAGGGCCATGTTGGTGGTGTCCTGTCCTCCCTCCCGAGCTTCATAGTTAGGTCTACCAAGCCCCCATCCAATAAGGAAATCAATTTGTGTGGTAGCAGTTACAAGGAATCTATTATGTCCTCTATCCAAAGTGTTTGTTGCGCCTTGTCCACTAGAGACTCTAGGGGAGAAATGTGCGAATTATTTTTTGGGGGGATGTTGGTTTTTGGGTCTTTGATATTGTTCATCATCTCTTCAATTAATGTTATTTGGTGATCAATTTTGATTGTGTTGGTCATAGCGTTCATGTCAATGAGAATCGGCTAAGTAGGAGGTACGTCTTTCTCGTTGTCTGAATCTGTTGGGGTATACCAGGAAATAATATATTTGTCTTGTCTTTGCAAAGCATACCTCAAGAAGGCTTAAATAACTTAAATAGTTAATACATAATATTGTATGACCTGCTTTGGAAGCATTATTTATCCTGCATAGTGTATGTTACCAAAATTGTCAGCCAAGGTTATTCAGTGTAGTATGACTAGGGATGACATAGTGTGTCACCACTGTGGTATGAATAGTAGTATTGTCATACAACATGTCATGAGTGATGTATTATGTGAGGTCATAAGCAGAGCATGGCAGGGTGCAAGGTATAGTTAGCTCTGCTAAACATAACAGTGAATTTCTGTGTTTTTTTGTTGTTGTTTAAAACATTAATGTTGTCACTGACATATTCACCTAATTTTAACGTTACTTTAACTTTTGCTTTTTTCAGTGTATTTCTAAGGTTTCTTAAAACAAAAACAGCTCACTAAAATGTAACTTTAACCTTTGGTTTTCCAGTTAATTTCTAAAGTAATATTTTATTACTATATGTAAAACCAACCCCCCCACCACACACATGCTTTGGCCATGTGTAGGGGGTGGGAGGGGGCTGTCCATGGGGACTGTGGCCAACCCCTTCGGTAAACCCCACAGTAATCCAACCCCACAATGGTGCATGGCCTTTGGATGTGCACAGCAGGGGTTGACCTTTGACCATTTCACTCGGAGGCAGAAAATCCCTCCACAGTCAGCTAACCTCACACCGCACACGGCCTTTCCTAGCACACATCGTGGGGTTGGCCGCAGGCAGCCACCTGGAGGCAGCCAACCCCACAACATGCAGAGCCTATGCTCATGACCGTTGTAAGTTAGCCACAGGTCCTGTGGCCCCCCTCCCCAACCCTCAATAGTCCCTGGGGACCCCAGCTTCCAGGACTGTGCTTATTTTTTTTAATAGGGTGAGCTGCACGGCCTCCCTCCCCAAGTCTTCTTTCTCCTGGTGACCCCATCCCCCAGGGCCTCTATTTTAAATAGGTGGGTGCGCTGGTCCCCACCCAGGGCACCCACCGAACACCATGTTGGGGTCTTCAGCTGGTTCCCCACATGGTTTGGGCGCCCGCATTGCTACCGGTGCAGGGAACAACTATTTATGCTGCTCCCTCCGGGTGGGAACAATTTGTTGATCTGTTTCCCGCATCAGTGCGGGCAGGGAAACAGATCACAAGTCTGCTCCCAACTGGCGGGAGCATTTTTGAAGGTCCCGTCAGCTGGGAGCAGACTTTGTGCTTGCTCCTGTTTAGTGGTAGTTTTAAAAATGCTCCCACCAGGCTGGAGTAAACACAAGTTTCCCTGCCCACGCCGGTGCGGGCCGGGAAACTGCAATGTCCCGGGGGGGCTCCCCGGAACACAGGTAGTCAGCAAGAAACAGGGAATGGGTTCAAGGGCCAATAATGGTTCAGGGAGGGGTGCCTGGTGGCTCTCTTTCCCTTTTTGAAAAAGTGACAACCCTAGGAAATGGACTCCCCAGGGTATTCTGAAGGCTCGGGAGAGGGGCCGCATGCGCCCCTTCCCTTAAAAATACACTGGGCCCAAGGGATGGGGTCTCCGAGGCCGAATATGGTTCTTGGGAGGGGGGCCATGCCCTCCCCTTCTAATAGTTAGCAAACCAGGCCCCCAGGTAATTGGGTCCTAAGCCTGAATATAGCTTTTGAAGGGCCACAGGAAATGACTCGGGGGCCTCTCTCCCTATCCCCTTTAGTAAACATATCAGGTGAACCCGGGTCGCCAATTTGTTTTTCTGTGTGTTTTTTGGATTTTGCGGGAGTCCTACAGGATCATGGCAAAAATTGGCATTGTTTTTTTTATTTTGGCCTCAGGGGCATGGGGGGTTCCCTTAGGGTTCCCCCTATGGGGCATATGTTAACAGTGTATTCCTACCCTGCCCAGTTATATCACCTTTTCTTTTTAAAGTTCAGGACACAGGACTAAGCCTTCAAGTCCTATAATGCCTGCAAGCATCGTTTTTCTGATGTTGCTGACAGCAGAGTGCTCGCTCCCATGGGGGTGAATTGGCCCAAGGGAAATAAATCTCCCTGGGCTAGTCAGAGAACTCTTTTTTTTTAAAATCGGTATGAGGAATTTTGCAAAAGGCTGTTGAACCCAACCGCCCAGATATACAAATATTTTTTAACCTTAATTTCTCAAAACCTACTGAACAGATTTCCACCACACCACAAAAAGCACAATTTACAGACCAATATCTAACATCCTGCCACATTTGGTGTAGCTCTGTTCTGCTGTTTTTGCGGTAGTGCTTCTTAAAGAAGCCTATGGAAAATGCGTGGGGATTTTACGTTTTGGGCCCCCTTTTTTGGGGGGGGTCCCCACTTGATGGATTACCCTGAAACTTTCCATGCACAAACTAGTCAAACTGTAGCACCTTTTTGGAAGTTTCGTTGAGATTCGTTGAACAATGCTAAAGTTATTAGCAACACAAAAAAGCATTTCCTATGAAACACTGACATAACTAGTACTACCCAGTAGTGACTGCCACTGGATAATACTTACCTGAATTGCACAATTTGTAACATAACATGCATTTGTAAAGCGCATGTTTACCCAAAGGTATCTTGGCGCTGAATAACAGATGTCTATTTTTGCTCAATTCAATGGTACTCATTTTATCGACCTAAGACAGATGAAAGGCTGAGTGGGCCCACCGGGATTTGTACTTGAGACCATGAAATCGTAACCAGGCTCATCCGGTGGACGCATTAGTCCACTGACTAAGCCACCGGACCTGGCCTCGGCTTCAATAACTATCCATTTATTTCCATGAGGTGAGTGAGTGGTTTTCTTCCTCTGATTGTGTCACCATCTTTGTGGAAGTGCAAGCTTATTTAATGTAGTGATAGTGTACCAGAATACGTACCCTAGTGGAAAATACAATTGCTGAAACATGTTGATCTAATTAAGACAGATAGGACCATGTTTATCCCTTGTATTTCTTTTATGTTGGGGGAACTAATAAGAAAACTATTTATCTCACCCTGATACAATCTCAGAACGTTTAGCCAATATTAAGGAGATAATGCAAAATCAAACCCAAAAGATCTGATGATGAAGCAGGCCACAGGTTGAGGTTAAGGGCTTGACATCCTTTGAGACAGCTCTCCTGATGAGAGTGCACAATGATTTGCAGACATTTCACCTTGCGGCAAAGACCGACTCTCTCTTGACACAGGTGTTTGCCCTGCAGTGATTGTCATTCTCTTTTCTTTAGTGCTGCCCTCCCAACCCGCTGACAGGCATTTTCATAACTGCAACTGCAGGGCTATTTCATTAAGGCGGCGGAACAACGCGGCCCAAAGTACGCACACAGTATACCATAAGGTGAGGACAAGTCTCAGTCCAACCTCTTTGGTGAGCCCCAGGTGGCACTACTCTAATAGGTTAGGTTGGGTTGGAAATGTCCCCTGCATGGCTCTGAAAGGCATGTACCTGCCCTGAGTTTTCCATGAAGCAAGACTCTGGATATTGTTCTTGTTGGCCCATCCACACACAACAATCATGCAAGTACACTGTGTGACCACATGGACACTGACTGAGACCCACAGCAGAGCTCAATTTATGGAGGGGCACTTCATGTGCAAACCTTTTATTAAGCATGACTACTTTCAGCCCACTAGGCTGTGGAGGACTGACAGTGGAGGCAATGAGTGATCATACCTTCCAGACAGACCTTTCTACCTAATACCTGCACAAAGAAACTTGTTGACTGGCCTCTCTAGTTTAACTTTGTCTGCCAGTCCCCTGCAGCCCGGTCCTTCATTCTGTCCTTGTGGGAGATGAATGTTGCATTTACCAACCAATCAATCAGTAGATTTGTAAAGTGCTTCTTGTCACCAGTGAGGGTATCCAGGCACAGTTTAGACTATGTATATGTAGTAGGCTGAGAGTGGAGCATATGTGCTGTGTTTGACTTGCGGGACGATCAAGGCTTGGACAGGTATCCCGGAAGGTGAACCACCTTGATGAAAGTGTGTCTACAGGATCCACCCCCTTGGCCGATCCCAGGTAGCAATTAGCTACCTTCGCTGAAAAATGAAAGCGACACGGTGAATCTGCAGTGGGTTGTAAGAACAATCCACTAAATAGCTATATGCCTTAGTGTGCATATTAGCTCACATTTCGGTCCTGACGAAAGCCATTTGACCCTTTTGGAGCACCTGAGAATATGGCTGAAACATGTAGACTGCACACAGGATAAGGAGGATCAAATGAATATCCTTCACATATCCACCACATTTTTAACATTGACCAATACTCTCGCCAATAAAATTTAAGTAAAACAGTACTGAGAGTATCTGAGCCAAATTTTAAATACATGCACAACGCCTGAGCACTAATTACTCACTTTCACCACTTCATCCTCGAAGAAACAACCAGCTCCGCTGTAATTCAGGCGTTTCAGCACACCCTGGAAACATTTGGTAACCAGGGTGCAAACCCTATGAGGAAGCATGTCACCTACTAGGTAGGCGAATAAAGGTTCTTTTACAAAACCTAAGGGTTTCTTAGGCAGTACAAATATTTGATACGTCCATCCTAAATTAGGAGAGATAGTGTACCATTACTAGAAAAAGACCTGTTCTTTTTGTTTTTCATAACTGTGTTTGACTTTGACATTGCAGGAAGCCATTTTGGATTTCCTGTGTACAAATGGTATATAAAATGGAGGTTGGAGGGATCCTGCCAAAGAGCAAAACGACCTGCAGGTCTTCTCCAGAGCATTCCTGAGATCTTTTTTTCACAGACCAGACTTTAGAGTGTGTAGGATTGGAGACAGAAAGCCCATTTGAAGAATAGACAGAGGGCCTGATTTAGGTCTCAGCTGATCGGTTACAATGGTGACGAATAGTCAGTCCACAGAAACATGAATTCCATTATATCCTATGGTATTTATATTTCGGCGGACGGGTTGTTTGTCACCATTGTGACGGAATAACCCATCCGCCAAGATCGTAAACAGGCCCTAAGGCCTTGCCCCTACCACTTCTGTTCTTTCCAGAGGTGTTAACCGATTACAGATAACTGAGTGGGGAAGCTTCTCACTTTTCTTGTGTCTTTGTTTGAGGTACAAACCCAACCCTCCTTCCTCCTGCCACTAGAGGCAAAGACTCTGACTAGACGTGGGAAGAATACACAAGAAGGACAGGAATCACCTGAAACCCACCCAGCACTGGGCGTACAGAATACAGTCTCTATCTGGAAGTACTATACCCTCCCAGGTGAAGCTCTCTTGAACTTCCTGGAAAGAAGAAACCCATTAAGTGCCAGTGAGAGGTACTGGAGGTATGAAGAAAATACTGCTTAGAAGAGGCGGACTTCAAGGAGCTGTGCAGGAGGAACTGGATTTAGGGCAATAATAGCCCAAGTAAGGATCAGCCCTGCCAAGCTCTGTGATGAGGTCTCGTGACCCTGGTACCACAGCTGCATGTAGGGCCCTAGTGCAATATATCCTGCTCCTGGACCCTGTGCTTGCACGAGGGTGCATCGTTCTCCCCTGACCAGTCCACAGAGAGTGGGTGAAGGTGACTACAGAGGAGGGCCTGTAAGAAGAAGCACCTGTGAATTCCTGGCACTGAAGATAATAGTAACTGTGTCCAGCAGTCTTACCTCATTAGAGGAAGTGTCTATGAGGGTTTAAGCCAGTCACAACTCATTCAGTGTTTTTTCTTCAAAAGTGGCCCTGTGAACCTGGTTGTGGTCTTCGTTTGTTTAGATGGTGGTTATGACCTCTGGACCTAAGAAAAGCCCAACTAAGGAGATCCCCATTCCTTCGGCAAGCCTGACTGACTACAGCCTCTGTTTACTTGTACCGGCATGGCCTCTCCTCTCCTGGATCTTAGTCGCACACCTGTGAACAACTGCACCATTGGAGGACATCACAAGAGGCCTCAGGACCATGGCTGAGTCAAGTCTTGGAAGAGTTTAGCCCCACACTCTCCCTTGGCCGGGCAGGGGCAACTTATTCTGTTTCACATTGATGTTGTACTGCTACATATAATGAGAGTGGCCTGAAGATAATGCTGGCTTTGAGGAGAAAACTGTGCTTATTGATTTGTACTCTGCACTTCATGCACAGTATTTAGCTGCGTGATGCAAATCAAGTGCTTTTTCTTTACAAACAAAGGTACCAGCTGGACAATGAATGACTGGTTACTACTAAAGTGCTTAGGTGAGTTCTGAGTTTCTATCTACACCACCTCCAGACTCTGCTTTTGACCACTCGAAAGCCAAGTCCTAAAGAGGTGGACCTGATGTTCACAGTTGTGGGTCAAACAGTAAGTTGAGCCACAGGGGTAAAAGGCTTTCATTTTGGCAGTCTGACCAAGGTACATAGATTGCAATGTAAGCCTAAAGCAGTTCCCACAGTTACTCGTGTAGTGTCGGGAGGTCTGTGGTATAATCGCCCCCTCCACCTACTTCCGCTTTTTTTCCACATAAGAGAAACCACCCCATGGGTGGAGTAGACCTGACTGCCACCATGAGTGCCCTCGACTGCCACCACAAGCGCCCATGACTGCCACCACGAGCGCCTTCAACTGCCACCAAGAGCGCCCTTGACTGCCACCACGAGCGCCCTCGCCTGCCACCACAAGCGCCCTTGACTGCCACCACGAGCGCCTTCAACAGCCACCACGAGCGCCTTCAACTGCCACCACGAGCACCCTCGCCTGCCACCACGAGCGCCCTCGCCTGCCACCACAAGCGCCCTTGACTGCCACCACGAGCGCCTTCAACAGCCACCACGAGCGCCTTCAACTGCCACCAAGAGCGCCCTCGCCTGCCACCACGAGCGCCCTCGCCTGCCACCACAAGCGCCCTTGACTGCCACCACGAGCGCCTTCAACAGCCACCACGAGCGCTTCCAACAGCCACCACGAGCACCCTCGCCTGCCACCACGAGCGCCCTCGCCTACCACCACAAGCGCCCTTGACTGCCACCACGAGCGCCTTCAACAGCCACCAAGAGCGCCGTCGCCTGCCACCACGAGCACCCTCGCCTGCAGGTCAATGGTCTGCAGGAAACAAAACTCTTCCTCTGTTACTATGATCTGGAACTTTAGCCAATTTACAACAACATAATATCAGGACACCTCCATCCAACGTTATCCACTCCACCGGCCCTCTTTCAACTGCTTCTGTCGCCCACAGACCGACACTCAAAGATAACTATATCCACCTCAACGCAGCAGAACACTCAAGGACCCCACCATCCCATTATAATCCCTTGACCCCAGCTGAATAGTCCAATGTCACATCTTGGGATATTGATGAGGCAAGGCATGGTCAAATAGAGTATCTGATTGCTTGGAAGGATGAGGACATTCATGGGAGCCAGCCTCTTCTGTCTGTATGCTCCTAAGTAGGGGTGGGCGAAATTTGCGAAGTCGCGCTACGCAAAGCTCTGCAAAACGGTAAAAATTCTCTGCGGGCACCCAGAGTTCTGCGAACACGTGAAATTGCTTGTTCTGCCCGTTCCCAATGCTTTTTTCCCTGTTTGGGAACGCTGTTTGCGTGCTCGGGGGAAATATCTCGTGAACATGCATTTTGAAAGCGCGAACAAGCAAAAAATTCAGCACGTTCTCCACAGAACGTGAAATTACTAAAATTCTGTAAATTCCGCGAGCGGAATGGAATTTACCACCCAGACCTACTCCTAAGCCTGTATCAGCCTCCGCAGGCCTGGGCCAGTCAATATACCTGCGGAACCTTCTTTTGGGGAGATTCATGTCTGAGCTTTGCCTCAGGATGAGACGAGGAACATGGAGTTACATACATACCAAGAGCAGTCAAAGTGTCAAAAAGTTTGATACACTTCAAGTGCTGTCCACTAAGTGCCATATCAGGGCAGGGCAATCAGAGTAAGCACAAAAAGGGAGTGCACCCTGCTCGTGAGTGCCCTACTCAATGACCGTCAAATAGATATATTGTTGTTTTGGATTCACCAGTTTCGATTGGCATTTCATATATGAGTTTTCTTCTATCGCCAAACCCATAATCAAGCTTACGAAAAAAGCAGAGTCTTTCTGCTGGACAAAGGTGCTGGAGTAAGACATTCAGACTCTGAAAAAGGCTTTTAATTCGGCACTACTATTTACAAATTCTGATGTGAGACTTACGCCTCCTATTTTACCATTAAAGCCCTACTCTCACAACACAACCCCTTTACTCATTCTCTGCACCCTATGCCTTTTTTAATCTCAAACAGTCAAGAATGGAGAGCACAATTGTGGCATCAATGGCCAAGAAATAACCCGCAAACAAGGAGGAGTACAATACAACACAATACAAAGCCATTTGTAAAGCGCACAGCTGCCTCCCAAGGGGCGTCCTGGCACTAAAATTCACAACTATCTGCAAAGTGCACAGCATCACTGTATGGACAGATCACAAAACCTTCAGGGCCTCATTTATAAGGTTTTGATGCAGGGCAGCGCCGCAGGGAATCTTGTTGCAATGCCCTGCGTCAAATGAAAAGGGCAGGAATGCGCTGTATCTATGAGATTGCTGTCCTTTTCCCTTGAGATGGAACACAAGGGGCTGCCATGCGCCAACACAGGTGCCATGGTGTAAGGGTGCCTGGGTTGTGGGGCTGATTGATATTGTGCAGGAAGGGGCACCTTTCTGCACAAAATCAGTCAATGGAGGCGATTTCCTCCTTCCATGTGTGCTGCAGAATGCATCACACAGAAAGAGGAGAAAACAAGGAGAAATAAGGATATTTCTACTCGTTATACCTCCATGTGGAATTAGAATCTGGCGCATTCCCAGGTTTACAGTTCCGCATATATACGGGAATGCTTCAGATTCCATGGGTGTTGCGTGGAAACACCCACAGCAACACCCATGGGACGTCCTTTCACTGTGTGAAGGAGGCATCTATTTACAAGGCCATGTAAAGTGGCTTTCTGTATCCTTGTAAAAATGCTGCAGCACATTGCGCCACCGGAGCTCAAATCAGTGATGCTTCTGTGGCGCAAAAGTGCAGCAAGGGGCATCGTAAATGAGGCCCTCAGTATTAAGGGTGGGAGTAGTGTGCATGGTGGGGCTACGCGGAGTGCCAGGGGGGGAACAATCTCTGCACACTCCACGTAGCCCCACTACTCGCCACCTGCCTCCCTCCTGCCCTATTAACAATTACATTAGAGGTGTAAAAAAAACATTTAAAAGTAAGGGAAACTTCTTACCTGAGATGCGGCGTCTTGGGGCTCCCTCTTCCTCCTCCATCACCGACTTCTTCATCAAAACTGAACATGCGCGGGCCCGCGCATGTGCAATTTTGATGCTGAAGTCGAGATGAAGGAGGAAGGGGGAGCATCAAAACTGCGCATGCGCAGTTTTGATGCTGAAGTCGCGATGAAGGTGGAAATGGAGCCCCGGGACGCTGCATCTCAGGTAAGACGTTTCACTTACATTTAAATTGTTTTTGCACCTCTAATTTAATTGTTAATAGGGCGGGAGGGAGGCGGGGCTGGTGCCATCTCCGCTCCGCAGCGGAGTGTGTGGTGTGCTGCCTACGCTGCATATTCTGCAAAACGCAGAATAGGCAACATTCTGCAAATTCCGTGGGCAGAGCGGAGCTCTGTGCTCATCCCTACTCAGTATCTTAGGTCTATGGAATGCTCTATGCCAGGCATTTTCATTGGACATTATATTTTTTCAATTTCATTCCTTGATGATCTATAGATCAGGAAACAGACATGGGAAAGCTGATCAAGACAAGAGAAGAAATTGAAGAATCATCACCCCCAGCTTGCAGCCTTCCCATCACAGCAGCATATTGTCCTCTCACCTGGTCTTTGGAGCAAGGAGCTAAGACTCAGAAAGCTTTAGGTAGGAGACAGTGGCCGTCCAGGGATTTGCCCAAACCTGAATAAAAAGAAAATTGTTATTTTTAAATAAGACTTTCTTCTTTTCTCATATACAAGGGGAGAAAGAGGGTCCTGTTTCTCCAGAGGCCGGTCATCGAGGGCGAAGACCAAAGAAAAGAAGAACTGGTAGAACTTCATTTTTAATGGCTGAGTTGACTCGGTTTCATCAGGCTCATGTTGAGTGATGTCCCATCAGTGCACAGGCCACGACACAGCATCTGCAGTTAGCTGGCTTATTATGGCCCCTCCAGAACTTCCAGTCAACCATGGACAAGGTTATCAATGGACTTTGTTGTATAACTTACCCATCGGATGGTTACACATCTTTAATATTAGTAGTAGACAATTTCCCCAAGTTAGGGGATTTGATGCCTTGGAATTGACTTCCTAAATTAGCAAACATCTTTTTGTAATGTTTCGGGTTACTTGGCATCCCTAAGATTTATGGGGCTGATTCACTGAACTAATCTGAGACAAAATCCTAAACTTACTACCTATGATATTCACAGAAGGCATTTAGTAGTCTTAAATTAGGATTTTGTCTTAAGTTAGGATTTTGTCTTAAGCTAGGATTTTGTATTAAGTTAGGATTTTGTCTTAAAACAAACTTAAGTTTAATTTTACACTTTTAAAATTCTCAGTGACTAGCAGTTATTACATTGAATCAAAATACACACAATTTAGTCAAAAGGGAGCAGCAAAGCAACCAAAAGCAATAAGCAGGGCCACTGAAATTATGTGGCAGGGAAGAGTCAAACTATGTGGCAGTGATGAGTACATTATGCATCCCAAAACGGCAATTTAAGCAGCGTTATTCGGCATATTTTATGATAGTATTACTTCACTGTATTGCCAGAGCCCTGACACTTTCCCGGGCAAAATTCTGGGGGTGCCTCCTCTCCACATGGCGAATCATTGTGGAGTTCCCAAAAGAATATTTTTTAGTGGGGTCACCCTGTGACAGGACTGTGTGACAGATCCTGCACTCCACTTTTGGAGCATTTACCTTCTTCTGGTCCCAAAACGTGTTTTCCCCCATGTTAATTTCCATAGGGCGGTCGAACTCACTTTTAGCCCGAACGGCTGAATGGATTTCCACCAAACTTGGCAAAATTGTAGGGACTGGTAGCCCGATGTGCCTTTGCTATGTCTCAAGATATGTGCTCCAGTGGATTTTGAGTAATTTAGGTTAAAAAAAAAAATATATATCTATAAACGCGCCCCGGTACGCGCGACGGTCGCGCTACGCGAGTTCGCGAGCGGAGAGCTGATTGGCTCTCGGGTGTCTGTCAACATTCCAAACAGTCCGGAGCAACCGCCATCTTGTGTCTCAGTAGGATCGAGACACAAGAGGTGGCAAAAACAAAGGGGGAAATGGGCAAAAAGGGGCAGGGTAAACCCCCCCCTGACCCCCTAGGTTTGATGTGGGGGCCATAAAAGGGCCCCGCAGGGCAAAAAAAATATATATATTTTTTTCGATTTTTGCGTGGGGAGCGCCCGGTACGCACACCAGTGAGCGTACGGGGGAGCGTCGCATGGGGAAAACCCAGTTCATTCACTGCATCACCTCTACGACCCTTTCTTGCGTCAATACGCCCCTTTTGCATACATTACACCTGACGTAGGTACAGTTAGGATTATTTTGTATAGGGAATTCGCAACATTCTATAGGGAATAACTTCGGCGCCGGTTGAGGAATCTGCCCAAAATTTTCCTCAAATTTGCCTTGCGGCGCTCTGCTCCTTCCCTTCAAGTTTGGGGGGGATTCGTCAAGCGGGAGCCGAGATAAAAGGGGGGTCCCAAAACGTGTTTTCCCCATGTTAATTTCCATAGGGCGGTCGAACTCACTTTTAGCCCGAACGGCTGAATGGATTTCCACCAAACTTGGCAAAATTGTAGGGACTGGTAGCCCGATGTGCCTTCGCTATGTCTCAAGATATGTGCTCCAGTGGATTTTGAGTAATTTAGGTTCAAAAAAATATATATATCTATAAGCGCCCCCCGGTAGGTGCACCGGGCGCGCTACGCGAGTTCGCGAACGGAGAGCTAATTGGCTCTCGGGTGTCTGTCAACATTCCAAACAGTCCGGAGCGGCCGCCATCTTGTGTCTCGGTAGGATCGAGACACAAGAGGTGGCAAAACAAAGGGGGAAATGAGCAAAAGGGGGCAGGGTAGACCCCCCCTGAGGGGGGTTTATGTGGGGGCCACAAAAGGGCCCCGCGGGGCAAAACAAAAAAAATATTTTTTTCGATTTCCGCGGGGGGAGCGCCCGGTACGTGCACCGGAGAGCGTACGGGGGAGCGTAGCATGGGGAAAACCCAGTTCATTCACTGCGTCACCTCTACGACCCTTTCTTGCATCAATACGCCCCTTTTTCATACATTACACCTGACGTAGGTATAATGTGATGCAGCGGTTTACAAAGTGACGCATCTACCTAGATGTGTCACTTTGTAAATATGACTCAATAAGGTGCATGTTTTACGCCGCTGATGCGTCACAAAAAGTGACGTACCAGTGGCGTAAAAGTGACGCATGGCCTCATAAATGAGACCTTCAGTCTTCTACTCATGCGTCATATTTAAAATATGACGCATTATGTCGCAAGTACTTACAGATACGTCAGTATTTCAGACGTATCTGTAAGCGCAAAAGTGATGCATTGCTGGAGTGTGTCACAAAAATGATGCAACTTCAGCAATACATCCTTTCACATGGGGCCAGGCCCATGTGAAAGGGCCTGCATCATTCTTACGCCTGCTGTGAAACAGGCGCAAGATTTGGACGCAACAGCGTCATAAAAGTGACGCAGTGATATCTCATAGATTTCACTGCGTCACCTCTATGACCGTTTCTTGCATCAATACGTCCCTTTTGCATACATTACACCTGACGTAGGTATAATGTGGCGCAGGGGTTTACAAAGTGACGCATCTACCTAGATGCGTCACTTTGTAAATATGACTCAATAAGGTGCATTTTTAACAGCACTGATGCGTCACAAAAAGTGACGTACCGGTGGCGTAAAAGTGACACATGGTCTCATAAATGAGGCCTTCAGTCTTCTACTCATGCGTCATATTAAATATATGACGTATTATGTTGCAAGTACTTACAGATACAGCAGTATTTCAGACGTATCTGTAAGCGCAAAGTGATGCATTGCAGGAGTGTGTCACAAAAATGTTGCAACTTCAGCGATGCATACTTTCACATGGGGCCAGGCCCATGTGAAAGGGCCTGCATCAGTCTTACGCCTGCTGTGAAACAGGCTCAAGATTTGGACGCAACAGCGTCATAAAAGTGACGCAGTGATATCTCATAGATTTCACTGCGTCACCTCGACGACCGTTTCTTGCGTCAATACGTCCCTTTTGCATACATTACACCTGACGTAGGTATGATGTGGCGCAGGGGTTTACAAAGTGACACGTCTACCTAGATGTGTCCCTTTGTAAATATGACTCAATAAGGTGCATTTTTAACAGCACTGGTGCGTCACAAAAAGCTTTCGGAATCAGGGGCTCCACCACTACCGACAGGGTTCCGCCGCATAGTGGTTGTTTTGGTAGTAGAAATGCATAGTGAGCGCCCCTGGTGGTATCACGTCGTTCTGACCACCTCTGCACTAAACAATTAAAGGTGACTGAACTGAAAGATGCCTTCCAAGGAATGGGGCTCAACTGAGGGCATCTCAGTTTTTAAAAACAGCAAAAAACTTGGTATCTCATTTACAACAAAAAAATGACGCAGCACGGCACCACAAGCCATTTTGCTGCGCTGAGCTGCATCCTTTTAAAAGCACAAGGATACTTCACATTCCCAACAATACGATGCATCCGTGTGCTTTCCCCTGTGCTGGCGCACAATTGGCTGCCATTCGCCAGCACAGGCACTCTTGCGTCATGTTGCAAGGGTGCTTGAGTTGCGGGATGATTATTTTTGTGCTTGGAGGGACACCTTCCTGCACAAAAACAATCATTGATGGCATATTCCTCTTACTATGCGTGCTGCAGAATGCAGTCCACAAAGAAAGAGGATAAAACTGGGAGAAATAAAAGTATTTCTTCTTGTTGCGCCTCCCTAAGCCTGCCCTGGGGAGGCGTAGGAATCTGACTCATTCCCATACGGAACCTTGTAAATCTGGGATTGCGTCCGGTTCCAGGGATGCTGCCTGGGAACACCCACAGCAACACCCATGGAATGCCGCCTTCACGCAGAGTAATGTGTGAAAAGGGCCATATTTATAAGGCCACGAAAAATCACACAGGGAGACTTTATGTGGTGTTGTAAATATGGGCAGGCACACTGCGCCGCCGGTGCGTTCAGAAAAAGTGATGCACGGACGGTGTAATGAGCTTGTAAATAAGGCCCTTCATTTTTTGGGTCTGCTTTCTAAGTCTTTCTTCTTTGGGTCTAGATTTCACTTCTAGCATCGGGACACTCTTTGGAGTAGCTGCTGTACTCTACAAACCCTTTCAAGTCCACAGGTAACAAACACCAGGCATGGACAAAGGGCCAATTGCCCTGGGCCCCCACCTTCAAAGGGGCCCCCTGAGAAAGTGAACTTTCTCCCCATTTGACCCCTGTCTCTTCTGTTTGTCTATATTTGTATGTCAGCAGCCCCCTACCCACCCCCCCCGCACCATGAGACACTTCCAGGTGAGTAGTCACACTTTACAAGTTAAGTTACATGATTGATTTATTGATTGAAACTTCTCCACCTCTCTGCCTGCCTCTGACCCTGTCTGTCTGCGCAGTGTCATCTTAAGGATTGCTGGGGTCCCAGGCAAGACATATTGCAGCTGTTTTTATGTCTCCCTTTTAAAGTTTAATCTATAATGTAGTATTTTTTGGTATCATACATTTTTAAATTGGCAGGAAATTGGTAATAACATTCAAATTTGTTACGAAAAGGGGCCCCTAAAATATGTCCTGCCCAGGAGGACCCCATAAATCGTTAAGATAGCACTGACACCACATCAAACATCCAAATTAATCGATTAATCAATCAATTAGTATTTGTATAGCGCTGCTAATCATCAGTGAGTATATCCAGGCGCTGATAGCATTACAACTAACATAAGGACAGCAAGCTATCACACCCTGGTAACTACTGCGAAAAGCGGGAGCGCTCCAGATCTGGTGATAATATTCTTACAAAATAGCAATTAAAAGGGAAAAAAACCTCTTTGAAAGTGGCTTGTAGTCGGAGCGCCAGGCGCGAGGCAGAGCGACAGGTTCCGGCAGCCGGCGACTGCCAAGATTTATGAGATGCCAAGAAAAACTGCTGACGGGGTTCTAATTATAAAACAGCCACACGCTCCGC
This sequence comes from Lissotriton vulgaris, assembly GCF_964263255.1. Taxonomy (NCBI): domain Eukaryota; kingdom Metazoa; phylum Chordata; class Amphibia; order Caudata; family Salamandridae; genus Lissotriton; species Lissotriton vulgaris. The sequence continues at coordinate 1,093,763,689 of NC_141698.1, forward strand.
TTTCACGAGGTGAACATTTGTCCATCAGAACTGCAAAGATAACAGCATTCCAGGAATGATTATGCACCTTCTTTCTCACAAGGGATTTCCCCTGGCGGCTTGGAAAGCGGGTGTGGGGCAACAGCACCACCTAGTGCTTCTTTATATATATACAGCTTATACAGCTTTACTCGTGCTAGGCAGTTGTTCTTAATAAAGTTTACACCAGCACAGAAAAAAAGAACACATTAATTTGGCATCATATTTTTCCTGCTGGTATGCCATGGAATGCGAGAACCGTTTTTTATTTTACCATCTGCGCAAAATAAAGCTAAATCGGTTTGCCCTGTTTCTGGTGATTGTGTAGCGAGGAAGGGTCAACACTGATGTATTTGTAAATGATGGATAAAGGACAGAACTTACAATTGGGGTAGGCGAAATTTTTTAGCAGTAGGCGAAACGTCTATTTTCGCCCGTTTTTTTCTTCTGCCTATGGAACTGGCCCTGACCCACTGCTGGGTGTCTTGTGGACCCTGCATGCAGGGACACCGCCGCCCTCGTTGCCAGTTTGGCGTTGAGTGGGACTAGGTAAGGCCGCAGTACTGGAGCACACACTGAATATAAGTGTGGCACACACACTGCATGGCTGGGTATCACCAAGAGACCACGAGGCTGTCGGGCCTCTTGCTGGCGCGGCGCGTGTGGGGCACGCGCCGCGGCAATGAAGGACCCGGGAGACCATTTACATACTCCGCGTGGTCCCGGACTAACTCCTGGGGCCACGCCTCCTTTATTTATTCACTACGCGGCGTCCGTACGACACCGCGCATACGCACGCCTACGTGCGTAGTTCACTAGACCGCAAACATGCGATCTCACGACATTACATTCCTTTTAACCTTTAATTGAACAACAAAATTGACAGGTACCCCATAGTCCAAAAATGTAAGCATTAACGATAAAGAATGATGGGGGCCATCCGGCCGGTTACCAGTCTCGTGGCTCGAAAAGTCTGTACTCAGTTAATGTTAATGTTAATGTTAGTAGGTATTTATAAGCGCTCGTACGCCCGGAGGCTTCATGGCGCTGTAGGAAGGAGCTAGCGCAGGGTCACAGGGGAGGGAGCAGCTCAACAGTGCGCCTGAGTGAAAAGCCAGGTTTTCAAGGAATGTCTAAAACTGAGGATGTTGTCATTCAGTTTCAGATGGAGGGGAAGGGAATTCCAAAACCCAGCTGCAAGAAGGTCAAAGCAGCTGCCTCCAAGACGCTTCCGCTTGTAGGATGGGACAGTCAGAAGAGATTTATGAGTGGAGCGAAGATTACGTGAAGGAGTATATCTCTTAAACATGTCTCTGATGAAAAGGGGGCCGGAGTCATGTAAAGATTTAAATACAATGCACCCTGTTTTAAACGCCACACGCTGCTCCACAGGCAGCCAGTGTAGCTGTTTCAGGCCGGATCTTACAGACTGCCTCTTAGAGAGGTTCAGGAGGAGTCTGGCGGCCTGGTTCTGAACTAGCTGAAGGCGTTTGAGCTCTCCAGCTTGAATGCCAAGGTAAAGGCTGTTAGAGAAGTCAAGTCTGGACAGAACCAGGGAGATGACTATCTGAGTGAGAGCGGCCGGGGAAAAGAAGCTAGCAATTTTCTTGATTTTCTTCAGCTGGAAGAAACTAGCTGAGACAACTGCACCGACTTGTTTTTTGAGGGAGAGGTCTTCGCTAATGTGTATTCCCAGACTCTTGACCGAGCATGACTTGGATGGGGGAGTTCCCATACAGGAAGGCCAGAAGCTGGGGTTCCAGCTGAGGGCGCTCAGCCCCGGCAAGACCAGTTCGGTCTTGCCAGGGTTGAGCTTCAGATGACTGCAGTTCATCCATTTCAAAATGTGGGACATAGTGTTTTGAAATTCAACCACAGCATCCTTGGTGTTTAAAGGGAAAATCAACTGCAGGTCATCAGCGTAGTTGAATATCGTTACTTTGGCCCTCCTGAGGGAGTGCAAAAGGGGGCGTAGATATATATTAAAAGCAGGGGTGATAACGAAGAGCCCTGCGGGACTCCACAGGTAGAGGGTATGGTGGGGGCAGTGAAAGGTCCGAGTCTGACAGCCTGAGTGCGCCCCGTAATAAATGAGCGGATCCAGCTCAATGCCAGGCCCCTGAGACCTGCCTGTTCGACACGGTCGACCAAGATGTTATAGTCGACTGTGTCGAAAGCGGCTGAGAGGTCCAGCAGCACCAGAGCCTGATGTATTCCCTCATCCGCATTCCGTCGCAGGGTATTCTGCACCGAGAGGATGACCGCCTCGGTGGAATGACATGGGCGGAAACCAGCCTGATTCGGTGCAAAATACTCTGATTCTTCCAAGAATTTGGAGATGCTGTTACAGACATGAGCCTCCAAAAGTTTGGCACAGTAAGGCAGCAGGGAGATGGGCCTATAGTTTTGCAGGTGCTGTGGATTAGCACCTACTTTTTTTAACAGGGGGATAAGATCAGTCAACGGCAAAGTCCGCCAGTTGTATGGACGGGGCCGGATTTCTTCTTAGTCCATAGCCTGCGGCTTCTCCCCGGAACAGTACTCTCTTGGGGGTCTCTGGATGTTGGATTCCAGCGAACCGGGCTTCCGTGGATGGTTGAGGACTGTTGGTTCTTGGCGTTTCAGCAGCAACAGGACTCGCTGCTGAGATGTCACTCCTGGTGCCGCGTTCACTTCCGAGTGGACTGTGATTCTCTTCTGGCTGATTGGGTGAGGCTTGGCTGGGTCCTTGGCAGGAGTGATCTTCCGTTGTACTGGACGCTCTTTTGAAGAATGAGACGTTGCGTGTGACGGTCTCTCCTCCTCGCTGGGCCGTCACCATGTTGCCGGTGCGGCGTGTGACTGTCCAAGGTCGGGGCTCGAATGGGAGTCTGAACTTACTCCCCGGATATCTGTCTTTCACATAGACATGATCCCTTTCATTTATGGACGGCTCCTTGGCCCTCCTTCAGAAGCTGGCGTAGTCGTTTGACCTCCTTCGGTTGAACAGTCAAGTCAAGTCAAGTCAAAAGATTTGTATAGCGCGCTACATACCCAGAGGGTCTCAAGGCGCTTGAAGAAGGGTGGGGAGTTACTTGTCGAATATCCACGTTTTGAGTTGCTTTCTGAATGCTAGGTGGTTCTGAGTAAGGCGAAGGTGAGTGGGAAGTGAGTTCCAAGTTTTAGCTGCTAGGTAGGAGAAGGATCTACCTCCCATGGTGGTTTTGTTGATGCGAGGTACAGTGGCAAGGGCTTGGTTGGAGGATCGTAGCTGGCGGGAGGGGGTGTAGAAGGATAGTCGTGTGTTGAGGCATTCGGGTCCGATTTCGTAGAGTGCTTTGTGTGCGTGGGTTAGGAGCCGGAAAGTGATCCTCTTATTGACGGGGAGCCAGTGGAGGTTTTTCAGGTGATCAGAGATGTGTTCTTTACGCGGGATGTCTAATATGAGCCTGGCTGAGGCGTTCTGGATGTGTTGTAGTTTTTTCTGGAGTTTTGCGGTGGTGCCGGCGTAGAGGGTGTTTCCGTAGTCCAGTCGGCTCGTGACCAGAGCGTGGGTGACTATTTTTCTAGTTTCGGTAGGGATCCAGCGAAATGTTTTTTTGAGCATGCGAAGAATGTTGAAGCAAGATGAAGAAACGGCGTTGACTTGTCTGTTCATCGAGAGTGAGGAATCCAGGATGACGCCCAGGTTCCGTGCGTGGTCCGTCGGGATGGGTGCTTTTCCAAGGGCCTCCGGCCACCAAGAGTCGTCCCAGGCGGAGGGGGAGGTACCTAAGATGAGGACTTCTGTTTTGTCTGAGTTCAGTTTCAGACGGCTGTGCTTCATCCATTCGGCTACTTCTTTCATTCCTTCGTGTAGGTTGGTTTTGGCCGTGTTAGGGTCTCTGGTGAGTGATAGGATCAGTTGAGTGTCGTCGGCGTAGGAGATGATGTTGAGGTTATGTTGGCGTGCGATGGCCGCGAGGGGGCTCATGTAAACGTTGAAGAGGGTGGGACTGAGTGAGGACCCTCGAGGTACGCCGCAGATGACTTCAGTAGCCTCTGACTTGAATGGTGGAAGGCGGACTCTCTGGGTTCTTCCGGAGAGGAACGAGGTGATCCATTCCAGTGCTTTTCCTTGTATTCCGATGTTTTTGAGGCGCTGTAGAAGGGTGCTATGGCAGACTGTGTCGAAGGCTGCGGAGAGGTCGAGGAGGATGAGGGCGACTGTGTCTCCATTGTCCAGTAGAGTTCGAATGTCGTCTGTTGCTGCGATGAGGGCGGTTTCGGTGCTGTGCTTGGCTCGGAAGCCGGACTGTGAGGAGTCGAGGGATTTGTTGGTTTCGAGGAATGCGGCGAGCTGGTTGTTGACAGCTTTCTCGATGACTTTGGCCGGGAATGGAAGGAGTGAGATAGGGCGATAGTTTTTGAGTTCAGTGGGGTCAGCTGTGGGTTTCTTCAGGAGGGCGCTGAGTTCGGCATGTTTCCAGCTTTCCGGGAAGGTTGCGGAGTTGAGGGAGCAGTTGATGACGTCTCGGAGGTGCGGTGCAATAATGGAGTCTGCTTTGTTAAAGATGTGGTGAGGGCAAGGGTCTGTGGGGGATCCTGAGTGGATAGAGTTCATCAGACGGATGGTGTCCTCAGTGGAGATTGGCTTCCAGTCATTGAGGATGTTCAGGGGGTGTGGGGGTTCTGCAGGGGATTGGGTGGGTTGGTCTCCGGGTTGGTTGTCGAAGCTGTTGTGGATGTCTGCAATTTTGTTGTGGAAGAATGAGGCTAGGGAGTCGCAGAGGGCTTGAGAGGGGGTGATGTCGTTGGAGTTGGCTGAGGGGTTGGTAAATTCCTTGACGATGTTGAATAATTCCTTGCTGTTGTGGGCGTTGTTATCTAGACAGTCCTTGAAGGCTGCTTTCTTGGCATTTCGGATTAGTTGGTGGTGTATGCGGGTGGCGTTTTTGAAGGCGTCCTTGGTGCTGGTGGTTGGGTCTTTTTTCCAGGCCTTCTCGAGGGAGCGACAGAGTTTCTTGGATTTCTTAAGGTCATCATTGAACCAGGAGGCCTTCTTGCTGCCTAGTTTGATTTGTCGTTTTTTCAGTGGTGCTAGGATGTCGGCGCTGTTGGATAACCATTGGGTGAGGTTGGTGGCTGCTTGGTCTGGGTTTGAGGAGTGGGCGGGGGGCTTTTGAAGAAGCGATGAGGAGATCTGGTCGATGGTGATTTTGTTCCAGTTTCTTTGCAGAGTGGGTTGGGGGTGGTTGTTGGATGTGGGCTTGTTGTAGGTGAAGTGAACGCAGCTGTGGTCAGTCCAAAGGAGAGCTGTGGTGTGGCTGAAGGAAACATGCTTGCTGGAGGTGAAGATAGGGTCGAGTGTGTGACCTGCCATGTGGGTGGGGGTAGTGACAAGTTGTTTCAGTCCGAGGTTTGCGAGGTTGTCCAAAAGGGTGGTGGTGTTGCGGTCGTTGTTCTTTTCAAGGTGAAAGTTGAGGTCTCCCAAAAGGATGTAGTCCTCGGAGGGGAGCGCGTGTGGAGTGATGAAGTCCGTGATGTCTTCACTAAATTGTGCGCGGGGTCCTGGTGGCCTGTAAAGGAGGGTGCCTCTGAGTGTGGTCTTGGGGTCGATGTGGATTTCTGTTGTCCATATCTGGGAACCATACTTTCGCACAAAGTCTGCTCTTGGTTTTTACCATGCCTTGGTGCCCACTATGAGCGAGTTCGATGGCTTGTTGTGTTAGGCTCATTGGCATCACGATCCGGGGCCCTCTCAATAAGCACCCTTGGTTGTCCACTGACAGCTCTTCCCGTACACTTAGTAGTGCTTCTAGAGCGTTTCTTGCCTGTGGTGTCCTTTTGTTCATGGATTCTTGCATAGCTCTCCAGTCGTTGGCCTGCAGAGCGTTCACCGCCAGCTGGAGGACCTCATTGTTGCGGGTGGCTTCAATTATCATGTCCATGCTCATGGGTAATGGCCTTGACCTCTCTGTTACCGCCTTGACGTATTCCTCCGTCTCCTCCGCATCTTTTTCTTCCCCCTTCGTTGCTGCCCGGGGGTGTCGGGAGAGGTAGTCTGCGGGATTTGTCGCGCCGGTTTGAATTCCAGTTGGTAATCATACTCCTGTAGCTGCAGGATCCACTTCTCTATTCGGTGTGGTGGTTTGGAGACCGACCCTCGGAACAGAGGGAGTAGGGGCTTGTGGTCTGTGGAGACGGTAAATGGATGTCCATATACATATACATGGAAGTGTCTACAGGCCCAGTGGATGGCAATAGCCTCCCTCTCAATCTGGGAGTACCGCTGCTCCGTTTCGGTCAGTGATCTGCTGGCGTATGCAATGGGCGCCCATTCTTCCTCTCCTTGATGCTGCTTCAGGACCGCTCCCAGGCCATAGGGGCTGGCGTCGACTGCTATGTTGGTTGGTTTGGCCGGGTCGAAGTACGACAGGGTTTTCTCCACTGACATTGCGGCCTTGGTGTTATGGAATGCCGCGCTCTGTTCATCGCCCCACTGCCAGGGGGTGGTCGACTTGGTGAGTTCCCTGAGGGGCCCGGTGAGGTTGGATAAATCTGGGATGAACCTCCTACAGAAGTTTACCATACCCAGGAAGCTTCGTACTTCTGATATGTTCGTCGGGGCTGAGGCTGCTTGCACATCTTTAACTTTGTCAGGGTCAGGCGCGATCCCTTGGTCGGAGAAGGTGTATCCGAAGAAACTGATTTTATTCTGGAGGAAGTGGCACTTCTCCCTGTGCAGCGTTAGGCCTGAGTCTTTAAGTCTCTGCAACACCGCTTTTAACCTTTGGTGGTGTTCCTCGACTGTGTTCGCGTATATGAGCAGGTCGTCACTGACGTTCAAAACTCCTGGGAGCCCACTCAACACTTCCCTGATGGTGTTTTGGAAGACTTCGGCTGCGCTGGAGATACCGAAGTTAAGGCGTCGATAGCGCCGGAGGCCCACATGGGTAGAGAAGGTGGTAATATACCTGGAGTCTGGGTGCAGAGGCAACTGATGATAGCTGGACCGCAAATTCATCTTGGAAAACCACTTTGCGCCGTTTAATTCTCCCAGTATATCATCAATGGTGGGCGTTAGGTGCCGCTCCCTCTTGACGGCCACGTTGGGTAGGCGCATGTTGACGCATATGCGGACTTGTCCTGGCTGTTTGGGTTTTCGCGCTACCACGATGGGCGATACCCATGGGGTGGGCCCGCTGACCTTCTCGATAATGCCTTGCTTCTCGAGGGCCTCAAGTTCTTCTTCCACTTTTTTCCTGAGGTGGAAAGCTATCTTACGGTGCCTAAAGGCGACCGGTTGAATGGACGGGTCTATATGTAAGGAAACCTCTTTCCCTTTTAGACATCCGATGCCTTGAAACGTATCTTCAAATTCATCGAGGATCGCATCCAACTCCTCCTCCAGCACGGCCATCGCGAAAAAGATCAGTTGGAGTTCTTCCGCCGCCCGTCCGCTGAGGGGCATGCCGCTGCCTTCTTTGGTCACATAGACTGTCGTCGGGACCTTCCTGTCTTGATGTCGTAGCTCTGTTTGGAAGCATCCGATTAGCGGGATTGGAGTCTTTTGTCCATAGGCGAAGACGCAGATTTTTGCTGCCTTGAGAGTGGGTTTGTCCCATAGTTGGTTGTATACGTCTGCCGCCATGAATTCAAACGAGGCTCCCCTGTCGATGGTGGCCCTCACTTCTTGTTGGTTTAGTCTTATGCGGCATCTTGGGAGGCGCCTCTTCTTCCTTTGTGGCTGGTTGATGGCAAATACATAGTGGACCGGATAGTCGCTGGAATCATCGTCCATGTCTTCGCTATCTGGGTTTTCTCTGATTGCGTGGGCCACCTCAGGTTTTTGTTTGTAGGACCTGCAGACCGATGCGAAGTGGTTCATGCGTCCGCATGCGCCGCATTTCTTCCCGTGCGCTGGGCAGTCGTAAGCGCGGTGTGGCTTGCCTCCGCAGTATCCACATTCTTTTCTGCGATCTTGCGGCTTCTTACCTCCAAATTGTCACTGCTTTGGCCGGACGACATTCACCTGTTCACCTGTGTTGACTTGCTCTGCTTTCACTGGCCTGTGAAGTGCTGCCTCCATGTGAGATGCTCTTGACTGCGATAGCTCTTTAGAGCGGCCCAGTTTTAGGATGTCGGCTAACGGTTTTCCATCCTCTTGGAGAATTTTGACTTGCAAGTTGGAAGAGTAGCACCCCTGAATTATTTGGCTACGTATCTCCTCTTGTTCGTCTCTGAAACCGCCGGTGCTGACGAGTTCTTTCAGCCTACCGTGGAATGCGTCAAGTGACTCTTCCGCCTCCTGACGCGCTTGCCTGAATATGAAACGCTCATAATCCTTGCTGGCCATGGGTTCAAAATGTGCGTTGAGCGCATTGAGGAGTGTGACGTAGGTGTGCAGCGTGGCTTCCGTTAGGGTCTTGTAGATCCTGTGTATATCATCCCTCCTAGGTGAAGAAGAAGCGCCCTGCGCCGTTCTCTCGCCGTCCCAGCACCTTCGAAGTAGAACTGCAGTTGCTCTGTCAAATCTTTCCATCGTGGCGCCAGTGAAGCAGGTGCGCCATCGACCACAAAAGGTTCAATGGGGGGAATGGCCGCCATCTTGGCACGTGGGGTCCCTTCGTGAGCTGGTGGTGGGGCACAGACGTTGCGGTCGCCAGGAAACGACACCCACCTGAGGGGATCTGCTAAAAAGTCCCTGAGCAGGGCTTGTGCCGTGGAACTGGTAAAACAGGGCCACTTCCGGTGACAGGGCTCCTCAACCAGGTGTGAATGCTCAGTGCTGCAGATGCTCCTGCTGCCTGTCTAGGCCAAAGTCCTGCCCCTGGGGTGCACACTGCCTGGCGCACCTCCTGAATTGAATGCACTCATCAGGGGACATCAGCGCTGTAGGGCGTCGCCTGCCGACTTCTGTGGCCGGAGCGGGGGTCTCAGCTGGGCCGGCCGCATTCGGGACTCCTGGGCACAGATCGTGCATCGGCACATTAGCGGGGCAGACCGGAGCGGTCGACTGAGCACAGCGTGGGGTCTTTCATGTCCTCGTCGCCATTGTCGGGCCTCTTGCTGGCGTGGCGCGTGTGGGGCAAGCGCTGCGGCAATGAAGGACCCGGGAGACCATTTACATACTCCGCGTGGTCCCGGACTAACTCCTGGGGCCACGGCTCCTTTGTTTATTCACTACGTGGCGTCCGTACGACACCGCGCATACGCACGCCTACGTGCGTAGTTCACTAGACCGCAAACATGCGATCTCACGACATTACAGAGGCATCACTCAGTATTCATTTATATCTTCGGGTCGTGCCGGCCCACAAGCTGTAGTGCTCTGTTCAGAGTGTGCAGAAAGCTCTATACCTCTCCATTGGCCTGGGGCCACTGTGGGGCCACCTCTCAATGTCTTATGTTCAAACTGTGGAGATATGATTGAAATTCTTGCACCCGGAAGGGGTCCCATTCTCTGTTTTTATCTTATTATCAGGAATCCCTAGTAATGTGAAGATCTTTTCCAGTGTGGGCTTGACGTATCTGAATGCGGTGGAACGCACTAGTTCCACCACAGGGTACTTGGTGTGGCTTTCCCCCCTACTGCCATCAGCAATCTGCCAAAGTCCATACTGACACAAAACGAGGGCGTTAGGCAGGCTTCTTCGGTGATTACCAGGGCAGCTGGTTGATCACCACTCGTGATGGTGCAGGAGTGCCAGATTCTGACTCTCTCATCCACCCATTTGTCCATACAAGGGAACCACACCCTTTTCTGAGACAGGCTTTGGTCTTTGTGATGCCTTGGTGATGCCTTGGTGTTCCTGATGTGCCAGCTCGATGACTCTTGCCCGTGGGCTCCTCTGCATCATGATCTCTCGTCCCCAAAGTAATAGGCCCTCTTTGCCTCCGCTCATCTCGTCTCATATTGTCCAGATTTGCAGGGTGGTTCCTCTGTAACGGCGGAGGAGCATCGCCCAACTCGTCGTAGTCAGTCAGAGAAAAATAAAATAATAATGACGCAATATCATTTTATTTTTCTTTGACTGATTTTAACATGCGTGCAGGGCGGGGTGGGGCCGGGCCATGACAGGTAGATGATGGCACTTAGAAGAGCGCATGGATGTTTGGCCGACTATCCTGGGCCAGCCAAACATACATGTGTACTTCTATTTCTCCAACCCACCTTTGTTCAAAGCCGGGTTAGAGAAATTCCGCAGGCTCATAGGCAGTGTCTGAGAGGCAGAGCAGGCTGCTCAGACCAATCCTGGTGCTGCTCTGTCAGGGCAGCACCAGGATTGGCTGAGCTGCCTCTGCCTTCCCACAAACTGCTGGGAGAGCCCAGAGGCTGCTGCAGCCATCGGGGAAAAGGTATGTTTTTTAAAATTATTATTTTTCATTCCCAGTCCCTCTCCACCCCCCGCTGGTCTGTCTACCACCCATCCCCTGCCTCCTCACCTTTGTTTTGTAGCAGCAGCCACTGCAGATTGGACTCATCGCCGCTTGCTTGGCAGAGGTGAGGGCTTTTGCACCATCTAGAGAGTTACACCATTGTCTTTTTCAGAGTGCCTATTTGCTTTGGAGACTTCTTGGATTTCTGTGAGAGCGAGAGCTCTTGGGCCTCATGGAATATCATCCGCACAAATTCCTCGGCGCCTTGGTCCTCCCCCATGATGCCGGTGCCAGCTGATTTTGCAGGGTGCCTGACCAAATAGTCTGCTTGACTATTTACCCCTGGGCGTTAACCAGCATCAAAGGTGTACAGTTGGAGTTTAACAGCTCATTGTTTGATATGCGGTCGTCCATTTCAGGCAATGCGGCCAAACACAGGAACCAATGGCTTGTGGTTAATCATCACCCGGATCTTCTGACTACAGAGATACAGGTGGAAGTGTGGGCAAGCCCATCACATTGCCAGTGCCTCGCACTCGATTTGGGCGTACCGGGTCTCTGTGTCCATGAGGCCCCTGATAGCGTAGGCGATTGGAGCCCACGACCCTTTTTGTTTTTCTTTTAGCAGGACATCACCATGACCCTTGGGGCTCACATGCACTGCCAGTTCTGTTTTGCACCTGGTGTTAAAATACGCCATTTTCGTGTCTTTTAGGAGTGTCTCCTTCACCGTCCTGAACCCTTAGTCAGTTCATCTGTCCCATTCCCTGGGGCACTCGCACATGTTTAGGGCCGAAGGGGTCCTGACAGAGTAGCCAGGTCAGGGATAAACTGCCCACAGTAATTAGCGATTCCCAGGAAGCTTTTCACATCCAACGCACATCGATGAAATTACAAAATTGAGGCATCTGTATGTGCAAAGGCTTACGTGGGAATATTTGCTAGCTTCGTCGAGCTCGAGCTGATGGTATCCTGCATTGAGATCTAGTTTCGAGAACCACTGAGTTCCATTAAGGTCTGCCACTATGTTGTCTACCGTGGGGTTGATGAGTCGTGCTAGACCTGGCACCTTGGCGTGAGTTTCCCTTCCACTTTTTGCTGATGTGCCTCAGATGTTTTTGCTGGTGTCGCTGCTCAGGGGTCTGCGCCACGGCCAATCCGTGCCACAGTGCAAGTGCTCCCTATGTAAAGTGTAACTGTGATTGATTTCCATGATTGGCTCATTGGATTTACTGTCAGTCCCCAGCAAAGTGCTCCAGGAGTGCCAGGGTTGTAAATACCAATACTGCTAGTGGGCCTGCAGCGCTGGTTGCGTCACCCACAGAAGCAGCCCTTTAAAATGTGTCTAGGGTCTGCCATTGCAGAACCTGTGTGCAGTCTGGTACTGTCATGCTGGCTGGGCAAGTGCACACACTTGTCAGCCTCTAAACCTTCCCTTAACTTCATATTAGTCACCCCTATGGTAGGCCCTAGGGCAGGGTGCATTGTAAGTGTAAGGTAGGACAAGCCCTGATGTGTGTAGCATGTCCTAATAGTGAATTACACCCATTTTCGTTTTTCACTATTGTAAGTCTACCTGTTCTCTTAGGCCAAGATGGGCTGCTGGAATTATTACACCCTATAATCCCAGCAGGCTCAGGGAACATGGTAGAAAATCAAGTTTAGTATGCCTGAACTCAGAATAATAAAATACATCTTTTAGTAAAGTTTATTTTAATATCCTGTGTTTGCAAATGCTACTTTTAGAAAGCTAGCATTTGCTTGCCTAACCATTTCAGCCCGCCTCTGCTAGGATGTGTATCTGACTGTCTGGGTTATGTGAGTGACAGGGCTGGTGGATGACAGGTGGTGAATGCAAGAATTACACCTTGGTGGGAGGTGGGAGTGCCCCTGGACTCTGAATAGGGCTGTGCTCTTCCGCCACAATGCTGGCTCCGCCCCCTGGGGAGCGACTGATGACTCAGCCGACACCTGGCCCAGGAAAGGCGAAGCACTGTCAACAAGGTACTCCTGGCTGCCCCTGTCCCCACAATGCTGGCTCCACCTCCTGTGGAGCGTCTGATGTGCCTGCCCCTCACACTAAAAGCAGAAGCCAGAGTACACCCAACAAAGTGCTCAGAGACTGAATGAAGTTATGAAGAGGCTCCCCTGGCCTGTGAGAACAAAGAAAATGCTGTATACAAGCAGGAGCCCTGCTCCTTGTAAATCAGAATCCTGTTTCCCACAAAGAACCTCTGCCCAACTAGAAGGAGAAGAAGACGCTGGAAGGACTGGCCTACTGCTTGCCTTGCTGAGGAAGGAGAGGAAAAGACTTGATGAAAAGACTTTGCTGACTTGTGCTAGAAACTGTCTCCAAGGGCTTGACTGAGCTTGCCCCCTGACCTGATCCACAGGACCATCTGGCTCAACCTGCTCTCTGCTCGTCTGCCGGTGAATTGCAAGGACTTCTGCCCCGCCAGAGCCGTGACCTTTGGTGCCCCCAGCCTCTCCTTACCCGTCATACCCGTGCTCATGCTAGTATTTTTACTGTGTGAGTACCAGAGACCCCCCCCCCACTCGAAGGGAATTTGAGCCATCGGACACTGACTCTCTGAGTTGTCAGCATTGACATGTACCGCTCCCCTTTCAGGGTCCTACATGTTAACCGCCTTAAGCCCCACTTGGAGAGGTCCGAAGTGGGCATGCTCTTGGCAACTGGTGATGGGATGGAGGAGGAGACTGAGCCTCTTCCTGACCTCTTGGTTGCCTCTGAGAAAGATGGGTCAGTGGATGGAGTTAACCTCTCACCCCACCCTGACCCTGAGCAACAGGAAGACTGCCGCCAATTGCTGGGGCAGTTTCCAAATCTGTTCTCCCTGGTTCCTGGTGTCACAGATTGGTGCGTCCATGATGTGGACACAGGAGACAGCTTACCTGTGAGGCATAAGGCCTACAGAGTAACTGACAGGGTCAGAGCCTGCATCAAGGAGGAGGTCTCTAAAATGCTTGCTCTTAGGGTGGTTGAGTCCTCCAGCAGTCCTTGGTCCAGCCCCGTGGTCTTGGTCCCAAAGGCTGCTGTGCCGGGAGCCACACCTGAACTCCGGTTCTGTGTGGACTACAGAGGACTCAATTCAGTCACGAAGACTGACGCGCACCCTATCCCCAAAGCTGATGAGCTCATTGATCGGCTAGGGGTTTCCCGGTTCCTCAGCACGTTTGATTTAACGTCTGGGTACTGGCAGATCGCCTTGACCGATGGGGCAAAAGAGAGGTCAGCATTCTCTACACCAGATGGGCATTTCCAGTTCCGGGTTATGCCATTTGGAATGAAGAATGCCCCTGCCACATTCCAGAGATTGGTCAACCAGGTGTTGGTGGGGCTTGATGAGTTCAGTGCCGCCTACCTGGATGACATCGCAGTGTTCAGCAGCACATTGCCAGAACACCTGCAACACCTCTGGGAAGTGTTGATGGCACTGCGTAAGGCAGGCCTCACAATCAAGGCAAGCAAGTGCCAGATTGGGCAGGGTTCAGTGGTGTACTTGGGACACCAAGTGGGGAGTGGCAAGGTGACACCCTTGCAACCCCAAATTGAGACCATCCTGGCTTGGGAACCCCCCAAGACCCAGACTGCAGTGAGAGCCTTCATGGGGCTCACTGGGTATTACAGGAGGTTTGTCAAGGGCTATGGAACTATTGTTGCCCCATTGACAGAGCTGACTTCTAAGAAGCAGCCCAGGAATGTGATCTGGACTGACACCTGTCAGAAGGCTTTTGACGCCCTGAAAACTGCCATGTGCACGGCGCCCATGCTCCTGGCTCCTGACTTCTCCAAGGAAGTTCTAGTGAAAACAGACACTTCATAGCATGGTGTAGGGACTGTTCTCTCACAGATGACTGAGGAGGGCTGGGACCATCCTGTAGCCTTCATCAGTAGGAGGTTACTTCCCCGGGAATGTAGGTGGAGTGCAATAGAGCGAGAAGCTTTTGCTGTGGTCTAGGGGTTGAAGAAGCTAAGACCCTACTTGTTTGGGTCTCACTTTCTCCCTACAGGGTATGGACTTCACGGTGGAACATCGCCCTGGCACAGATCACGCCAATGTTGACGGTCTGTCCAGGTTTTTCCGCCTTAGTGATGAGGAACTCCATGGGGAAAGGTAGTTCTCCCCACATTTCAGCTGGAGGGGACACGTGTTAGACCTGGCACCTTGGCGTGAGTTTCCCTTCCACTTTTTGCTGATGTGCCTCAGATGTTTTTGCTGGTGTCCGCTGCTCAGGGCACTGCGCCACGGCCAATCCGTGCCACAGTTCAAGTGCTCCCTATGTAAAGTGTAACTGTGATTGATTTCCATGATTGGCCCATTGGATTTACTGTCAGTCCCCAGTAGTGCACCAGGAGTGCCAGGGCTTGTAAATACCAATACTGCTAGTGGGCCTGCAGCGCCCACAGAAGCAGCCCTTTAAAATGTGTCTAGGGTCTGCCATTGCAGAACCTGTGTGCAGTCTGGCACACACTTGCCAGCCTCTAAACCTTCCCTTAACTTCATATTAGTCACCCCTATGGTAGGCCCTAGGGCAGGTGCATTGTAAGTGTCAGGTAGGACAAGCCCTGATGTGTGTGGCATGTCCTAATAGTGAATTACAGCCAATTTCGATTTTCACTATTGTAAGGCTACCTGTTCTCTTAGGCCAAGATGGGCTGCTGGAATTATTACACCCTATAATCCCAGCAGGCTCAGGGAACATGGTAGAAAATCAAGTTTAGTATGCCTGAACTTTTTAGTAAAGTTTATTTTAATATCCTGTGTTTGCAAATGCTACTTTTAGAAAGCTAGCATATGCTTGCCTAACCATTTCAGCCCGCCTCTGCTAGGATGTGTATCTGACTGTCTGGGTTATGTGAGTGACAGGGCTGGTGGATGACAGGTGGTGAATGCAAAAATTACACCTTGGTGAGAGGTGGAAGTGCCCCTGGACTCTGAATAGGGCTGTGCTCTGCCACCACAATGCTGGCTCCGCCCCCTGGGGAGTGACTGATGACTCAGCCGACACCTGGCCCAGGAAAGGCGAAGCACTGTCAACAAGGTACTCCTGGCTGCCCCTTTCCCCACAATGCTGGCTCCACCTCCTGTGGAGCATCTGATGTGCCTGCCCCTCACACTGAAAGCAGAAGCCAGAGTACACCCAACAAAGTGCTCAGAGACTGAATGAAGTTATGCAGAGGCCCCCCTGGCCTGTGAGAACAAAGAAAATGCTGTATAAAAGTAGGAGCCCTGCTCCTTGTAAATCAGAATCCAGGTTCCCACAAAGAACCTCTGCCCAACTAGAAGGAGAAGAAGACGCTGGAAGGACTGGCCTGCTGCTTGCTTTGCTGAGGAAGGAGAGGAAAAGACTTGATGAAAAGACTTTGCTGACTTGTGCTAGAAACTGTCTCCAAGGGCTTGACTGAGCTTGCCCCCTGACCTGAGCCACAGGACCATCTGGCTCAACCTGCTCTCTGCTCATCTGCCAGTGAATTGCAAGGACTTCTGCCCCGCCGGAGCCGTGACCTTTGGTGCCCCCAGCCTCTCCTTGAGGCCGTGACCCAACCGTGTTTCCCCATCCCCGCCAAGGAAGAGCCCCGCTCTGCCGAGCCGCTCTGCCCCCGCTGAGGGAGATCGCTGCATCACCACCGTTGGAGGCTCGCTGGTGCACCCCCCCACTCTCCTGCCTGACGTCCACACCAGACCCAAAGACCAGACTCCTCGAAGCTCGGGAGCCCCGGACGCCGCGCCGCCCTTCACTAAAGAGGCACTGTGTGCCCGCACCCGTCTTCACAAAGATTGACCTCCTAAGGTACGTCGCAGCACCAACGGGCTCGGGGCCCGCAACATTCTTGTTTCCCCGTGACCAAGTTGACATCACCTGTGTGCCTCGTAGCCTCACAGGGAACTGTACTTTTCGGCGCACCTTGACAAGTACGCCCCGAGAACTGGGGGCTGTGCGCGCGGTTGAGTTCGCCAGTGCGTTTTGAGCTCCCCACCCCCACCCCCCGCAGTACGAGCCGCACCAGCTGGGTACGGCTCACACCATTGGGTTCATCAGCTCGGAGCGGTACGCGTCGTACCCGTGCTCACGCTAGATGACTGAGACGCAGTAGGTTGCTGCTCGTTCGCACCGGGAAAAGCGCATAGTAGCGCTACGAAGCAGCTAGCAAGCCCCAAACAGGTATCAAGGAGCTAAGAACAGTTCTAGAAGTGAAAGAGACTAAGAAGCCATATTTGAACTATAAACAGAAGAGAACTTGCCTATTTACAATCTTGTGGCATACTTAAAAATCGTTATATTGGTCTTGTGATAAGTCTTAACTGCCCAGATATATTTTTACATAAAGAGAACGTATTTTTATATATCTACAGCCTGGTGTCCATTTGTGGGGGGGATTGGTATTTTTACTGTGTGTGTTATTACAAATGCTTAACTAACAACGCCTGGAGAATAACCTTGGCTGCTCACGCCACGCACCTAGAGGGTGAGCAAGGATAATTCTAAGGGGTCATCCTTCGCCCTGACTTAGAGGAGAGGGTCCCTGCTTGTCAGAAGTGAATACTTGCGCCAACCAGAGACCCCCAATTCTAACAAGTCATTGCTGGTGTATTGCTTTGTTTGGGACCGCATGTCAATGCATAGTCTCATGGCTCTGGGATGTTTAAGCTTGGGGGCTATCATAAGGGGTGACACCTATGGGGGAGGTCCCCTCACTTTTTTTGATCACCCTTAGCCATTCAAGTTGGTTCAATTCTTTTTCTACTAGCAGGCGCAGGTGAAGCAGCACACTTCTGTGTCTGAGAGCCACAGGTCTTAGTGTCTCGTCGATGTGGAGCTTTATTTTCAGGCTTTTTAGGCATTCCTAATCTACAAACAACTGCGGGAACACCTCTAGAATGTTCACTGTATGCGAGTCATTCACCTGCCCGGCAAGGAAGACCAAACCTAAGTACTCATTATGGTGTCTGAGGCAGGTGCCTGCGTTTCCCCTGGTTACATGAGATCTGGCTTACGTTGTCGTTCTTTCATTTTCCACTGTTACATCCACAACTCCTCTCAGGAGCAGTGGTTCTGTTCCCCATATGTAAATTCTGGCCTTGGTAGGCACCAGTTTTTGTTGTGGCACGAGTTTGTGGAACTGGGTTGTGTCCATGATGTTCACAGACGTGCCCATATCGATAAGGGTGGTGATTTGTCCCTCCAATTTCCTCATTTCCTTTCTCTCTCACTTTTGCTTGTTCGTGAGCCTGGTTATTGTGCGCAACTCATCCTTACAATGTGAGCCCCTTCTGCAGTGTGTGTCTATTGCTGTGGCCTGAGCAAGTGCTAGAGTTCTTAGTTTTCTTCTCCGTTTTCTTTTTGTATCACTCCACCCCTTTGCTGGTATATATATGGTAATCTGGCAGTACGACCTGTCTTCTCAGGGTCACACCACTTTCAGGCATTCCTTTAGGTCAGCTTATTGTCCCTGATTAATCCTTATTATCATATTATTTGTTTTTCTTTCTGCTTTCTTCTTTTTTCAGAGTTCGGTTGAGCTTCTACTAACTTGTGCCTTTTGACAGGCTGCAGCAACGGTAGGCATGTTGCTCAGAGAAGTCTGCCTCGTTCACTCCCGCTGGCTTCCAAAATGCCTTTATTTCACTGAGACCTCATTACGAGACCAATGTTGTAAATAAAACAGCGATAGTATTAAGCATTCGCTGAAGACATGCTACCATGTCTTTGTTCTATTTTTCCCGACCGTACTTGAAATACAGCCAGACTCCATTTTGTTTTCTGGCGTCCATCTTGTATGCTATACATTGCCATGTGCTCGCCACGAGGCAAGTCCTACCTCACTGATTGTCACCCCTGAAGTTCGCCCAGCAACAGGTTATAAATAGTTCCTTGTGCGTGTGGCGCATGTCCAGTAGGAGTCACATCTGTTTCTGATTAGCGTAGATTGGAATGTGCATTCGGCGGGTCTCAAGAACCGTTAACTCCACCCATGTATCGATCATGTTCAAGAAAATGTCCATATATGGTTGTAAATCATGATTTGAGCTGTAACCGCCCACTTATGAGCCCCTTATGAGTGTTGTGTAGGCTGTAGTACCACCTTTAAAGGTTTATTAAACTATGTCTTTGTATTTCCAGTTTCCGTGCCAATTTCTTTTGTAGTCTGAGGACTTCGTGCACAGAAGGGCGAACCCTTTTGCTTTCACTGGCCTTGCTGAGGCCTGTACTCATCACCAATGTGGCTTGCGTTTGCATTTGGAGATGGTTTATGCGGCCGGATAGGGATAGCTGGCTGGTGCTGCGTGGAAATGCTTGAAAAGCAGCTGAGCACTGGGCACCCCAAGTCTAACAGGTGCGGGTGCAGCCTTGTGGCCTGGGCATGACCCACATCACCTGAGGATGAGCTTTGTAGATGCCAGTGGACTGCCAGGGGGCACTGTGGCTCACTCTCTTTTCTCACACCATGTGGTGCATACAGGATCAGCTGCTGGGTATCTAGTGGTTCCTGCATGCAGGGACACCACCGTCCACATTGCCACTTTGGCGTTGAGTGGGACTAGGTAAGGCCGCAGTACTAGAGCACACACTGAATAAATATGTGGCACACACACTGTATAACTGGGTATCGCTGAGTGACCAAGAGCGGTCACTCAGCATTTATTTATACATTCGGGCTGTACCCGCACTCAGGCTGTGTGTGTGTTACAATGTATGGTAGAGGCCGGGTGGCACTCTACAGCATATATTCCACCATTGAGATCCCCATAATCTGCCAAGGTGCATAAGAAGCTGGCCTTGGTGTAGACCTGCTATCTAAAATGATTGTTCAGTCACCGTTTTCCGTGCTTCCGCAGAGTCCATATAGGAGGCCAGTCAAATCAAATCAAAAATAGCTTTATTCGAACTCATGAATAAAATCCATAAAAGCACAAATACATATTTTGACAGATGAATACGGTCATTAGGAGGTAAAAAGGAGCTAGAATCAATTCATTGATGCTCGATATCTTAACATATTTTTTTAAAACGACGATGTTGCAAACATAGTAAAATCATCTTCCAGCATTTGCATTCTTAATAAGGCTGGTCTGCATTGTCTAACTCCCCACCTTTTGAGTATTGGAGCTAAGTATTTCTTCCTAATCAATGAAAAATATTTGAAGAACAAAATACAGAGGATAAGAGACTGCTACGAAGTTCCATCACATGGTCACAGAATTAATGATCTAGACCACATGTTTGCGATGGGGAATATTACTAATCTAAATAGACTTCCCCCTCTGAAGCGCGTCGGAATCATCTGTGTGTAGCTATTTTCTATACACGTTAAGTAAAGCTGCAATCCTTGATTTTGTAACATTAATTGATTTTGTATCACAGAAGTTTTCTTGCCCTCTATTTCCCACCTCTTATTTTCCAGATGAATAAGACAAATTTCCTATAACCTTTTTCTGCCAATTCTATCATTCTTTCTGGATTCTCAAAAAATTCAGGGTGACCTAAGTCCTTTAAGAAGTTTTTTACATACTTAAACCATTCGATTTCTTGGCTTCCTTGGGATTACAGGCAATCTTGGATAATATCCCTATTTAAAGTTGTCTCCTGGGATACCCATATTCTGTGCCATAATAATATTGGGCTCACTTTAATCATATCAGTTACATATGTTAAGCCCAACTCTTGGTGACAAATGTAGGTGGAGGTAGACTTGGGTGAGGCAAGCAAACATCGTGCAAAAGCATTTTCGCACAGCTGTATTTCGCTAGTATCCACAATACCCCTTAACCCTGCCCCATAGGTAACGGTGGACACGCACTAAGTTCTATACATATCTAGTAAGATTTTTACAGGCCGTCCACCAAGCTTAACAGCAAAATTTCTCAGTGCGCCGATTGCGCGCGAGAAAGCAAGTCTCCTTGTGCTAGCAGCTGCTACCCATGCTCCGTTTCTACCAAATGTTATCCCCAGGTAAGAGAAAGTCTTGGTATTTTCAATCCTTGTGTCAGCAAGAGAAATACTACACTGCGCAGATTTATTCTTTTTTGTGCAGCACATACTATAGGTCTTACTACTATTGATTTTCAGACCTCTCTCGCTCATAAAGTCTGGGAAAACTTTAAGAGATCTTTTGAGGCCCACTTGTGTCCTGGCCATGATTACTGCATCATCTGCATACAGCAGAATAGGCACCGGGTTTCTTTCATATTGTGGGTAATCTTGTTTACAATTTATCAAGTGCGATGCAATGTTATTAATATATAGATAAAATAAAAAGGGTGCCAGTATGCAACCCTGGCGCACTCCTTTTTTAATGGGGAACTTAGATGTACACTCCCCTTTGCTGCCAAATCTAACCTTAGCCCCCGCTCCCCTGTAGAGCTCTTTGATAAAATTAAGTATGCTCCTAGCTACTCCCATCATAATCAGTGTATCTCATAAAATTTCGTGGCTTAAGCAGTCAAAGTCTGAGCTTAAGTCCACGAACATTAAATGTAGCTTATCTCTTTTCGTAACTGTGTATTTTCCAATAATAGTTGCTAGGTTCAGCCCTTACTCAACTGTCCCTAAACCCGTTTTAAAACCATATTGGAATATTGATAAAATTCCTGATTCTTTAGCCCAGTCCTGCAATCTGTTTAGGATGACCCTACCTGCTACTTTCATTAAAGAATCTAACAGCGAGATGGGCCTATAACATTTGGGGTCATCTCGGTCCCCCTTTTTAAAAATTGGGACCACTATCACTTCCTGCCAAGTATTAAAAAACCCTGTTTTATTAGAACAATTTAAAACGTTAGTTAATAATAGTGATTGTTCTGTCACTGTTTTCCGTGCTTCCGCAGAGTCCGTATAGGAGGCCAGTCACTATCTGTTAAAGCTGCTGCTGCCTGGAATTCGCTCCCTATGGATCTTCCGCTTATCCAAGAATTCCATCTTTTTAAAAAATGTCTGAAAACACATTTGTTTGGCCTGACCATCTAACTGACTCACCTTTCTGCCCCTGCCCGCCCGTGCCAGGACACTCATGAGTATTAGTGCGCGATATAAATCCTCTATAACATATAACATAACATAAGATAACCATTTCTGGTGAACATGCTTCCCTGACCACCATGCAAAGTGTTGTTGGCTTTCGTGATGTCCTCAACAAGCTCCAAAACATTTTGGACATTGTATTTAGATCACATATGTCGGCCGATATATCATACCTCCACAGTTGCGTACTCAGGCCCAATTTTACAAATATTTTCACTAAGTTTGTGTCACAAAAGTGACTCAAACCTACGTAAAATGTCTTTTTTTTTGCTTTGCTTTCCAGTGTCAAAGTTGTCTGCTGGAAAGTTTCCTCAATGTAATGTAGAGCAGTGCGAAGGGCTACTTTGCATTACTCCACGTCAAATGGGCATTCCATGCATGGTACATGGGCATTCCAATGCAGTCACCTATGGTTTTTAATGCACAACCCCATCTACTAACAATGGTATATAGGATTTTGCACACAAAAAGAACAACCTTAAGTAGGCGCTAAAAGGAGCAAATCTTTTATTTCTTCAAATTTTCCCACTTTGCATGGTTGTTGTACTATGCAGCACGTATCTGAAGTGGGAAACGTTTTAAAGTTAGTCTAAGCATAGAAGTTTAACACTGAAGGGCTCCCTTTCAGTACAAAACCTATGATAGACATAAGGGTGGCACATTTGCACTTTGATGCAAAGATATGGGTGTGGCACAAGGTAGCTCAGCAGGTTTCAGACAGTGGGCACTCCTTCTTGATTCAGCAAGGCAGTCCTCTGACGTACACAGCAGGCCATAGGCAGCAGGCAGTCTTCAGATAGTCCTTCCACAGGTCCAGAAGTGAAATGAAGAGTGTGTATTATAGTCCTATTTTTATACCTGCTGCCCCTTTGAAGTGGAGAAACTTACGGAAGCTCTCCCCCACTCTCCCCACTGAAGTCTCTGGAATTACCTGCCTCCCTGCCCTGGTCCCAGTCTGTATGCAGGCATAATAAGCTAGTGTGAACTTCTTTGTGTGAGAGCTGAGGCGCAGTCTTTTGAAGTGCAAGTGGGGATGTGCACAGCACCACCACCCATCCTGCCTGAGATTGCCCAGCCAGGCAATATCTAGTCCCTCTACTGTGTGGCTGTCTGGGAGGAATGCAGAAAGGACAATTGCAAACTACACCTAGTAATGTGATCCAGGATACAGGCACTAAATGGTTAGAACAGAAACATTCCAAATTTCTTAAAAGTGACATTTTCTGATTTGTGACTTAATATCTTACTTTACTGTTAGAATTGGGGGTCTCTAGTTGATGCAGGTAGGTACTTGTGACAAATAGGGACCCTCTCCTCTAGTCAGGGTAAGGAGGTACACTCCTAAAATAACCCCTGCTCACCCCCTTGATAGGTTGGCACAAGCAGTCAGGCTTATCTCAGAGGCAGTGAGTAAAGCATTTGTGAACATATACAGTAATCCAGTGACAACACTACAAATGGACACCACACAGGTTGTATAGTTATTAAAATATGTATATTTTATATAGAGTTACCACAAGACCAATAAACAACAAAAATAATCCACAGTACTATTAGAATTCAAGAGTTCTGGTTAAAAAGGCTTAAATCAAAGTGTTGTGCGAGTCGGTAGCCCTGTCTGGCTACAGCGTTTTTGGAGTAACACAGAGTCTAACAAATCCAGCGGACCGCTCAGTCCGGGCCCACTCAAATGTCGACAGACTCAGTCACAGTACCTTTTACTTGATGCGGTCGGCACGGACGTGCGAGCCGGTTCCGGTGTTCGCCGCGGTGCAGAAAAGAAAGCGTTGCAGGACGCATTGTCCCGCGATGAGGTACAGGCAGTGGCCTGTTGACAGAGTCGGTGGATCCAAGGCGTGCGTTGCAGGGCGAGACAGTGCTTCGTTGCGGTGTTCCCAGTTTGTGGTGCGGCGACAGAGCCGGAGTTCGGGAGCTGGCGTCGATCAGTCCGGACAGCGGTGCGAGTCGGGCGGTGCATCGCGAAGCGTGCAAGGCGCATGCACAGGACTCGAAGTCAGCAGCAGTGACCGCGGCGGTCAGACCAGTACGAGTCGGTGTAGCAAGGCGTTGCACGTCACAGTGTCCATCAGTCGCGGGGCAGGGAACGGCTCGGGGACGGGGTCAGGATGGAGTCAGTGAGCTCAGAGTTTGCGTTGTTCGAGGCGGACTTTGGTCGATGCGGTGCCTACAGGACTTTGGGCCGGTCATGAGTCCGTCACAGCTCCCTGCCTCCGGTAGGCACTGAAACAGCGTTTCCAGCAGCAATCCACAAAGGCTGGTGATGTCTACTGGTCCTGAGACTTCGGTCAGTGCGCAAGCTCTTGACCAAGCCCTTGGAGATCCTTCACAGGTTGAAAGCAAAGTACACAAAGTTCTTTCTCCTTTCTGTGGCAGTCAGGCAACCACTGCTTGCAAATCCCCCAAGCAGCACTTCAGCTTGGGAATAGTCTCTCCTCGGTTCCCTTAGGTTCCTCTCCTCAGCAAAGGTTTCTTCTTGTAGTCCAAAGATGATCTAATTTCTTGGGATCAGGGTCCCAATATTTATACCTCAAAATCCTTTGTACTCTGAGGGGAGAGGGGCCTGTGCCCAGTCCAAACCAGTTCTGAAGCACTCTGTTTACCAGACTTATCCTTTCCTTTCACAGTGCAGAGCAAAAACATAAGACGCTCCTCAGGCGGTGGAGCCAGAATTGTGGAAGGCAAGTACAGCCCTGAAGCACTTTGATGACAGGAATCCTTCTCTTCTTTCAGTGTGCAGGGCAGAGACATCAGACGCACCACAGGGGGTGGAGCCAGCACTGTGGGGGGCGAGCACAGTCCTATTCATGTCCCAGGTACAACTCCTCCCTCCCATCTAGATGCAGATCTCTCTATTCACCACTGGGCTGACACATTCTATCTCCTGGAATCCCCCAGCCCTGTCACTCAAACTCCAGACAAGGAATACACAACCTAGCAGAGGCGGGCTTGAAAGGTTAGGCAAGCAAATACCTACTTTCTAAAAGTGGCATTTGCAAACACAGAATGTTAAAACCAACTTCACTAAAAGATGTATTTTATCATTCTGCGTCCAGGCATACTAAACTCAAATTTCTACCATGTTCTCTGAGTCGGTTGGGATTATAAAATGTAATAATTCAAACCACCCATTCTGGCCTATGGAGAACAGGTAGCCTTGCAATAGTGAAAAACGAAAAAGGCTGTAATTCACTATGAGGACATGCCCCACACATCAGGTCTTGTCCTACCGTATACTTACAATGCACCCTGCCCTTGGGCCAACCATAGGGGTGACTGATATGAAGAAAAGGGAAGGTTTAGGGACTGGCAAGTGGATGCTCTTGCCCAGTCAGCATGACAGTACCAGACTGCACGCAGGCTCTGCAATGGTAGACCTTAGACACATTTTACAAGTCCGCTTCTGTGGGTGGCACAACCAGTGCTACAAGCCCACTAGCAGCATTTGGTTTACAAGCCCTGGGCACATGCAGTGCACTGTACTAGGGTCTGACAAGTAAACCAAATCAGCCAATCATGGAGTCTCTAATCCATACATCAATTTACAATAGGGAGAGCATATGCACTTTAGCACTGATCAGCAGTGGTAAAGTGCCCAGAGTAATAAAATAGTCAGAAAAAATATAGGAGGAAGGCAAAAGGTTCAGGGATGACCCTGTAAAAAGGGCTAAGTCCAACATTTACCATTAAAGAGGATTTTAAATTACAGTTCCTTAGACACCAGACAGGACTTTTTTACCTACTCCCAATCAAAAGTTAGAACTTATAAAAAGTAATAAGGTATCCCAATTTTATCCAATGAGAGCTCAAGTAGACCTCACAGTAGTGAAAAACAAAGTTGTGAGTTTTTCACGACCAGGACCTGTAAAACTTGAACGTACATGTCAAACTTTTTAATTAGAATGCACCCTGCCCCATGGGTTGTCTAGGGCCTACCCTAGGTAGGAACTATATGTACTAAAAAACAAAGGTTGTAGGATTTTCATGGGGATTATTTTGCCAAGTCAAATTGGCAGTTTAAAACTGCCAATGGCTGCAAAGGCATGCCCGAGACATGTTTTAAGGGGCCACTTAAGTGGGAGGCATAACTAATGCTAAAGGCCCACTAGTAGCATTTAATGTACCAGCCATGGGTACATGATATACTACTTTACTAGAGACTTATAAGTAAATTAAATATGGAAATCAGGTGTAAGCCAATTTTACCATGTTTTAGGATGAAAGCAAAAGCACTTTAGCACTGGTTAGCAGAGGTAAAGTGCACAGAGTACTACGGCCAACAAAAATGCATTCACAAAAATGGGAGGGTAGAAGACAAAAAGTTTGGGAGAGAGACCATCCTAAGGCTAACAGGTCTAACAACGCCATTTTGCTGTTACAAAGCACGTGATTCATAAAAACACAGGGTTTGCAATAGCAAAATGGCTTTTTTTATGATCTAAACCCATTTTGTGATTTGGTATCAGGTTTCCAAATTTGAAAATTGATTTAAAAATCATGAATAAATTGCTATTTGGAAGGGGCTTGTTCAGGGCAACCCTTTTAAACATAATTTTTTTAAGGATGCATCAGTTTATTTAAGACTGAAAGCCGGTCACAAAACAGTGACGTTTTACTGGCAGCTCAAAGAAGATGGTAAACCATTCATGAATAGGAAGGGGTCACACTGGAACCCTTTCCTCTTTGTAAATAGAAGAAAAGAGTTTGTTGTGATATAGGCAGACATCCATGGGACTACTGGAAATGCTCAACTAAAAAAAAGTTTCTATTTAAATGCAACCCCCTTTTCTTTACGGAACATGGGCGGTATTAAAAAAGTTAACTTTATTTCAAATGTGATCCCTAACATAATCGCATGATGACCCCAGCAGGCCACCATCCCTGTGATTGCATCCAATTGTACTGAATTGCAACTTGTGACTTACGTCATCAATATTGATGAGGTAGGTTGGATTGTGGTCCACTACAATTTGACATTTTGTGAACCAACCTCTGAGTACTTAGGTCAGTTTGCAATAAATCCTTCGCATTGGGAAATGGTCAGTATGCAGTGTGCGACCACCTTTTGCAAATGGACATTTCCTACATCAGGTCTATTGTTCTATTGGATTAGATTGAACCCATTTGTGCAATTGTTTGACTCTTCAAGCCATGCCTTTTGTGTTGAGATTCTGTCTGCAGCACTAAATTGTTTTATTCATCTACGGTTTCAGGAAACTTTACCAACAGGACCAAGAATTCTTTGGTGTCTTCACAAAGTCCATTGTAGAAGGCAGCGAACACTGCTTCATTGGTCCAGGCGACCTCTGGCAACAATTGTTTAAACAGACCAGTATAGGAAACCGAATCTCACAGGTTCTGTTTAATGGTTAATAATCCCACATGAGTATCCTGTTTTTTTTGTTTGTCTGTTTTTTTACTAAATATAGTCTTAAAATCTCCCAGAATTTTTTTTTACCTCTGAAGACAAGGATGCTAATTTTGGGTTACAGGGGGTAATCCAGGACAGCGTTTCTCAGGATAAAAATGAGAAGACAAAAGAGGCTCTAGCTTGGTCAGTCAACACCATACAGTCCACCTCTCAGTGTGAGATATTTCCTGAAGTTAAGGGAGAGGGAGGTTGATAGTGGTGTTACTGATCTGTGAACTTGTAACAGTTCCAGATACCTCAGACACAATTTTGTTAATGAAGTTTAACAAATATGCCCTCTACTGACTGGTGGGGCTTGAATCTTAAATTTTACTATTGACCTGATCCTTTGCCTGTAGCAAATTTACCTCTGACTCCATGAGAACCACTATGATGAAGCTGGCAAAGTATTGCCAGGCTGGGCGTGGTTTATCAGGAACAGCAATTAATGTACCTCTCCCCACCCCCCTTCCCAAGACACCCTCAGTGTGAAGGGGAACAGGCCACAAAGATAACACTACCCCACGGAAACAGAGGGATAAGAGGATAAGAGAAGAGAAAGGCAAAGACCCCATGTCAATACATGGACGTAATTTGGGGGTTGCAGTTGTGACCCCTGCATTGCCCCTTGCGACCCCGGCTACTGCTTTTTAGACCCCTTGCTGCAGAGGTGGAAAAATCAGTGCTACACTAATAGTGAACAATATTTTATTATTCACTATTAGTGAGATAGAGACTGAATGACAATTGCTGGAATATGACCCTTGCTGAAAGCTTAGGTAAGTAAAAATTGATTTAAAATGTATTTTGTGTACATGCTTGTGGGTGAGAGTGTGTTTAAGTGAGAGCAAGTGTGTATGTGTAAAGATGTGTGTATGTGTAATCATGCATGTGTTAGTGAAAGTAAAGGTTAAATGACGTGTGATGTCATCTCCGCTAACCCTGGCATTTTGATTAATTGATGTGTGTTGGACTTGGCCCTTTTTGCAGGGTCATCCCTGAACTTTTAGCCTTCCTCCTGTATTGTTTCGACCTGTTTTTCTTGGTTTTAGGACTTTGGGAACTTTACTACTACTGATCAGTGCTAAAGTGCACATGCTCTCTGTATAAAGTAGTATGGATTAGAGATTACATGATTGGTATATTTGTTTTACCAGCAAAGTCCCTAATAATAAAGTACACCATGCGTGCCAGGGCTAGTTATACAAAAGCTACTCGTGGGCCTGCAGCACTGATTGTGCCACCCACATAAGGAGCTCTCAAAAGAGAACTCAAGGCCCGCCACTGCAGTGCTTGCGCCCAGTTTGTTAACGCCTGGGACGACTCCTGGTGGCCTCCCGCCCTGGGCACCGCACCCAAACCGACAGACCATGCACGAAACCTGGGCTTCATCCTGGACTCCTCCCTCTCCATGACCAGGCAAGTCAACAGCATCTCCTCGGCGTGCTTCAACATCCTACGCATGCTACGGAAGATCTTCTGGTGGATCCCCACAGAGACCAGGAAGACCGTCACCCAGGCCCTCGTCACCAGCCGACTGGACTACGGCAACGCCCTCTACGCCGGGACCACCGCCAAGCTCCAGAAGAGGCTCCAGCGGATCCAAAACGCCTCAGCCAGACTCATCCTCGACATCCCACGATCCAGCCACATCTCCGGACATCTGAGAGACCTCCACTGGCTCCCCATCAACAAGAGAATCACCTTCCGCCTCCTCACCCACGCACACAAAGCCCTACACGACCAAGGCCCGAGCTACCTCAACAGCCGAGTCAACTTCTACGCTCCCAAACGCCACCTCCGATCAGCCAACCACGCCCTCGCCGCCGTCCCCCGCATCCGAAGAGCGACTACAGGAGGAAGGTCCTTCTCCTACCTGGCCGCCAAGACCTGGAACTCCCTCCCGCCCGACCTGCGCCTGACCCAAGACCACCTCTCCTTCAGGAAGAAGCTGAAGACCTGGCTGTTCGAGCAGTAGCGGCACCCCCCCCCCCAAGCGCCTTGAGACCCTACGGGTATGTAGCGCGCTTTACAAGTGTCACTGATTGATTGATTGATTGAACTGCTATGTTGTCCTGACAAGTGCACCCACTTGCCAGCCCTGACCCTTCCCTTTCCATGCACATAAAACACCCCTATAGTAGGCCCAAGGTACCCCCCAGGGCAGGGTGCAGTGTCTGTGAAAGGTACGACATGTACTGAAGTGTTTACCATGTCCTGACAGTAAAATACTCCCCATTTCGTTTTTCACTGTTGCAAGGCCATAGTACAGAATAGGGAAGGCTGTGTAATATGTTTCCAGCCTATCTTACCATAGGCTTAAGATAGAGAGGTGAAGGTTAGTGTGCCTGAACTCACAATTTGATAACACATCTTTTTATGAAAATGGTTTTAGAATTGTGTGTTTAGAAACCACGCTTTTAGAAGTGGCTGTGTTTTTTTGTTCTAACAATTCTGTGTCTCTCTGCCTGGCTGTGGATTGACTGACTGGATTGGAACGTGAAAGGATCTGGGAAATGTCTTGGCCCAGGGTAGGAATAGGTGAGACATCAACAGGCAGACCTGCATCTGGAGTGTAGGGGGAGGAGTAGCCCCTGGAGGTGAAGAGGCCTGGGTTGCTGCCATAAAACAATGGCTGCCTCTCCTGCTGAGAAATTGAGGAACCAGACCCCCACTTTCAAAGGAATAAGGTGTCACTGGCAGGGAGACATCCAGAACTGGTTTGGAAAGGGGTCAGTGCCCCCTGAAACACATAGACTTCAAAGACATTTAGGGGTATAACTATGAGAGCTGAAACCCCTGACCGTTGGACTGATCAAGACTGAAAAGGATTGAATCTACTTCGTGGTCAAAAGGAGCCTCTGCCGGGAGGGCGTGGCTTGGCCGGCGGCGATGGCGGCTGTGCTTTAGGCTTGCTCCAGCCAGCCTTTCAATATCCTGACAATCAAAACCTGCCCTGAGGGCTATAGTTTTTTCACCGGCTGCTGGAACCCCTGGACAAACGATCGGTGTCCCCTCTGTCTATTTGGCGGCTTGCGGAGTGCGGAGCAACGGCTCGCAGGGAGGATGCGGCCCGGTGGGTGCTGGCAGAGGAGGAGCCGGGGCCTGGAGTGCTGCGTCTGGCCGGGGCCGTGTTACTCGGAGCCGGCGGAGGGTGGGCTGCAGATCCGGAGTGATGCGTGGAGTTCCCCCATCCATCATCCATCCATCATCCGAGGGGGGGCTGCCCGGTGGCAGAACATACTGCCTGGCCCTGCGGTTGGGGCGGCTGAGGCACTGATCCCAAAGAGGGGCACTGCGAGAGTGGGCATATTGAGCCGGACGGCCCGGTGGCTGACGGTGGATGGCAGAAGACGGCTGCCATTTCCCACATCCTGCGCCATATTGGATCGGGGAGGGATCCCCCACTGAGCGGCGAGGCGGCTGCCTCCATCTTGACGGGTCAGGGGAGCGGAGAGTCTTGGTGAGCTGTCCCCTGGAGATGCTACGCAGCCCACGAGGATGTCTGACCAGAGTTGGGGGTCCTGGGCCTAAGGGGGTGAGCCGGATCCATCGTGGGCACGGGAAGTCAGGTAGTGAGAGCGCCTGCTTATTCCCCCCGCACCCTCCTCCCCCCCGGACTTATTACAAGAACCCGCTGTCTCCTTGGGTGCTCGGTGGCCAGGTCGGGCCGGCGGATACGGCGGTCTGGCGTGGCTGTTTCTGCGTCCTGACCCTGGAGTGGACTGAAAACTGCTGTAGTTTTCCTTTGCTGAGCCGGGGAAGCCTCCGGGAGTGAGGTGGTGGCTGGTGCGGGCCACGGTGCACGGACTGGAGCGGTTCCCCCAGTGGAGTGGCAGAGTCGGCTTGTTGACGTGCCTGTTGTGCTGACTGACCTCTGCCTCGCTAGTTTGGACGGGCATTGGAGCGGGGAGTCCTATCGTCTGCTATATACTGCTTTACCGCTATGACGCGGGATCGTGCCGGTGGCAGCCATTCCAAGCAGGGTACACTGGACAAGTTCACGGAGGCAGGCCAGGTGGCTGGTGTCGGGGGTCACAAACCTCGGGCCCGATAATGATGCGTTGTTGGCAGCCATAACACAGTCCAGGGACATGCTGGATGCAAAGATCGGTGCTGTCGGGTCCGATGTCACATTGCTCCGCCAGGAACTAAGGAATGCAGTGGAGAGGATCACCGGCACAGAGTCTCGCATATCCGAAGTGGAAGATGACATGTCTGTGCTAAAAAAGAAGGTCGCCGCCATGGAAAAAGTGCAAAAGGGCCTAGCCATGAGGGTTGAGGACGGGCTCGGCGGAACAAATTGCGCTTTGTGGAATTTCCGGAGGGTTGTGAAGGGGTCAACGTCGAGCGCCTTCTGGCCCGGTGGCTGGAGGGCTGGCTTCCCTCGGACGTTCTGTCTCATTGCTTTGTGGTGGAGCGGGCCCATCAGTCTCTCATGAGAAGCCTCCGGTCGGAGCACGCCCACGGCCGATCATCGCCAAATTCCTGAATTATGCTGACCGCGACGCCATCCTGCTGCAGGCGAGGGTGAAGGCCTCCCTCACCTATGACAATGCAACAATACTCCTCTTCCCGGACTATACGTGGTTGGTGCAGCAGCAGCGCCAATCCTTCCTTGCAGCCATGGCTCGTCTCCGTGGTCTCAAACTCCAATATGCCCTGCTCTGCCCGGCACGGCTGTGAGTTATCTATAAGTCGCGCACGCTGTTCTTCCATTCTCCAGAAGAAGTATTCCAATGGACAGACGAGACGGTGAAGATTCGAGTCATCGCTGCCCACGGTGGGGAATCAGATTCCTCCTCGAGTGGAGTGGTCCTTGAAGGCCTTAGGAGTTAGCGCTGCCGCCGCAGGAACTCGAAATCTGGACGCAGTTCATGCTCTGCCTCGGCGGATCATCAGGGGGATCCAGCACCAGACCAGCAATCAAAAGTGTCATGAAGCTTGGGACTCTCGTCTAGAACTGTGTGCTCAGGTGCACAGTTTATTGGGGCTGGGAGCCTGTCCCATTAGGGGTGGGTGGGAGGGTGTGAGAGCCCTGTTGTTATGGGTTGTCACTTGGGGATTCATTGGAGGGGGTGGTTCTGGTCCCCCCGTTGGGGGCTAGGCTGCTATCCAACCGCAACAGTTGCTTCCATGTTTGGGAGGTGCAGGGTGGGGGTTAGATGGGGGGGTTTGGTGTTTCGGTTTGGGTTGAGGGTTATTTGCGTATGTTGTGCTGCCATATGTTAGCCATGTTCCATGCATGCTGAACCACCAGGACAGTTGTAGAATTCACCATAATATTGTCTTATGTCTACTGCTGAAGGGGGGGACGGGTAGGCCCGGGCTCCTTGCAAATACTGAGTTGGAATGTGCGGGGTATGTTGGACAAGGTGAATCGGGTAGCTGTCCTCCAGTATTTTAAGAGGGCTGGGGCTGATATCTTATATCTTCAGGAGACTCATCTACTTGGAACGAAGGCACTATGCCTCCAGCGGTTTGGGTTCACTCAAGTGTACCACTCGGGCTTTACGAGGGGATCTAGGGGTGTAGCTATTCTTATACATCGTCGTGTATCATATGTGCATGATAGACTTTGGACAGACACACAGGGCAGATATGTTTTTGTGCAGGGTAGGAGGATAGGGGGGGACAGGGTGACCCTTGGTTGTGTGTATGCCCCGCCACCTCTGCATTGGCCATTGGTGGAGAAGCTCATGTCCCTTTTGGCGCTATCCCCAATACCCTTGCTATCATAGGGGGAGACTGGAACAATGTTATGGACCTGAGCAGCGATAGGTGGCGTGGTGGGGCGACTGATGCAGGAGGAGTGGGGGGACCCACCACCAAACTACATGCTCTTGCGACAGGCTTGGACTGGATGGACACATGGAGGTACAGACATGGCTCACGTAGGGAATTTACTTATTTCTCCGCTGTACACTTCTCATTTTCCAGGTTAGACCACATATTCATTCCGAGGGGGTTGGCCCATAGAATCCGGTCGGCGGATATCCTGCCGAGAGCCTTGTCGGATCACTCACCGGTAGCCCTTACCTTCAGCGGGGGACCGGCCAGACAGCCGTTTCGTTGGTGCATGTCTGGGTGGCATCTGATGCAGGATGATTACAGGGAACATATGACCAAAAAACTAGATCACTACTTGCAATCCAATGTGGGCTCCGTAGACTCCCCGGCTACCCTATGGGAGGCCCTTAAACCCACTTTGCGGGGTGTAGATATTGCCTGGTGCACGGCAGCCTGTAGGGAGCGGCGGCGAGACTTAGTACAGTGCGAGGCGACGCTGGTGGAGTTGGAGTGTAGAGGCCGGGAGGTGGGTGGTGGACCCGCCAGACGACAGTTAGTCCTAGCCCAACAACAGTATACTGCGGCCCTGATGGAGGAGGCGCGACAGTCTTGGCTGGCCACCCGTAGTTGAGTGTACCAGTGGGGAGAAAAATCATGTAAGATGCTGCACCGCCTGTGCCAGGGCACATTTCATGCACAGCCATTGCCTCAAATCTTAGATCCTTGGGGGGCGCCTATACTCGAGCCCCCAGCCACTGCGGAGAGCTTCGCTGCGTATTATGTGGCACTTTATGCTCCTCGGGAGTGCTTGGCGGCTGATATGGTTCAGCGGTTTATTGACGATCTCTCTCCACGTGCGGTCTCGGACGAGGTGCAGGAACTTTTGGATAGGCCCCTGTCCAACGATGAGTTGGGCGCGGCCCTGGGTAAGCTCTATCCCGGTAAGGCACCAGGTCCCAACGGCTTCTCTTGTGAATTCTTTCAGCAGTTCTATTTGTAGCTGGGTCCGCACCTCTGTCCGGTTGTGGAGGAAGCTTGCGAGGGTGGTGTGCTCCCTCCGGACTGGCGACACGCAGAGGTGGTGGTCTTTCTGAAGCCGGGCAGACCCCCGGGTAGTCATGCGTCCTACCACCCGATCTCGCTGCTCAATATGGAAGCTAAGGTTCTGGCTAAGGTTTTGGCCAATCGGCTCAAGCCCCACATTACGGATTTGGCCCACCCGGACCAGGTGGGCTTTATGCCTCAGAGAGCTACCTGTCATAATATTCGGCGAGCTCATGTCGCCATCTCGGCCTGAAGAAGCTTGGGGGTGCGGGCAGCGCTGTTTTTGGCAGGCATGGACCGCGCCTTTGATTCTCTGAGCTGGACATATTTGTTTGCCCTGTTGAGACGCCTTAATCTAGGTCCGTGGTTCCGGGCGTACATCCAGCTGCTATATACTGACCTTACGGCCTCAGTGCGCTTAGGGGGCGCGGTCTCTCGATCTTTTTCGGTCCAGCGGGGACGCGTCAGGGCTGTCCCCTCTCCCCTTATTTATTTGCGCTGTCTGTGGAGCCTCTTACGGCGTGGGTACACATGGACGCCCAATTCAAGAGCTTTCAGTGGTCCGCTGACTTGGCGGATAGGATAGCGTTATACGAGGACGATGTCCTGTTTTTCCTCATCGACCTGGAACGCTCGGGCCGCGGCTTCTGCTTCTGCGCATCCTGCAGATCTTCGGCGAGACATCCAGCCTCTATATAAATCCGGGTAAGTCAACGCTGTGGATGCTCGACGGACAGCAGCAGGTAGAGGCCTGGGCGACGGGCCTTCAATTGGCCTCGGGCGGGATGAAATATTTGGGAGTGTACCTTTCGGAGACGGCGTCTGCCTCCCGAGATCGTAACCTCACCCCGGTTTGGGATCGCACGCGCGAAGACATGAAGGTATGGTCCTGTATGCCATTGACTATATATGGTAGGTCAGCCATCTTTAAGATGGTGGCGCTTCCTCGCCTTGTGTACCAACTACAGAACTATCCACATAGGATTCCTCCTTGTTGGTTCCAACAAGTCAATTCGGCACTGAGTGGGTTTCTGTGGGAGTGGAGGATGCCGCGTGTGACGCTGCAGACGTCCTTTTTATCTTCCTACACTGACGTGCTCTTGTATTATCAGGCAGCACATCTACTGGTATTAAACGACTGGTGGTGCGGCGATAGGGGTGATTCGGCCTAGGCGGTTGAGCGGTTCCTAATGGGCACAGCGTTGGTACATGTGCTGCTGTACTCGGCGTCGCTTCGGAGGTGCCTTCCCCCTGTCACGCAGGTAGTGTTTGAGGTCTGGAGGCAAGCGCTGCGCAGAATGGGATGGTGGAACGTGCTCACTCAAGAAACTCCACTATGGCGCAATGGTCGCCTGCCCCATATGAATGCTTTGCTGGGCTTCCGGGGCTGGGATGCGATAGGCATCTCCACAATGGGCGACGTGATATCAGGCTGCTCCCTGAAGCCCTTTCAGAACTTACAGGACAAATTCGGGATGCCCCGCTCCCAGTTTTTTAAATATCTCCAGTTTCAACATGCCTTGACCCCCTACCTGTCCGACCTGGAACAACTCCCCTAGTTTAGTCCTTTGGAGGCCAAGCTGTTCATGGGGGAATTGCCGGATA
Source organism: Lissotriton vulgaris (assembly GCF_964263255.1). Classification (NCBI taxonomy): domain Eukaryota; kingdom Metazoa; phylum Chordata; class Amphibia; order Caudata; family Salamandridae; genus Lissotriton; species Lissotriton vulgaris. The sequence continues at coordinate 1,093,798,958 of NC_141698.1, forward strand.
AGAAAATCTCACGCATCTACCAGACACTGGTCCATCACTGCTCTTCCGATTTACGCAAACCTAGGTCTGCATGGGAGGAGGATGTGAGGGACTTGGAGGAAGAGGACTGAAATGAAGCCCTGGCAAGCCTGAGGGAGGCAGCAATTTCTACCCGCTTGCTCCTAATCCTGTTTAAGTACCTACATCGCACTTACTTTACCCGGCAGCGCTTGTGGAGGGTGGGCATGGTGGGTTCCCTGGGCTGTCTTCGGTGCGGATCGGAGGTAGGCACACTTCTGCACAATACATGGGGGTGCTCAGTGCTACATAGATTCTGGGAGGGGGTTTTTAGATGCCTATCTGAGGTGTTGGCCTGGGAACTTCCCTGGGATCCCAAACTGGCTTTGTTGCATGTAATGGAAGGGGTTGGGGCAACAGGTACAAGCGTCATTTGTTACTCCTGGGCCTTACACTGGCCAAACGAGATATTGCCAAAGCATGGAAGGCCCCCCAGGCATGGACTTCTGCATGGGATTAGAGCACCCCATATTTGTGGCCAGGTGGTGCCCCCGTAAACATTTTAAAATCTGGAAGAGGTGGGCTGATTATCGTGGACTGGACTTGGACCCTCCGCCTGAGAGGACCGCCCTCCCGACGCTCTGACACTTGGATCTTTGGCCAATCTGTGAAGTGTTTGGATGGGCTTGGCATGTCTATTACACAGTTGGTTTTTCTTTTTGTATTTTGGCATGGGCAGCAGCGCAACTGGGGAGGAGGGATGCGGGGTGGAGGGGGGAGTTTGTGTTCCTAGCAAAAGTCTGTAGGTGATATGGTTGCTTCCCTGATGTTTGCAGCAGACTCCGGAGGTCGGAGCTATGCATGATATGTGTATTCAGACAAATAAAATCTGTTTTTAAAAAAAGGAGCCTCTGCCAAGGAAGAAACAGCTGAAGAGACTGAAGGGAAGGACTGACCCTTGCTGTGTGTTCTGGGGCTGGCCTGCAGTTTGCTGATTTAACTAAGGAGAGGCTAAGGGACTTTGCTGTGTTCTGTGTTCCCCTGCTTGAAAGGACTTTGCTGAAGTAACTTGTCCCCAAGGGCCTGAGGAGAGCTGGTTCCCTGTTGTGGAAACTCAGGAACATCAAAGTTTTCAAGTGTGTCTCAGCAGCGCTGTGTGTGTGTGCTTTTTGCAGCCTGAGACTGTCGTAATAATTGCCCCGGGACTGTGTGACCCGTAGCACATCTCAATGGCGCATTGTGCATGTGCGCATACAGCCTGAGACTGCCGTGGGGTTCGTGGTGCTAGTTGGAAAGTGCCCCATGACTGCAGTGCCCCCGCAGCGTGAATCGTCATCCACGCTGATGTGTAGCTATTTGTGGCCGAGCTGTCATCGTAACAGAGGCTGCAGATCAAGATCTCCGCCGGCGGCCCAAGCCTCAACATGCTGAAGGATTTCATAAAGCTAAGGAAGTTGTGAAGTAATTGTGATCAATGTTTGCAAGAGGAATCTGCCTAAGATTGTCAGCAATGGAGAAAGCAGCGCCGTAGCCTGTCCGGCTACAGAGTCGCCTTGCATCGCAGCGCCCAGCAGGACGTCCGATGAGCAGGGAGAGTGAGAGAGCAAGGCAGCGCATCCCCCCGGTAAGGCTTGGACTCCGGTCGGGAGCCGCAAGCATGTGTGGCCTGGGGAGGTGCAGGAGGAGTACAGGAGTGATCCTGTCTCTCTCCCTGTTGTATCTCGCTAGCCGCGCTGAGTCCTCGAGTGGCCCGGATCTGCCCGGCAGAACTGGGGCTGCCCTCAGAAGTACAGGACTGTTGTCTGTGGTTGTGGCCTAGTGGTGACCACGCTAATCACTTTGATTGGCCTTGTATTATTCCTGCATTACAAACTGCCTTATGATGTGCATTGAGGATTGTATTATTCTCGCATTTATGAACTGCCTTATTACGTGCATTGAGGATTGAATTTTTCTTGCATTACGAACTGCCTTATTACTTGCATTAAGGAGAGCGTTATACTTGCATTACGAACTGCCTGGTTACATGCATTGAAGATTGCATTATTCTTGCATTACATACTTCCTTATTACGTGCATTGAGGATTGAACCATTCTCGCATTACGAACTGCCTTATTACTTTGATTAAGGAGTGTGTAATTCTTGCATCACAAACTGCCTGATTACATGCATTGAGGATTGCATTATTCTTGCATCACGAACTGCCTGATTACGTGCATTAAGAATTGCATTATTCTTGCATTAGGAACTGCCTGATTACTTGCATTGAGGATTACATTATTCTTGCATTGCAAACTTCATTAGTCTGACAATACGAATTGCATTACGAACTGCCTAGCATTGCATAACGACTGCATTTGAACATCGTGAATTGCACATTAATACCGCAAAAACCTACAAGTGTTTGTTGGCCTTATAACCGGCAAAGTAAAACATTACGAATACACATATGATGGATTGGTTATCATTTGGTCTGTCCGTATTTTTCTTCTTGATAAAGATACAGCTATTTTCATACATCACTGTGGTGTCCATTTGTGGTGTTATCTAGGCCTGGGCATAGTTTGCAGAGTTTTACTACGTGGAACTTCGCGAAGTTACAAATAACTCTGCGAAGTTCCGCGAGTGGCGGAATGCAGTGCGAACTGCAGTTTGTGCAGATATTCCTGCAGCTCGGGTAGAAATACTACCCGAGCAGCGAGCGGGGAAAAAACTCCCTTTGCACATCACGAAGCAGAGTTTTCTGCACTCCGCGAGCTCCGTAGAGTGCAGAGTGCAGAAAACTCCACAAACGGAGCGAAGTTGACCACCCTGGTCTCGTGTTATCACTGTGTCACTGGAAGTGTGGTTGCAAATACTTTACACATTGCCTTAAAGATAAGCCGGGCTGCTCGTGCCAAGCTACCAGGGGGTGAGCAGGGGTTATCAAAGAAGGTGTCACTCCTTTCCCTGACTAGAAGTAAGGGGCCTCATTTATGAGGTTGTGCTTCACTTCTACGCCACCGGTGCATCACTTTTTGTGACGCACTAGTGGCGTAAAAATGCACCTTGTTGCGCCATATTTACAAAGTGACGCATCTAGTTAGATGCGTCACTTTGTACACCCCTGCGCCTCATTATACCTTTGCCTGGTATAATGTATGCAAGAGGGGCGTATTGACGCAAGGAAGGGTCGTAAAAGTGACGCAGTGAAATCTATGGGATTTGGCAGGGATGTCCATGTGAATAGAGGCGTTGGATGTCAGAGGGCAAAAGGGAGCAGCAGTTTTTCCTGTTTTGTTCAGCCAGACCCCATGATAAAAGTGTGATACAGTTTTGCTGGAAGTGGCATTATCCCTGTAACTCTCTTGCAAGAGGATCAGCCAAGCAAGCCAGGAACCATGAACGGAGAAAGGTGAAGTAATGAAGGGGATGGAATGTCCAGTGGCATGTGGTAACAACCCACAGATCCAGCAATTTGTGGCATTGGCGGCAAGGTTGTGTTGGTGCAGCAACTGCACGAAGGAGTTGTTCCAGAACTCCTTACGTCTTTCTCGGAGTTGAGGTGAAAGAGAGACCAGGTAGTGTTCTTTCATGGTGGTAGGCTGTGCAGTAGTTAGAAATGTCTTATGAGCTGGTGCGCTCTCTTCCACGATCCAGAGGGTGGTCATGAGGAGGAGGCAAAAGAGAAGGGCGATAAAGAGGGCAATAGTCTTTGAGCTGTGTATTTTGTCAGTCTTTGGGTTTCTGTAGTGGGTCTTCGGATGTCCGGTTGCTTCCATCATCTTCGTGTCGGGTGCTTCCATCATCTTCGTATCGGGCACTTCCATCATCTTCAAGGGGCTCGGTAGTGGGCAGAACCACAAACTTCGTTTAGCTTCTCTCCTGGCAGCCTTAGTAGTGTTAGGCCACCGCTCTGAGAATTGTAACTTAGTCAGTGGTCTGCTTAGCCGAAGCTCCCTCCTTTCGTCGCATGTTATACCCTTCTCTGGATGGCACAGTGGGATCGGGGAATTCTGCCAATTCAAGTGTCTCTGTATCAGGGTAACAGCTCAGGGGTGGTCGATCTTTGTTCAGGAGCTCTTCTTGGGTGGTCACGTCTTCAGTCGTTTTCAGGGTTGAGGAGATCTTTTTACAGTGGTGTGCATGCAGCCAGTTTCGCTTCCCTTCTACTCGAAGAGCTGTTCGGGTGGTGATCAAGACTTGCCAGGGGCCCGACCACCGGGGTTCCAGACTCTTTGCACGCTGGAAGTTTCGGATCAACACGTAATCACCGAGTTGGATGTTGTGCCCGGGGCCCCTGGAAGCATTGGGGATGGCCTGCAGCACCTGTTGATGGATAACAGACAGTGTTTTAGTCAGGTTGTACAAATAGTCAGACATTAGGACGTCCGGGACGTCGTGAATGGATGTCGGTTTTGGTGCAGACCAAACGCTCATAGGCCGCCCGAAAACGACCTCGTAAGGGGTCAAATGGTGTTTGGTGGGGGTGGAACGCATTGATAGCAATGCCAATGGGAGAGCGTCTGGCCATTTCAGTCCTGTGGTAGCCACTATCTTTGCTAGTTTGAGCTTCAGCGTGGCATTATGTCGCTCAACCAGTCCAGCAGATTGGGGGTGGAAGACTGCGTGGAATTTCTGTTTTACACCCAACCCCTTCAAGATGAGTTGGATAACCTTGGCTACGAAGTGGGGGCCATTGTCACTCCACAAAATTCGACAAAGGCCGTAGCGAGGGAAGAATTCCTTCAGTAATATCTTTGCAGTGGCAATGGCAGTGTTGTCGCGAGTTGGATAGGCTTCCACCCACATGCTAAATGCGCACACGACAACAAGTACATACTTCAGACCTTGGCATCTTTCTAGTTGGATGTAGTCCATCTGTAGGACTTCAAATGGATGATTGGGGACCCCAAACCCTCCCCGGGTACTACAGTTCCTTTCCCAGGGTTGTGTTGCAGGCATATCAGACATTGTTGGACCAGACGTTAAGCTGAGTCTGTGATCTTGTCATTGTGCCAAACTTTGGAGACAAGTTCGGCCATAGGGGCAGATCCTATGTGTGCAGGGGAGTGTGCCATGGTTAGTATGGGGATCAGGTACGAGTTGGGTAGCAACCATTTGTTCGTGTCTTTTGTCCGCCAGCAGCCTTCGTGGTCCTTCAGTCCCACCCGTGCCCATTCAGTCAATTCGTGTGGTGAGCTGGCCATCTGGATGTCTCTAATAGTTTCCCTAGCGTCCTTCCATTTTTCTGCTTGTGACCTGGTCACATACATGCGTGTCATTGTCCTATTCTCTGCTGTGGTCCGGGCAGTGATGTCGGCCAGTGCATTCCCCTGCCCAATGATGTCCGTCACCTTTTTGTGTGCCTGGCATTTGATTAGAGCAAGTTGTTTGGGAAGGAGGACCGCTTTAGTCAGAGCGGAGACTAGATCTCCGTGCAGGATGGGTGTGCCGTGTGAGGTCAGAAATCCCCTCTCCTTCCACAAGAGCCCGAAATGGTGAACCACCCCGAAGGCATACTGGCTGTCTGTGTAAATATTTGCTGTTGTCCCTGCTGCTAGGATACACGCTTGTGTGAGGGCAATCAGTTCCGCTGCCTGTGGGGATCGTTGTGTGATGCGGGCGGTCTCAACTACAGTTCGGGCTGTGGTAACTGCATAAGCAGCTGAGGTGGTGCCATCGGGGAGTTTGATACAAGAGGCATCCACCCATAGCTCTCCATCAGGATCTGGGAAGGCAGTGTCTCGGAGGTCAACCCTACTCCTAGTCTGTTCGTCAGTGAGGGTCACACAGTCATGTATAGGGGACACATTGGGGTCATTCTCAGGTAGGGACAACAAAGTGGCTGGATTCAGCGTGGTGCATCTTTTCAGTGTGATGTGGGGGGCAAGCAGAGTCAGTTCGTACCCAGTCAGTCGTGCACTAGTCAGGTGCTGCGTCTTAGTCTGGTTCAGGAGGGTGTCAACCGCATGGGGCACTAACACCGTAAGGGAGTTCGAGAGCACGATCCCCTCACTTTGTCGGATAGAGACAGCAGCGACAGCTACAGCTCGAAGGCAGGCAAGCAAAGCTCTGGCTACGGGGTCAAGAGTGGCAGAGAAGTAGGCACATGGGCGTTGCTTGGGGCCAATGGACTGAGTCAGGACAGACAAAGCGCACTCCTCCCTTTCGTGAGTGTAGAGGGAGAAGGGCTTTGTGTAATCGGGGGGTTCCTAGGACTGGTGCAGAACAAAGGGCGTCTCGTAGTTCTTTGAAGGAGGATTGGCATTCAGGGGTCCAAGGGAGCGGGAAGGGGACATCTTTAGCCAGCAGGGAAAGTAGTGGTTTTACAATGAGGCTGAACTTTGGCAACCACTGTCGACAGATGGAGGTGAGGCCTACTAGGGAGCGGACTTGTTTCTGGGTCTTAGGGATAGGGGTTTCTAGAATGGTCTAAATTCGATCGGGTGTAAGCTTTCTCCCGTCTTTGGACAAGAGGTGACCTAGGTAAGTGACCTGGGGTTGGTAGAATTGCAACTTCTTCTTGGAGACCTTGTGGCCATTTTCCGCGAGGAAGTGCAGGAGTTGGATGGTGGCTGTGACTGCAAGTGGAGTGGTGTCGGCCGCCAAAAGGATATCATCGACGTACTGTATCAACACCACTCCATCTGGTAACTGGACTGCATCCAGCTGTCTCTTGAGGGCCTGGCTATAGATGCTGGGACTTTCAGTGTAGCCTTGGGGTGCTCTACAGAATCTATATGAGCGGGCTTTTAAGGTGAAGCCGAAGAGGTAGCGGCTGTCTGGGTGTATGGGGATGGAGAAGAATGCGTTCTTGAGGTTGATTGCAGTGAAGGTGGTGGCAGTGGAAGGTGGTGATGTCTGAGACTACGGGGTACTGAGGTATAACTACTTTGTTGACCTCTCGTAGGTCGATGATAAAAGGGTACGCTTTCTCATCTCCCTCACCCTGCTTCTTTACAATGGGTAGGATAGGGCTGTTGCAAACATTGCTAACTACTTCCTCTACCACTCCTGCATCTATCAGGGACTGGATGATCTTTACTAATTCCTTCTCGCCCTCGGGCGATATCCGATATTGTGGAAGTTTTGGGAGTATTGCGTTCTGTCGAACAGTTATGTGTACTGGGTCAATCATCATGCATCCTACGTCCTAGTCAGTTTTTGCCCACAGATACAGAGGTAGAGTGTCGAGTAGGGACAAGTCAGCATCAGTGATGGAAAACATGCGTCGTGTGGGACATGGTCTGAGCAGAGTCGGAGTGTTGTACAGAATGACTTGAACTCCGTCTTGTGAACACCTAATAGTAGCTCGGAAATGTTTCAATAAGTCAAGTCCCATAACGGCATCAGGGGTGTTGGATGAGAGCAAAAACGTCGTGTCAGTGGTGTTATTATCCAAGTCAAAGGAGATCGGTGTGGACAAGGGATTAGTGGAGGGCGTTCCATCAAAACCTATTGATGTTACGTGTGAGCCAGACAAGGGTGCCCTTGGAATCAGTCGTTTAGATAACGCACTACGTGTTGCGCCAGTGTCTACCAAAAATGGAGACTTTGTACCCAGGACCTTAGCGGTGACATAAGGACCTTGCTGGTCAACATAGAGCTCGAGCGGATCCCTCCCTTGCCCTTGGCAGTCCTATGCTAAGTCGTGAGCGTTGTCGCAGTCAGACTGTTGGTACTGGTTCTGTCGGGGACGGTCAAACGTGTTCGGTCTGCCTGGCCTGTCGTTGTTGGTGTCGTTCGTGTACCCTCATCCCTGTCCTCTATTTCTTGGCCCACCCGCTACTTCTCTTGTGTCCCTATTTTTGTTTGTTTCTTGCAGAACTGGACACTAGGATTTCCAATGACCAAATCCCTTGCAAAACGCACACTGGTTCTCATCGATGTCTTTACGTCCAGCATAGGGTGCGGATGTACGGTCTCTAGGGAGTGGATTTCTAGGAGCGTTCGATTGGTAACTTCCTTTGTACTGTTCCCTTCCTATAGTCACCCCTTGCAACTGTGCGATCATCCCCCTTTCTTTCAGGTCCTGTTTCTTTTTCTCAGTCGCCCTATCGTTCTCATTCTTTTGATGCTCATAGTACTGTGCCATCTGAAGGATAGCCGCAGGTTTGGAGGCCGCCCAACTACTCTCGCTAGTCTGTAGTTTCTGCGAGACTTCCTGCGACAGACCTTTGACATAATTCTGAACAAACAGATGATGTCCGGTTGCAGTGGTCATGCCCTGGCCACTGTAATCAGAAAACACTGTCTCAAACCGGGAGAAGTATTCTGATATGTCTTCCTGGGGTTTCTGGCGGCAGGCCGTTACTATCGACCAGTCCACCTTCTTTTCTGGCATCAGGGTCTTCAATTTCTGAACGATCTTGTCTGGGAGGTCTAAAATGGATTTTAAAGGTTTCTGTCCAGGCTCTCGTTGTCTATCTATGCCATCGAGTTGTGACCAGGTATGTCCGAACAGCTCAAGGTGGTCGACTTTCCGGATTTGCTTCCACACATCAGCTGGCAGACATAGCCCAAAAAACAAATCGATGTCCGCTAGGGTCATAATCGTCGAACCCAAGGCTGTGCCTAGTTCAGTATAAAAGGCAGTCGGGTTCTTTCGTAAATCAGGCAAGGATTTTTGAAAAGCCAGGATGTCTTGCCGAGCCCATGGTTGGTAGACCTAGTTATAAACTACCCTCCCTCTTGCATCTTGGTGGTTAATGTCATCATGCGTTCCCAGTCCTCGCGGGGGAACCCAGTAGGGAGCGGCCTCCTTTATAGGCATCATTGTGTCAGTTGTTTCTGTTCGGGGTTCGGTCGCTACAGGAGTCATAGTTTTAGTTTCTATCCTCTGTTCAATGAGGTGGCGGAAAACTTCAAGCGTACGCATGAAGAGGTCCGTCCCATCACACTCGCCTTCATCTCCAATGTCGACTTTCCTATACAGAGTCGTTAGGCTCTCAGGACCTTTGACTTGGTACCGGTCCTCATAGGCATTGAGGGTGTGATAACAAAATCGCACAACAAAGTGTCGTCTGTGGCTATTGGCATATGAATTGTACATATCCGATACATATTCCTCACTCTCTTTTTGTTCCACCAGTGTCTTCACTATCTTATCGATCCCTGCTCGTTCATCTTTGCTTAATCGGTTCCTTCTAGTGGAATCTTTCTTTCTAGCTTCAGGGTCATCTAATGTTACTGCTTGCGTTGCGTTGAGTACAAGGGGCTCGGCAGGCGCGGAGGCCGTGAGGACCGAGGTCCTGGCAAAATTCTCACCTGTACTTGGGGGCTGCGGGTGCTGTACTAAGGGTTGGGAAGGGGCGTATGGAGGGGGCATGTAGATGATTGGGGGACCTAGTAATAAATCATTGTTCGCTCGTTGTTTCGAGGGTAACTCAGGGTAGAGCGTAGAGGATGTTCTAATGGGACACTGGCTCGATGTTTTGGACTCTTGCTTCCCTCTCCTTTAACTCTTCCTCTTACTTTTTAGCAGCTAGGTGAGTAAGTATGGGCGGAAAATCCGTTACGCTCGCGGATTTTGCGGATTTTCGGTAAATTCGCAATCCGCGAGATTTGCGAATTTCCCGCAAAATCCGCAAATTCGCACGCAGCGGATTTTTTTTGCGGCGCGCGGCGTTGGTGATACAATTTTTGCGGCGCGCGGCGTTTATCATCGTTTGCCGAGTTGTTTTTCTCAATATTTTGCGAGTGCTGCGCCATTTTGGATCTTGCTGTGTGATCCCGCGGGAATTTGGCGAGCGCGATTACGTCATCGCGGCTTGCCAACTTGCACAGCGAGAGTTTGTCAATGCGAGTACGGCGAGATCACGTCTCGCGGTACTTCGCAATTGCGAGATTTGAGATGCGGCGAGCAGCAACAATCTCGCACAAGCAAAAATATAAAATTTGCAATTCTGCACAAGAAATCCACCAGCAAGCAGCATAAACCTTCTTGAAATGATGATTTTTATCTGAATAACTCCTTAGGTTGACATTTGTCTGCACTTTTTTAGCGAGGAGTCCATTTTGGGGAGGGGGGAGGGGGTGGGAGGAAGGAAGTGCCCCACAGTATTCAACTTCCTGTTCCTGTCCAGCAGGCTCCTCCCAGTGCTTTGTCCATCTCCTGGTCACTTTTCATTTGGATCTGGAGCTGGAAGGATTACTTTTTGTGGATGCTGCTGGATATTTGGATTTGAGGCCTTTTTGACTTTCTTTGGATCACTGTTGGATTAGAAATTTTACAAGTAAGTTTGTTTGGGGCATTACAGTTGCTGCAATTAAAATTTTGGAATTTTCGATTTTTGGGCTGTTTTGGGGCCTTTTGCCCAGGGGTACTCAGTGGTGGGTGGACTGAGTCTTTCTGTGGGTTGTCTTGAACTTAAACATCATGGAGGCCATGGATGAATTGGGATTGTGCTGATTTTTCTGTGTTTTTCGATTTTTGACCTGTTGTTGGGGCCTTGACCAGGGGTAGTGAGTGGTGCATGGGCCTAGTCTTTCTGTGGGCTGTCTTGAACTTAAACATCATGGAGGGCATGGATGGAATGGGATTGTGCTGATTTTTCTGTGTTTTTCGATTTTTGACCTGTTGTTGGGGCCTTGACCAGGGGTAGTGAGTGGTGCATGGGCCTAGTCTTTCTGTGGGGTGTCTTGAATTTAAACATCATGGAGGGCATGGATGGAATGGGATTGTGCTGATTTTGCAGTGTTTTTCGATTTTTGGGGGTGTTCATGGGGACAGGCCATGTGGGTGGGGGCCATTTTGAGTGCTGGTACAGGCAGGCCCTGGCCATGTGCTAGGAGGCAAGTGGCCATTTTGAATGCAGGCTTTGTTGTTAGGCCTCCAACCATTTTGCCTACTTTTCAACCTTTATTTATGCCCAGGGGTAGTGAGTCTTGCATGGGCCTAGTCTTTCTGTGGGTTGTCTTGAATTTAAACATCATGGAGGCCATGGATGGAATGGGATTGTGCTGATTTTGCAGTGTTTTTCGATTTTTGGGGGTGTTCATGGGGAGGGACATGCCATGTGGCTGGTGGCCATTTTGAGTGCAGCTACAGGCACTGGCCATGTGCTGGCAGGCAAGTGGCCAGTTTTGAATGCAGGCTTTGTTGTTAGGCCTCCAACCATTTTGCCTACTTTTCAACCTTTATTTATGCCCAGGGGTAGTGAGTCTTGCATGGGCCTAGTCTTTCTGTGGGTTGTCTTGAATTTAAACATCATGGAGGCCATGGATGGAATGGGATTGTGCTGATTTTGCAGTGTTTTTCGATTTTTGGGGGTGTTCATGGGGAGGGACATGCCATGTGGCTGGTGGCCATTTTGAGTGCAGCTACAGGCACTGGCCATGTGCTGGCAGGCAAGTGGCCATTTTGAATGCAGGCTTTGTTGTTAGGCCTCCAACCATTTTGCCTACTTTTCAACCTTTATTTATGCCCAGGGGTAGTGAGTCTTGCATGGGCCTAGTCTTTCTGTGGGTTGTCTTGAATTTAAACATCATGGAGGCCATGGATGGAATGGGATTGTGCAGATTTTTCAGTGATTTTCGTTTTTTGGGCCTGTACTTGTGGCCTTTTCACCAGGGGTATTTGAGTCTGGCATGGGCCTAGTCTTTCTGTGGGCTGTCTTGAACTTAAACATCATGGAGGGCATGGATGGAATGGGATTGTGCTGATTTTTCTGTGTTTTTCGATTTTTGACCTGTTGTTGGGGCCTTGACCAGGGGTAGTGAGTGGTGCATGGGCCTAGTCTTTCTGTGGGGTGTCTTGAATTTAAACATCATGGAGGGCATGGATGGAATGGGATTGTGCTGATTTTGCAGTGTTTTTCGATTTTTGGGGGTGTTCATGGGGACAGGCCATGTGGGTGGGGGCCATTTTGAGTGCTGGTACAGGCAGGCCCTGGCCATGTGCTAGGAGGCAAGTGGCCATTTTGAATGCAGGCTTTGTTGTTAGGCCTCCAACCATTTTGCCTACTTTTCAACCTTTATTTATGCCCAGGGGTAGTGAGTCTTGCATGGGCCTAGTCTTTCTGTGGGTTGTCTTGAATTTAAACATCATGGAGGCCATGGATGGAATGGGATTGTGCTGATTTTGCAGTGTTTTTCGATTTTTGGGGGTGTTCATGGGGAGGGACATGCCATGTGGCTGGTGGCCATTTTGAGTGCAGCTACAGGCACTGGCCATGTGCTGGCAGGCAAGTGGCCATTTTGAATGCAGGCTTTGTTGTTAGGCCTCCAACCATTTTGCCTACTTTTCAACCTTTATTTATGCCCAGGGGTAGTGAGTCTTGCATGGGCCTAGTCTTTCTGTGGGTTGTCTTGAATTTAAACATCATGGAGGCCATGGATGGAATGGGATTGTGCTGATTTTTCAGTGATTTTCGTTTTTTGGGCCTGTACTTGTGGCCTTTTCACCAGGGGTATTTGAGTCTGGCATGGGCCTAGTCTTTCTGTGGGCTGTCTTGAACTTAAACATCATGGAGGGCATGGATGGAATGGGATTGTGCTGATTTTGCAGTGTTTTTCGATTTTTGACCTGTTGTTGGGGCCTTGGCCAGGGGTAGTGAGTGGTGCATGGGCCTAGTCTTTCTGTGGGGTGTCTTGAATTTAAACATCATGGAGGGCATGGATGGAATGGGATTGTGCTGATTTTGCAGTGTTTTTCGATTTTTGGGGGTGTTCATGGGGACAGGCCATGTGGGTGGGGGCCATTTTGAGTGCTGGTACAGGCAGGCCCTGGCCATGTGCTAGGAGGCAAGTGGCCATTTTGAATGCAGGCTTTGTTGTTAGGCCTCCAACCATTTTGCCTACTTTTCAACCTTTATTTATGCCCAGGGGTAGTGAGTCTTGCATGGGCCTAGTCTTTCTGTGGGTTGTCTTGAATTTAAACATCATGGAGGCCATGGATGGAATGGGATTGTGCTGATTTTGCAGTGTTTTTCGATTTTTTTGTGCTCTATAACTGAACTGATGTTCCTCTGTCTTCCATTTTTTTTAGGTGCACAAGACTCAAGAGAACCACCAGTGCCAGGAAGAAGTCCTGCAGCGGTGTGTGTGTGCAGCATAACGTCACGCGACGTCACGTCTGGCCTCAGACAACTCTACAATTCGTGCAACTGCGGCCTGCTGTCTGACCTGCTCTGAAGAAGATGGCCCCAAAGAAAGTTCTCCGTAGCTCCTCTAGCAAGAAAGTTGCTAGTAAGGAGCAGAAGAAGCAAGTTACCAAGGAGGCTGGTGTGCCACCCGCCACGTTTTTTGGGAGAAAAAAAAAAGTACGCCTGCAGCAGCAGGATCTGCTGGGGACCAAGCTGGGAGCAGCACCCCTGCTCCATTGGGTTCAGTGCCTCCACCACCACGCCAACTTAAGTCAAAGCCCTTGAGTGCTTCAGAGGCAGTCAGTGTACTTCTCCAATCACCATCGACCAGTGATGTTGGCTCATCGCAAGAAAGTAGCAGCAATGTCCCTGAATCAACACAGGTTGTTGTAACTCATCTGACAAGTGTTGAACAACCACAGCCGCAACAACAACACCATGTGCAAGTACACGCCCAAGTACATGTGGAAGGAGAGGCAGCAAAAGGAGATGCGCAAGCAAAGGTGCATGGAGGTTCACAAGTGCCCACAATAGTTGTTCCTCCCGAAGTAGGGGCACATCAGGAAATCGACAATGAACCCGAGGTATCATTGGAAGCCACTCCTCCTGATGATCATTCATTGTCTTCCACATCCCTAGCAAGGAAAAGATCAAGGGGGGTGTCTACATCTTCTTCAAGCCCACCTCGTTCTGATGCAAGTGATCTGTCTTGGGAACCACAACTGCGGTCTGACAGTGAGGCACACCATAATCTGACACCGGTACCTAAGCGTAAAAGGAAGGTCGTCCAAAAACTCAAACCTATGGAGTGTGATGAGGCTCAACAAGAAGTGACAGATACTGCTGGTGATGAAGCCTCTCACGATGACGACGAGCCAGTCATCACAAAGGTCACTGCAGCCCCACCGGGCATGCAGCAAAGAGACATTTTGACCCTATCCCGAGAAGCTGCTGAGCGTGATGATGATGTCGGCGAGGAGGCAATGGAAATGGAATCATTAGATTTGGAGTTAAGTAGTACACCAAAACCTACCGCTTCCATATTTCTTCCTCGCAAGAAGGTACCCACCTCGTCCTCGACCTCAATTCGTGGTGGTGAAAGTGCAAAACGTACTGAAGTTTGGCAATCCACATCCTCCACTTCATCTGGCATTAGCAGCAGGACCACCACCACCAGTATCGCCGCCTCCTCCGGCCCCCAAAGACATTTCAAGTCTCCAGTTTGGGACTTCTTTAGTGTTTGCCCAAAAATGGAAAACGTAGCCATTTGTAGCCTTTGTAAGGTTCGAGTTGGTCGTGGTAAGCTTGGTTCTAACTATGGTACCGGAGGCCAGAGAGGTCATCTTAAGAGAGCGCACCCTGTCCAATGGCTTCCGCACCTAGAGGCGTTTATGCAAGGCAGAATTGCACGTAATGAAAACGTTGATTTTTCATCTGATGATGACGAGGAGGAAGAAGACGATTCAAACACTTCACTTACACCCAGTTCCTGTGTCAGCAGCACACCCCATGGGAGCCACACTAAGAGTGTGGGAGAGAGTGAGACATCAATGCGGAAAAGTTCATCAGCGAGCGTAACTGGGTCGAAGAGATCATCATCCCGTAAATCCTTGGTCCAGGGCAACATTAAAAAGATGTTGTTTACAGAAGCGCAATATGAACGCAACCACCCAATGACCCGTCTGTATAACACTAAGCTGGCTAAAATGCTAGCTCTCGACCTTCTCCCTTTTTCTTTTGTAGAAGGGGTTGGTTTTCTAGAATTAGTGACAGCGCTCTGCCCTAAATGGAAGGTTCCTAGCCGGTTCTATTTTGCCCGAGTTGCGGTTCCAGCACTACATGAAGATGTTCTGAAGGTGATTGGGGCAGCTTTGCAGAAGAGTGCTGTTCACACTATACATCTGACAACAGACATGTGGACCAGTGGCGCAGGCGCTGATTACATGTGCATCACTGCACACTGGGTCTCTTTTTCAGGGGCTAAATCAAAGCTAAACGCAGGTGTTGACACGAACATTGTTTTTAAAGGTGCTCGGAAACATGCAACACTAGCCATGTTTGGTTTGGAGAAACGTCACACAGCAGAAAACATTTTGGATGTCTTTAACACAAAGGTCCTTAACTGGCTGTCCCCACTAAAACGCAAGGTTGGTTATGTTTCCTCGGACAATGGCGCCAATATAGTTAAGGCCATGAGGGACGGTTACTATTTCAGAGTGCCGTGTTTGGCGCACTGTATAAACCTGGTTGTCCAAAAATTCTTGGGTAATAAAGGCAGTGCAGCGTACAGTGTATTGGACACCTGCCGAAAAATGTGCAAGCATTTCAGCCATTCTTTTAAGGCCCGGAAGCAGCTGAGGAGCCTGCTATATCAACATCAAATGCCAGTGAAAGCACTCATCCAGGAGGTGGTAACACGTTGGAACTCAACCTTCTACATGCTTGAGCGTCTGTATGAGCAGTATACGGAACTCGATCAATATTTCCTTAAAGAGGGTACAGAGGAGCTGAGGATGGGTGGGCCGCAATGGAACATAGTTGAAAGCCTGACACGCATGCTTCGTCCTTTTGAGTTCTTCACGCGTGCAGTCAGCAAGGAGGACTCTAATTTGGGAAAAGCTATCCCATTGTTGTACATGCTGGAGGACCAACTGAAGGAGGTGTGTTCTGTGTTTGGAAAAGATAAAAACCAAGACTCTTTGCTTCTGGCTGAGCAATTATTAGAGCTCCTACAAGGTGATGAACGTCTTAAAAAGATCCACTCAGAACAGCATTACATTTGTGCTACTATTCTGGATCCACGCTACAAAAAGGCGCTGGCAGGCCAAGCATTCTTTCCTCTTGATGATGAACATGTTCCAAAGTACAAACGTTGGCTAGCCTTGTCAGCCAAGAAGTTTGAAACAGAACGGCTGGAAATTGAAGGAAATGGCAGTACATCAGCAGGCCATCCCCAGTCAAAACAATCCACTTCTGCACCTGTGGCTGTGGCACAAGTGACCTCTCAGCCGTTAAAGACACCGGCAACCGGATCATCTGCACGAAAGACAACAGAAACATTGGAGGCTGAAGAGGATTGGCTAGCTCTGCGTGGGTTTGGTTCTCAAAAGGTCAGAGGCACAGCAAGAGCTAAGCAAAGTGGAGGAACCTTGGATGAGGACCTTGAGTCGATGGTGAAGGACTATCTGAATGACTCAACAGAGGTCTATGTTAATTCTGACCCATTGGCGTATTGGCATGGGAAAAAAGAATTGTGGCCACAGCTCACCAACCTGGCTTTAAACTACTTGTCTTGCCCACTCGCAAGCGTGTCTTCTGAACGGGTTTTCAGTGCGGCTGGTGGGATTGTAACTCCCAAACGGAGCCGCCTCTCGCCCAAAAATGTGGAGAGGTTAACAATGATCAAGATGAATCAGCACCTCATACCACCAGATTTCAGAGTACGAGAGAGCGTGCCGGATGAAGAGGAGGTGGCCAGCAACATAGATGAGGGAATTTCTACTCTGTCAGGTGACACTGAGCTCACCCTGCCTGAATTCGCAGAGTATGATGACGAAGCCTTATTCTTATTCCTGGACCGTGATACCGAGCCCTGAAAATGAGACAACGAATCAATAACTTTCTTTTTCATCCTTATTCACTTTTATTCCTGTGTGTCTGTCTTTCTTTGTTGTGCACAGTTAATATAATTCAAACTTTAATCAGATAATCACAAAAACAAGCCCATCAGCAGAACTGTCTTCACTTGTTTGCGAATTGATTTGAAGGTGCCGCAGTCTGCATTCCTCAGGTTCAGAAGTTCCGAAGAACATGCTCCTCTATCCTCCTCCTCCAGACTCCTATTTCCATCAAAGCAGAGGGCTGGTTTACGCCCAATGAAGAAAGACTCAGCACTTGTGGGGGTGTTGTTCTACCTCTTTGCAGGTGAGTTGACGGGTCTCTGGGGCCATTTCTGGGAAGCACTAAAAGTGGTTTGGACCAAATCCGAGGCGGAAATTTTTTTGTGTTTTTGATGACTTGCTTGCCTTTGAGGTGCTCTTAGGGGGGGTTCCGTCTGTTTGTGGGTGAGTTTCGTGGTCTGGGAGCATTGCTGGGACACTCTAATCTTGATTGCATTTGCTTTTCAGGAAATCCGTTGTGCCAACCCCGACTTATGGCCTAGCTACGCAGCGCGTTTGGACCGAAGGCCCAGAAATATTGCAAGTATGAGATTTTGCTTTTGGCCTGTTTGGGTGTGTTATGCTTCCTGGCGGGTGGGTTGGCGGGTCTTGGGGCATTCCTGGGAAGGTCTAATACCGGGTAGAAGTGGTTGGGACAAAATCCAGGCCGATTTTTTTTTGGCTATTTCTGACATTTTGCTCTATGTAGCGTTTTCGGGGGCCTGTTTGGGGGGCTTCCTGGTGTTTGTGGGTGAGTTTCGTGGTCTGGGAGCACTGCTGGGACACTCTAATCTTGATTGCATTTGCTTTTCAGGAAATCCGTTGTGGCAACCCCGACTTATGGCCTAGCTACGCAGTGCGTTTGGACCGAAGGCCCAGAAATATTGCAAGTATGAGATTTTGCTTTTGGCCTGTTTGGGGGTGTTATGCTTCTTGGCGGGTGGGTTGGCGGGTCTTGGGGCATTCCTGGGAAGGTCTAATACCGGGTAGAAGTGGTTGGGACAAAATCCAGGCCGATTTTTTTTTTGGCTATTTCTGACATTTTGCTCTATGTAGCGTTTTCGGGGGCCTGTTTGGGGGGCTTCCTGGTGTTTGTGGGTGAGTTTCG
Source organism: Lissotriton vulgaris (assembly GCF_964263255.1). Taxonomy (NCBI): domain Eukaryota; kingdom Metazoa; phylum Chordata; class Amphibia; order Caudata; family Salamandridae; genus Lissotriton; species Lissotriton vulgaris. The sequence goes on from NC_141698.1 coordinate 1,093,816,790, forward strand.
TGGTCTGGGAGCACTGCTGGGACACTCTAATCTTGATTGCATTTGGTTTTCAGGAAATCCGTCGTGGCAACCCCGACTTATGGCCTAGCTACGCAGTGCGTTTGGACCGAAGGCCCAGAAATATTGCAAGTATGAGATTTTGCTTTTGGCCTGTTTGGGGGTGTTATGCTTCTTGGCGGGTGGGTTGGCAGGTCTTGGGGCATTCCTGGGAAGGTGTAATACCGGGTAGAAGTGGTTGGGACAAAATCCAGGCCGATTTTTTTTTTGGCTATTTCTGACATTTTGCTCTATGTAGCGTTTTCGGGGGCCTGTTTGGGGGGCTTCCTGGTGTTTGTGGGTGAGTTTCGTGGTCTGGGAGCACTGCTGGGACACTCTAATCTTGATTGCATTTGCTTTTCAGGAAATCCGTCGTGGCAACCCCGACTTATGGCCTAGCTACGCAGTGCGTTTGGACCGAAGGCCCAGAAATATTGCAAGTATGAGATTTTGCTTTTGGCCTGTTTGGGGGTGTTATGCTTCTTGGCGGGTGGGTTGGCGGGTCTTGGGGCATTCCTGGGAAGGTCTAATACCGGGTAGAAGTGGTTGGGACAAAATCCAGGCCGATTTTTTTTTGGGCTATTTCTGACATTTTGCTCTATGTAGTGTTTTCGGGGGCCTGTTTGGGGGGCTTCCTGGTGTTTGTGGGTGAGTTTCGTGGTCTGGGAGCACTGCTGGCTATATATACTTTACTTTGCAAGAGGTTTGAAGCAAATCCATGGTGGCAGAGGGGAGTTAGGGCCTAGCTGCAGAGCGCGCGCGGAGTGATTTGGGAAATTTGTGAAAAATTGACTAAGTCCCCATTTTTGTACTTTTGCTCTTTGGCTGTTTGGGGGTCTTCTACTCGTTTTCTCCTGGGTTGACGGCTCTGGGGCCAATGCTGGGAAGCTCTAATACCGGATAAAAGTGTTTTGGACCAAATCCCAGGCGGAAATTTATTTGTGTTTTTGATGACTTGCTTGCCTTTGAGGTGCTCTTAGGGGGGGTTACGTCTGTTTGTGGGTGAGTTTCGTGGTCTGGGAGCATTGCTGGGACACTCTAATCTTGATTGCATTTGCTTTTCAGGAAATCCGTTGTGCCAACCCCGACTTATGGCCTAGCTACGCAGCGCGTTTGGACCGAAGGCCCAGAAATATTGCAAGTATGAGATTTTGCTTTTGGCCTGTTTGGGGGTGTTATGCTTCTTGGCGGGTGGGTTGGCGGGTCTTGGGGCATTCCTGGGAAGGTCTAATACCGGGTAGAAGTGGTTGGGACAAAATCCTCGGGGAAAAGCCTTTTGGCACTTTTTGTAACTTAGGGTTCGTTAGGGTTAGCCCTAGCAGCAGGATTGCATGTGTTTCGGGGTGTTCTAGATTATTCCAACTGAGTTCTGGGGTCTTAGAGCACTCGTGAGAATGTGTAATTTTGGTTGCAAGTCATTTGAAGAAAATCCAAGGTGGGAAAGGGGGGATTTGGCATAGTTAAAGAAAGCCTTTGCCACTATTCTTAACTTAGGGTTCGTTAGGGTTAGCAGTATTTCTATTGCATGTGTTTGAGTGGGGGGGATTTCGAGTCTTGGAGCAATGCTGGCTATGGCTACTTTTGCTTGGTTGCTTGCAAGTGGTTTCAATGCAATCCACGGTGGGTAATGGGTAATTAGGAAGGGGGTACTTCGGCCTACTTTTACTTTCAAAGTAAGTTTTGTCACCAGTTTTCTGCTAGGCCTCGTTTTTTGAGATTTGATTGGGGGTCTTCTACATTTTTGCGACTGGCTTTAGTAAGGGTCTGGGTGGAAGCACTGCTAGGAAGATCTAATTTTGTTCTAAAACACAGTTTACAGTACACCTAGCTTGAGGGGCAAGATCCGCTACATTAATTTGCCCATACTTATTTATCCTTCAAAAGGTGACTCAGAGTACGCACTTTCAAAAATATTGTACTGTCTACTAGGAAAATCAAATTGTGACTTTTTGCACTCCACAGCCTACATACCTTATATTTATTTATCAGTGGTGTTGTAATATTATATCACTTCCTGTTTTTCGTTGAATAATTACAGGCCGGGTTTCAGTCTCTGTAATGGGGAAAAAAGGATGAAGTCAGGCTTCACAGTAGCGAGCCACAATTCAGCATCAGGCAGGCAGTGGACAGGGTGTCTTCTGGTGACCAACATCGATGGACGAAGCGTCGGCTGCAATGGAGGAGTGCCGCTAATAAAAGGATTTTTTTTCTGCAGGCAACTTACTTACCACTTCCAACAGGACAACTACAACCACATAGATACAGTATCCCTTGCCTTTTTCTCTGACTGTGACTGCATTTCTTGGATCTCTCTCTGCTTCTAAATTGATCCCTTAACACATCACTTAGTCCACTCCACTATCACATCTGCACCACACATAGTCATTTGTAAGTGCTCCTACGTAATTCGCAAGTCGCAGCACGCCCCAGGCCGTAGAGGACTGGGATGGCCCCAATGATGAAGCATGTCACCAAGGGGCAACCCTGGTGAGTGAGGGGACACCTAGAAAAAAAGCAATTTCTCCTTTTCTATCTACTATACCTTCCAGACCAACCCCACTGAGTGTTGTTGTGAATGGATTTATAGTGACCAGCAAGGCTCTCGGGTATCTGGCTACAGAGACCTTATGTTGAATATCGTTATCAATAATTCCACACAGGCCCTGTACTGTCGCATTCTTTCTTCCACAGTTGTCGAATGTACTACTTACTTTTCACTGACATGCATGCAGTAGTGCATGCACTTTCAAAGATTGATGGATAGGTTTGTACCCAAAGATTTGTTTATGTTCAATTGTTTGTCTATGCTGTGCTTTTTTTTACAGGGTGTCTTCTGGTGACCAACATCGATGGACGAAGCGTCGGCTGCAATGGAGGAGTGCCGCTAATAGGAGGATTTTTTTTCTGCAGGCAACTGACTTACCACTTCCAACAGGACCACTACAACCACATAGATACAGTATCTCTTGCCTTTTTCTCTGACTGTGACTGCATTTCTTGGATCTCTCTCTGCTTCTAAATTGATCCCTTAACACATCACTTAGTCCACTCCACTATCACATCTGCACCACACATAGTCATTTGTAAGTGCTCCTACGTAATTCGCAAGTCGCAGCACGCCCCAGGCCGTAGAGGACTGGGATGGCCCCAATGATGAAGCATGTCACCAAGGGGCAACCCTGGTGAGTGAGGGGACACCTAGAAAACAAGCAATTTCTCCTTTTCTATCTACTATACCTTCCAGACCAACCCCACTGAGTGTTGTTGTGAATGGATTTATAGTGACCAGCAAGGCTCTCGGGTATCTGGCTAAGTACAGAGACCTTATGTTGAATATCGTTATCAATAATTCCACACAGGCCCTGTACTGTCGCATTCTTTCTTCCACAGTTGTCGAATGTACTACTTACTTTTCACTGACATGCATGCAGTAGTGCATGCACTTTCAAAGATTGATGGATAGGTTTGTACCCAAAGAATTGTTTATGTTCCATTGTTTGTCTATGCTGTGCTTTTTTTTACAGGGTGTCTTCTGGTGACCAACATCGATGGACGAAGCGTCGGCTGCAATGGAGGAGTGCCGCTAAAAGGAGGATTTTTTTTCTGCAGGCAACTTACTTACCACTTCCAACAGGACCACTACAACCACATAGATACAGTATCTCTTGCCTTTTTCTCTGACTGTGACTGCATTTCTTGGATCTCTCTCTGCTTCTAAATTGATCCCTTAACACATCACTTAGTCCACTCCACTATCACATCTGCACCACACATAGTCATTTGTAAGTGCTCCTACGTAATTCGCAAGTCGCAGCACGCCCCAGGCCGTAGAGGACTGGGATGGCCCCAATGATGAAGCATGTCACCAAGGGGCAACCCTGGTGAGTGAGGGGACACCTAGAAAAAAAGCAATTTCTCCTTTTCTATCTACTATACCTTCCAGACCAACCCCATTGAGTGTTGTTGTGAATGGATTTATAGTGACCAGCAAGGCTCTCAGGTATCTGGCTACAGAGACCTTATGTTGAATATAGTTATCAATATTTCCACCCACGCCCTGTACTGTCGCATTCTTTCTTCCACAGTTGTCGAAAGTACTACTTACTTTTAACTGACATGCATGCAGTAGTGTATGCACTTTCAAAGATTGATGGATAGGTTTGTACCCAAAGATTTGTTTATGTTCACAATTGTTCGTCCATGCTGTGCTACTTTTTCTTGTCTCCCAAAACCTTTCCCAAAAACCCCCGTACCCATCCATTTTTCAAACCCTAACCCTCTTCCCCCGGGCTGTGTGGTTTTGATTGATGTGTGACTAAATTACAGCAATAAATCCACACACTTGCTGGGGAGGATAAGGTGATAGCAACAGGCTGGTGAAGAAATCCGAGGATATATTCTTACTCTGCTTGACAAAGACCCATGGCTAATGTCAAAGAACTTCAACCGAATTAGTTATACTTTAACATTTGTTAGGCTACAACGTGGCACTGTTCTAGTGTACTTCTGTCACCTGCTATATTCTGTATTGTACCTTTGTATTGCTCAGGAGGACAAACCAGATTTCATTTTCTTTTTTTTCATAGGCAAGCAACTGCCACTGTGTCACACCACTAGTACCACCGCTATGAGGAAATGTTATCCGCCCAGGATTGCAAACCTTATTTGCTGTTTCCCGTGGAGCCAGCCCTGGGCCTAGCCCTACTTGCAAACAGAAATTACAGGTAAGATAGGCATTTGGTTGGAGGTAGTATAATGGAGTATTAGGAGAGACGAGAGATTTGATTGACGGTAGTACTACTAAAGTCCTAGGACTATTCAGGAAAACAAACTTACTGTTATGTTAAACCCCCACCCACCAGACTCAAAAGCAGTAAAAAACAGGTATGGTCAGATAAAGTTTCAAAAAGTATATTTTTATAGCCCTAACAAAAGAATCTCCCGCAAGACCCTCCCTAACCCCAACGATTGTCCTTCAAAAGTCCCCAAAAATCACAACTCCCAATTCCCACCCCCCAAAAGTCTCTAAAAAAGGGGCAAGGGACACTATGGCAGGGTGCTGTTGGAATTAGCAGCCAGGGCATCATGCTCCTTGCGGAGGGTGGCAAGTTCGAAGCGGAGGCCCTCCACCACGTTCTTATAATTATGGACCTCCTGCTCCAGGTAGGACAGTCTGAGGGATAAGCGGCGCCGGTGTGCCTTGCAAATCCTGTGAGGGGCAGCTGCTTTCTTTGCTGCTGGGCGGTGGCGTTTGGCTTTGGTAGCCCGGCTCCGTACCGCTGGAGCACTGCGCTGGCTGGCAGCCCGCACGGAGGAGGATGCAGCTGTCCCAGTGGACGTTGTTGTTGTACCAGACTGCGTCTCCTCCTCCTCCAGGGCCACCAGCCGCCGATATTCAGCAACAGTGGCATCCAGCCTCCGTTGCCGGGCCATTCGAGCCAGCTCCTTCCTCCTTGATGGTGTCTTGGATTTGGAAGGAGCAACTACATGAAAAAAGAAAGACATAGTCTGTAACCAATGCTCCTTAAGATTAACACAAAATGATTGAGCAGAAAGTTGTCACAGTACAAGTAGCAAATTGAAAGCACAGTGCATAACTATTGAGGACAGTATCTATGTAACCTCCGACTTCTTCATCCTTGCTCTAACATTAGTGGGAGTTTAAGGAACAAATTCTACGAGCACTATGGACTTCTATTACAGTCGACTATGACAGTACACCACTCTTATTCTTCTTCTTCTCTCTTGTTTAGGAAAATTGGTACGTTATCTTATGCAAGCCGGCATAATGCCAGCGCAGTGAACTTGCACCCGAGAAAAACAGACGCACACCATGGTGAGTGAGACAGACTTGCGTTACTGTACCGGTCCAGTACATGCAGGTGGTGAAGCTCTTACTTTTCTATTACGGGTGGCACTGAGAATACTCTGTTAAAAGGGCTACTGCTTAATTAATTTAGCTTTCACCCTACAGTGCAAATGAGTATTAGAAAAGGAAAATGAAGAAGCTAAATTATCTGATTATCTATCACTTCACATGGGATGTATTTGATGACATATGGGATGACTTTAGGTGCTTTGCTTATTATTGAGTGAACAGTGATACCCCCACACATGAATGACGTACTACTACTAAACTAAAGTTATTAAGGGAGGTAGGGAGTGTCCACCGTAATAACTGGATATATGCTGTGCTTGCAGTTGCAATACAAACTACTGCTACTATTCATGGTAGTCTTTGGACAACGTTACAACTTCTTTTCCTTGCCTTTCCTACACTGGAACGGACGTGCGGGTGCGGTGTTACATGCTCTTCAAAGTAACACTTAGTTCATCCAGTGACCGTCTACTCTCTCTAGATACACATATGCTATCTAAGAGTCAGATAGTACCATGAATGATCCAGGCATCCATCCATTCAAAGTATATTGCGCACATACAGTTTCTGTCTCACCCACCCAGGCTGTTCTCCTTCCACCCATCCTTGCTTCATCATTCACCCAGCCATGCACCATACCATTTTCTTACCTTCCCAGCCACCTCGGGGACCAAGCAAACACATATCATTCTTCTTTGCCAGTCATCATTACATTTCTCGTGCTTCCACACTTACTTACACCCTTCTTTCGCTTTTCGTTCATCCCATCCATCAAGTTCACCTCAGATCTGATTGGGATTCTTCTCGCCAAAAACTTCACAGCTAAGTCGAAGTACATTTAGAGGAGGCTACTACCTGCTTTTTTTATAATACACCCGTGCAGAAAGCACACTCTGCAGTCTTCAATCTCAATGACTAAGGAATGTATAGCTTACCTCTGCCCGCCACCACCGTGTGAACCCTCACAGGCATGTCCTTTTCCGGCACTTGCACCGCCTCCTCCCCAGAGTTGTCCTCCTCGTCCAATGCCACCACCTCCGCGCTGGCCCCGTCTCCAGATGTTCCACCTACAAAGTACATTTAATAATGTTAGAATATACCACTCACTACTATATAATATTTGGTCTAGGAGGAAGAAAGAAATGTGAAAAAAAGTGTACAATTTAATAATTTTTGACTGTGTACTCTAGAGTAAAAATGTCCCTTTTTCCAGGGAAGGCTGTTGTCTTGCTGCACTTTTTGGCACAACTGATGAATGTTTGCTTTTTACTTTTTAACACGCACCACTTTTTCTCCTAACAGACAGAACCTTGACTTCTAAGAACACAAGCAGGATCAAGTTCAAACCAGGTGAGAGCTCGGCTCGACCACAAGAAATGTGTCCAATTAATCGTCAGCACTAAGCACTTTTCCATTTTCAGTTACACGTTCACTTTTATGACAAACTTGAATTTAATAAATGTGTTTACTTTTAATAAAGCTTTTAAACTTAAATAGACTCTGTGGTTTTTGGTCCTCCAGACTAGAGTGGATGAGCTAAAGGTTTTCGAATTTTTGCAAGCATGAGTCCGTGCCTCTGCCATCGGTGACTTTGGGAGCTAAATGACTCTGCCACACTATCTAGTCAGTAAGGAGATTGGGGGTTCAACTACAAAGTCTGTTATCACTGAGGTATGTGGAAAGTCTAACAGTTACAGCACCTATTATAATTGATAAGCTAAGCGATGCATTATTTAGTGTCCATAGTTCTGTTTGTGCAGATTTGTCCCTGCAACAGTAGTAGAATGGATTGTCCTCCTATCCAAACCAAAAGTAAAGTAGTATCTTATTATTTCTTGGTGGTGGTCATTCACCTTTTTATTGTTGGCAATGGTCAAAGCATAAACATTTAGAATACTTGAAAAGACATTATGGACAATCCCAGAGGACTACACTCAGTGCATAGAGCTATTGCTGACTAGAATGGGAGTCCAATGGAAATGCCAAATGTGCAATCTTAGTTAGCTACACAGACAGACTAATAAGAATAATCTAGTAATACCACACGGAGTCATAGTCGAGGCAGGATAAGAATTTAGATCCTGTCTACAAGAAGATCAAAGACCATTTAGAAAAAATCGAATGAGGAACGCTAGGAAAAAATAAGTACTCTATATTAAAATTAAAACTTACTGGGGCCAGCAAAGGAGCCCTCGACGGCCCGGTCCTGGCCTGCATCGACAACAGCACCCTCCTCCTCCTGTGTCCTCCTCTTGCCCCTGGGGGAAGCTGATGTACAACATGAAAGAAAGAAAAACAGAAAACATGGATGATATTTCTCAACCAAATCAAACATTTAAAAAAGAACTAACAAAGTAACAAAATATTTTTGCGAAATAGCAAATAGGGAACGACTCCACGGGATATATTATTGACCAATCTCATGTGGTCGACTACGTCATTACTTTAGTATTGCTTGATTTGCGGACCGTCGAATTGGAAACTACCCTACGTAACTCACTAAACAAAGTACTAAAAAGGTTTGCCTAGGATTGGCAGGCAGCAGTCCGCAGCACGCAAAGTGACAGCCAAAGTCCATCGTGATTGAAGATCAGCGAAAACACTAAAGTTTCCTACTACATTCACCAGTCATTAAAATACTCAAACTATTAATCCACCACCACTATTTCTTCTTATCGCCATGTGTACAAAGGAAGGACTGGACTTGAGTCTGTAGGGGCTGATTTAGAAGGCCCTTGCGGCTCTTTTGCTCCATTGTTGCGTGACTTTTGTGATGCAGCGACAGCACAAAAGAGGCGCAATGGTGCGGCGTATATTAACAACGTGACGCATCTGGGAGATGCATCACGTTGTAAAGCCCTGCGCCAATAGGGGTGGTCCGGCGCAAGGGAGGGCGTTCCTGCGCAGGAACGCATCCTAAAAGTGGCTGAGGGAAATCTACAAGATTTCAATCAGTCACTTTGAGGACAATGATGCGTGACTCAAACCCTGCGCCTGCTTGAAGCAGACGTACGGCTTGACGCAGCATTGGGGAGATAGGGCACCCCAGAGAATTGATGGAGCTGCACCATCGTTGCGACGCAACTCCAGCAATGCGCCGCCTTTACGGCACAGATGCGTAACGCTTTGGTGACGTTTTGGGCCCATGGCGCGCCGCATTGTAAATACGGCGCACCATGGGTGATGGTGGCGTGACGCACAATTACTGGCGCATCCCTGCAACTTTGCAGGGATGCGCCGGTAATTAAAAATCTGAACCTTAGTGTGTAGCATTACGCAGTTCTTTCAACTACACTCACACATAATTTCACAGGCCAATGAAATGAACACAAAATCTAAAACAAATAAGCATAGTAGCAACACTACTGAGAAGAAGGAGAGCAGTGTACCTGAAATGCACAGAATATTTTGAAATAAAATTTACCTACAATGTAATGAGCAGCATTATTGCTCTTGGTAAAAAACAAAAATTTGCAATATAATAACACAGCAGGAGAAAACATAGTAGTAAAGACATAGCTACTACTACTCACCAAGCCCGGGGATCTCAAGGCCAAGGAGGTCGAGCAGATCTCGCTCACGGGTCAGGACATCCGTCCAGCGGTGGGTGGCCTGGTTGTAGGTGCGCCAGACCCGAGAGTGGTGGTAAATGGCCTGGCACACCTTCTCCCACCGCTTCCGGCGCTCCCGGGCCCCGTACCCGGCACTGATCTTGCCGCCTCCCATGATGGTCCTGGGGAGGCGGCGCTGAACATAAAAAATGAGTTGGGCCACCTCCTCCGGGGTAAAGATCTCCCGTGGCATCACTAGCTCCCCCCTCAAACGCCCGCACGGGAGCCGGACACGGGGTGCGGGACCCTTCCCCTTCTCGGGATGCTTCCCGGCTCCCTTCACCATGGTCTGGGCGGAAAGGAATAAAGAAAATAGAATAGGGAAGAGAAGAAAAGAAAAGAGTTTACAAAAGTAGTTTAAAATTAACCAAAAGTAGCAGTAAACACAAAAATATAGGGCTAGAAAAATAGAGGGATAGATAATAAGTAAAATAGATAAAAAAAAACTTCAAACAAGCAAAGGATGGCAGAGATTGACAGAGGATACAAAGACCATGCCCAGAACCATAGCAATGAATGAGAAACAAGATGGCCGCGCCCGTTCACGACCGCGCGGGTAAGTTCGCGCGAGATTTTCCTTGCGAACACGCGCGAGACTGTACTGGCAAGCCGCAGACTTTGCGAGATTACACTTCGCGCCCGGAAACGGAAATACGTCAGGCAAACAAGATGGCTGCGCCCTTGAACGACCGCGAGGGTAACTTCGCGTCTTGCGCTACGAGCGGCTCGCAAAAACGCACAAAACCTTGCCAACTAACACGCCGCAAAAAAAACAAATTGCATATTCGCACGAATTTGCGGCTTCCGAATCCGATCTCGCGCGTGTTCGCACCCCGCGAACCCCGCGAAATTGCAGAAAAACGAGTTTTTCAAAACTGAAAGCACTCGGCAGGGGCAAGAGTTCAAACTCATCATTAGTAACAATTCCCGGTAGTGCTTCCTGACTGGGGCCCCTCCAGAATTCAGTTGCTAGTTGCAACAATTGTATGACCCTGCTCTGACCCTCACAGCAGGCTCATACAATAGCTACAAATAGGCCACAAAGAAGGTCCTGGGGAAAAAAAATGCACTGCAACAGAAAGCAAAATTACAGATAAGGAAGCAGGTGCCAGACTGGAATTTTAAAACAGTGACACATTAATAAACTAACCCCAAATTAATTCATCTCAGTTGAAGCAGGGCTGGTGTGCTTGCTTTTCCCCCCCATAATCTACAGTAATGATGAACCAGAGGGTGGCATTGATGTAACAGAGGGTTGCAGTGGTGAAACAGAGGGTGCTGGGAACCTGTGATGATGAACCAGACGTAGAAACAACATAATTCGCGACCGTTGCGCGACGAAATGTAAGTTCGCAATTGCGAACTGGTACGAAACCCTCGCGAACTGGCAGAAATCCTTGCGAACACAAAAAAAAAAAATCCGCAAATTCGCAAGAATTCGCGGATTTTGCGGATTGCGAGTTCGCAAATCCGCAAAATTCGCGAACGCGAGATTCGCAAAATTCGCCCATGCTTATAGGTGAGCTGCTTTTCGTAGCTCTTTCTCTGATCTAACTTCGTTTCTCTTTTTTGGTTGCTCTGCTTCTTTGCGCCACATGGCGAGACTATCAAGCATAGTCGGCGTTGTCTTATTGTTACGAAGGGCTGTTTCTAGCACATTTATTTTATCATTATCAAAGGATCCTATCAGTGGCCACTGACTTTCCTGATCCTTTCTTGTATATTTATGCCATAGCTTACTATAAGCTACGGCGACTAATCCATATTTAGGGAACATGTCCTTATTAGGGGTGCCTTCCAGTGGAGCTGGATGGTTCATCTCTAATAAGCGGTCTGGGCTGAACCAACTACCAATCAGTGGAGTGAAGATAGGCATGACAGATTACAAAGGGGGACAAAGGTCCGCACTACCTATCCTTCACTACTTGCAAAGACTAGACAGAATATTTCTATTCTACGTTATTTGCAAACAGAGAATATCTCAAAAGAACCAACTTCGAACAATCAATGTTCGGACAATCAATCAATCAGTGGGGAGAAAAATAGGCACGACAGATTACAACAGGGGACAAAAGTCTGCGTTACCTACCCTTCACTATCTGCAAAGGAAGAGAGAATATTCCTATTCTTCCCCGTTTGCAGGCAGAGAATATCTCAAAAACAATCAATGAGCAATACTAGTATTTTTCAAACGATCAAACAATCATTTTGCAATTTGTCGTGTTGCACGACCTCATGGACAGTTTCTCGTCTTCCGCTTCCAGCGCCCGATCGTCCTCTATTCTCCATGTTAGAACCGGCTGTCTCTAGTTGGCAGAGGTATGCACTTCTGACAAATAGGGACACACCTTTTCTAGTCAGGGCAAGGGGATCACACACTTAGATAACTCCTGCTCACCCCCTTGGTAGCTTGGCAAAGCAGACAGGCTTATCTCAGAGGCAGTGCGTTAAGCATTTATGACCACATACAGTAATAAAGTGAATACACTACAAATGTACACGACACAGTAGTATTATAAAAAAAAGGATTTTTATATAAGGCTTAGCACAAGACCAAATAACGACAAAAATATACCACAATCTTAATAAATACTCTTGGAAGGAAAAAATATTAGTTCAAGTGTAGTTTCTTCTTAGCACAAAGTCTTTAGTATCAAAAAGCAACTCTTCTTCTTTCAAACACAGTTCTGGGCAACAATGTAACCCACACGGGAGTCACACGACGTCGAGGCAAAGTTAATCCAAAGGTTCGGCTTCGACCGCGAGGAGCGCTACGTCGAGCCCGGAGTCGCACAGACCCCAACCACACAGTACCTTGGAAAAGCGAAGCACACGATGATCAGCGGCGTCGAGATGTCCAGCGTCGCGTCTTCGGCGTCGATCCGGCCTCGGAGTCGGGGCGACCTGCAGCGGCGTCGACAGATGTCAGGCAGGAGCAGCGCTCACGAGGTGAAGCAGGATACGGCGTCGTCGTCGATGTCGAGGATGTTGCAAGAGTGAGCAGCGCTCACGGCGTCGAGGGGGCTCGAAGTCGATGCGATCAGCAGCGGTGCAGACACGAGGTCACTTGGAGCTGGAGCCGAACTCACTACTCACTGGCGTTGCTGCTGGCGTCGATCGGGCCCGGCGGCCGGCGTCGAGGAAGCGGGACACTGGAGCCGTTACTCACGATGTCGAGCTGGATTCGGCGATGTCCGTCGGCGTCGAGATTGCTGGATTCTTTCAGAGGAGCTGGATTCACAAGTTCCAGCAACAAGCACTTTTAGCAAATGAAGTCCTTTAGCCCTGTGACTTCAGCAGGAGACTGGCACTCTTCCAGTCCTTGGAAATTTTCTTAGCAAAGTCTGAGAGTACACACACTGTTCCTCTCTCCTGGTTCCTTGGCAAAAAAAAAGAAGCAATGCAGGATTCCCCCCAGCAAACAGCACACTGGCAGAAGGGGTAGGCAAGTCCTTGGATCAGCAGGCTTCTTGTCCTTGGTTTCAGGGTTCCTTGTCAGAAGTGATCTAAGTTCTTGGTTCAGGGGTCCTTCTCTTATACCCCTTTTTGGCTTTGATCCCATGCAGGGAAATTTCCCAACATCCTGGGTCTGTTGTGGGTGTAGCCAGGCAGAGGCACCTGGCCTATTCACTGAGCAGGGCTGGGTCCTCAGACGCCCAGCAGGAGGTGGAGCCAGCATTGCCAATGACAGTACCAGCACAGAGAGTGGCATTTGGGACTATTCCAGGCCCCCAAAGCTATAGGAATGACTTGGGAGGCAGTAAATAGTCATTTAGGGCCAGATGTAGGTGGCTAAATCCCGAGCTGTAATGCAGAAATTCTGCGAATGTCTGCGTTACCGACTGGTATTTGGCTGAGAGCAATGTAGGTGAGTTTAAACCTACTAACAAAATAAGGAATCGCAAAATTTGCGATTCCTTATTTTGCTTTTGCATTTAAGGAATCAGTAATTGCGATTCCTTAAATGCAATGTAGGTAGCACAAAAGAAAGTGCACTTAAGGCTTCAAGTTGGTGGTAATTAGCGATTTCCTGTAAAAAAACACTTCTTTGCTTTTTTTAAAGAGCCATGTGGCACACATTCATGCCCTTAGGGCATGTATGTGCTCCACATGTGCACACATTTACATTTCAGGGGTGCAACAGGGTGTCCTTTTGACACCCTGGCACCCTTGAAATTGCTCCCGCTATTTGCGATCCTTTAATATCCTTTGCCTCCAAGCCCATAGGAATGAATGGGTAGGTATTCCTTTTTAACTAATCTGAATTTGTGATTCATTATTAAGGAATTTTAAGGAATCTTTAATATTTTAGCGATTCCAATCTACATTCAATTTACCAAGTCCTTAATAGCGATTCAGTAAAAATCACTATTAAATTTACCTACATCTGGCCCTTAATCTATATTGAATTAATAATTGACTGTTGTTGTGGTCATCTCTGAATTAGCCAGAGAGCTTCACCTTGTGGCAGACTGTCAAATGCGGTGATGTTAACAATTAAGTGCCGGTGCCGAGCAACAGGACCACCGGCTCAAATTAAGCACTGAGCTTACCACCCCTACGTGTGGTGCTGAAGCACTTGCCTGAATGGAAAGGCAACATGTTGCACCATGTACGGTGTGTGATTGTAACTGTGTTGTGTTGCTGTCATGCTACATGGGAAGTGTTTCTATGTTGTGTTAGATGACCATCACAACGTGGTTATTGTTTAAAGTTACTGATCCTGAACAGGCACAGGTTGGAGGAAGACAAGGTTGAAAGAGATCTGCTGGGATGGACTTTGATTATGAGATGTCGAGATGCGCACATAGTTGGTAGCATGTTGGACATGTAGTGGTGACAGTGGCGGCTGGTGACATTTGAACGTGGTGAGGCGGAAAGTGATAATCATACTGCACCATAGCGAGGAGCGTAGCGAACGAGCCCGAACCCCCTAATGAGGGTTCGGGGGGAAATTAAAAAAAAAATAGTGAAAAAATGGTGCATTTCCAAGCAAATCTGAGAAAGCAGGAAGGTTAATAAAGCAATTGTGAAAGTGCAGGTATTACATTATTAAAGAGCTGTCATATATCATACTAGGTAGCTGCTTATTCAGTATAACAACAGAGCTTCATCACAGACTTCAAGATACAATGCTGAGAACCTCACAGATTGTTTTTATTTAAACTGCAAACAACAAAACAAACAACTTTTTTGATTTAAACTGCAAACAACAAAAGAACCAACTAAACAGTTCACAAACTATCACCATCCAACATATTTACTTTTTGTATCTAAATTCAGCACGCCTGTCTTTAAGTGCAGCAAATTTTTCAATTACTTGAACGTTAAAGTCAGCAATATTTTGAACAAGCTTGCTCTCTATAGAGAGCATTGCCAACGCATTGAGTCTTTCCTGAAGCATGGTGTTTTTCAGGAATGTCTTAATCCTCTTTAAGGTGGAAAAAGATTGTTCTGCCTCTGAGGTTGTCATAGGAGTTGTAATGACGATTTTTTGTAAAGCTACTGTCTCTGTAAATGTCTTTTCCATATTGAGTTCATGAATTAAAGACAGCAAAGACCTGCCATCCTTGGCTTTCTGGTACACAGGCATTGAGTACATTACTGTCAACTCACTTTTCAGGTCCTCTTGGTTGAGCATCGGATAAGCTTCCACAGCCTCATGCAGAGCATGCTCAGGGAAGGATTCATTATAAGTATTTACTTTCCAATAATGCGGCACTCCCCAAATGTTTTGTGAAAGCAAAACGCTCTTGTACCTGCACAATTACAATGTCACAGATCTCTTTTGCACTTCGGACCAGAGTGGTGATGTTTTTCCTGTGGTTTGAAAAAGTTGAAGCCGCTGGCAGTCTAAATTGTCAACCTCATCTCTCACTGTGTTTATGCTTGCGACAACCTCTGTGGTATATCTTTTCACAGAGACAGTATCTACGTCTCGCCCTTGCAACTGATTGTAAAAATTCTCGGCCTTTGTCATTATCTTTTCAAATAAAAACAGAAAGAACTGAAACTCTCTATCTTTTAGTGTTCTAGCAAAGCCACAAGCTTCACTGTGACTTTTGAAATCAAAGGTTTCATTGGTTTCTATGGCTTCAAAACATTGCACAAGGCCCTCCCTATTTTGAAATATTAGTTGGACTGTACGTATGTTATAGTTCCAACGAGTTGAGGCTCCCCTCGGAACCCTTTTGTCCACAATCTCCTGAAGTGCTTCTATTCTTTTTGGGGAACGTGAGAAGAATGCTGCCATGCCTCCTACATCCTGAAAGAAAACTTGTGTCTCAGAGATCTTTGATACTGCCTTTTGCATAATAAGATTAAGTTGGTGGGCGTGACAGTGCACATAATGAGCATTTGGGTAGACATCTCTAATTCTTTTCTGCACGCCACCATGGCTTCCACTCATTACGGACGCACCATCATAGCTTTGTGCAATAAGTTTTTTCTTTGCTGCAGTTCTGGAAAAATGAAGTTGAGTTGACGCAGTATAGCTGCAGTAATGGTTTCTGCAGTGGAGTTTTTTTAAATGAGTGAAACCATAGAATCTCTCCACAACATTATAGCCCTTGTCCAGGTACCGAAAGACTAATAAGGACTGCGTTGGCCACATCAGTGGCGTCATCAGCCTCAATAACCACAAAGTCTGTGTTTTGCAACTCTTGGACAATATGGCTTCTCATAATTTGTAGCATACACTCCAGGAGTTCATAGTCATAGTCATAGTCAAAAAGTCTTTATTTCGACACAAGTCATAAAAGACAATACAATAAAACAACAAACAGTTTTAAAAAAAAACATTTATACTTATTGCAACCTTAGATCCCTAGGGACAGGGGAAAGTTCATGGGTTAATCTATTCAATAAATGCTTTGTACAGGATGCTCCAATCACAATCATAAAAAAAAATATCCTGTGTTTTAATTTTTTTTTTTAAAAGACATTTTAAAATGTGTTATATACTTATCAGATCATACTTCCAACTAAAAGCCAGGTTAGGACACTGCAGTCTATAATAGTTTCAATTTATCTCTCCGTATAGTCCACGTCCATTTTAAAAACTTTGCTAGTGCAATAACCATACTGTCAGTGCAATCTGTTTTTAAGATCCTGAGGGCCGCTGTACCAATGTGGATGCCTTCCAGTATACAAATTGGTTTGATCCATTTGTGGCGCGGAGCTTTGTATTCTGGGCATATAAACAAAACATGAGCTAGAGTTTCAGATTGGGCTGTACAAAAAGGACACTGATGGTGATCTTTGTTGTTTGTCCACTTGCTTGTGAATGTATTGATAGGGAGAGTTCCCACCCTATATTGATGGAAAAGTTTCCTATCACTGGGGATGGTGATAAGGTCCCAATATCGCTCATACACAGGGATATGTTTGTATTCCAAAAATGCCCTGGTAAGTGATGCATCAGTATGTTTTTGAAATTCCCTTTGGGTAATATTAGCCCAATACAGCTCTTTTAGGGCCTTTCGTGATGGGAAAATATTTTCTTCTGGGTTTTCCCAAAGTTGCTCCATTCCCAAGGCTTTATATTGTGACTTGACCTGTTTAAACCATGTTATTTTGCCCCCTGTGTCCATATTTCTGGTTTCTAGGAGTGCTGAAGCATAATGAGTTAATTCTGGCGTACCCCATAGCCTCCTCCAATATGCAACTGATCGAAAGCTAGCTATGTCCTGAATTTTCTGACAACCCAAATCCATATACAGAGGTATCAGTGGTGTTGATTTGGGAAGTTTGGTTATGCACCGCAAGAATTTGTTTTGTGCATTTGTCAGAGTGGAAATATCAGAGAGCCTCCACAATTCGGCCCCATATAACATCGAAGCCCTAACTTTAGTGTCATATATTTTTAAGGCTGGGGCTATTGGTTGAGTAGCTGATGATCTTAATTACCTCAAAAGGACACCTGCTAGCTGTGCGTGTTTTCTGGTTAGGTAAGTCATATGTGGCTTCCATTCCATCCTAGATCCCAATGTAATACCCAGATAACTAAAACAATCTGTCTGTTCTAAAAGCTCACCGTTCATGAAAACTGTGCCCCTCACTTTCTTGTGTCTATGCATTACCATAAATTGGGTTTTAGATACGTTTATAATTAGACCAATGTCTTTGCAAAAGGCCTCAAAACAGCCAATAGCTTTTTGGAGCCCTTCTTGTGTTTTATAGATAAGAAGGGTATCGTCTGCGAACATTAATAGGGGTATTGGGTGACCATTTTGTTTGGGTACATCTGTGTGGAGTTCATTTTGTATCGTTTTAGAGGTGCCCTTAAAGACTGTAGCACTTGCTAAATGTGCTTCCATTTCCTTGTCTATGCTTGCTACTAAATCTACAAGACCCATGAATATTCCAGGATTTGTGGAACCTTCAGATTCATCATGGCCTCTCAATGCCAGTTCGAAAGCACCACAGAAACGAATGCAATCAATTAATTTTGATAGTATGTGTCTATTCCTATCAACTGTTTCATTGTGTTTCTGTATTGTTTGGCGATATGCATCGCTTATGGGATGCTCAATCGGTGCGTCTCCCAACATTCCCAGTCTTGTAACGTTTTCCATATGCTTTCTTGTGTGTACATTCTTCTTTATTTTTTCAGACAGATGCTTCAAGTCGATCACTCCTTCTCTTGTCCAAGGAAAGTCACCATTAAACAGCAAGCAGGGGAAGCAGAACAGTCTGTTTCTTGAAGGGCACCCTGTAAGCCAATCAGCTTTTGTGTACCAGGTGTTTGAGAATGTACGATTGTAAGATTTTCCTCTGTCCTGGGTAACTTGTTGGAGTTGTAGGTCAGGTCGATCGGGTCCTAACCTCTTTATCTGTAGTTTATCTTCCAGTGGGCGTGCTTGGAATGACCGTGTAATTAATTCTTGTACCGTATTCATCTTGCTGATGCTGTCTTTACCAATATGAAAGAAGCCTGTCAATAGTCAAAGTACAACATATAAGATTTGGTGCACTAATATCAAATTTCAGTACAAATACATATATCTTGTGCAGGACAGCAATATAGCTGCAACAGCTCATTTGAATGGCAAACAAGGGGTGACACATAATACATGCTGCAGCCCCTGGTAGGCCTTGGGTGCACCTATGCCCTGGGTACCTATGGTACACTATACAGGGACTCACAAGAGTGACCCAATACCCAATTGGCAATGCACCTAAAGTACATTGTGGGAATTTAGAGAGAGAACAGCTGGGCTGTGGGTCTGATTAGAAGGACCACAGCCTTTCTAAGTTGTAAACCAGTAAAGCAAAAAGCAAAAAAATGGGGTGACCATAGGAAAGCAGACCCTACTCTCCTACATAATGCTCCCCTTTGGACAACAGGATAGGTAAAAAATACAGCATGACTGGCTGCTTCCTCTGTGTGCCATAGTGGCACTGAAACAGACACTGTTTGAGGGCCTTTAACAAGGCAAGGATAGATAGTGCCTTTAATAACCGTTATTGCCCAAAGCACAGGGCTAAGGGTAGGCTCAGTATTAGTAAATTCCATCCAGTCACGGTACAATGTTCAGAATGCGCACCCACCCCAACCACCATGTAGAGTGAGTGACCACAAACATAGCCCTAAATCCAATCTAAAAAAAATCATCTGTTTCCTTACCTTGAACACGGTTGTTTGCTGGGTCGTAGCCGGGATGAAAGAGCAGCAAGGAGATTGGGGCCTCTTGTTCTTTCTCCAAAAATTGCCCAAAAAGTTAGGTAAAGGTTCAGGTTGTCCGGCTTTACCAGGTGCTGGAAATAAAAATATAACAATTTTATTTTTGAGACATTAGGGTAATCAAACAAAGACTAGGGGGGACATAATGGTACAATTTTAACCTTGCAGTTTTCAATAGTTCACTGTTGTATGTATGTTAGGATTTTTACTTACGAACTGCAAGTGACAAAATGATTTATCTGAGAATTGCAGTGACTCACTGACCTATTTACAGCATTTTGTGATCTGCATCAGGTACATGTTCTTTGCAGCAGGCAAATTAACCTTCTCTGCTACCTTTCCATGAGTCAAAACTTCCATTACACAAAACTCTGCTCTCTCTCTAGGAAAAACATTAACAATATCCTTGGTGCAACAAGTGTTGCATGGCTAAACATTTATAAGGTCCCAAAGGCGCGACCTGTAGGCTATGCCAATGAAAATACTGGCTGCTACCCGCTGTTATGGCTGACAAATTCGATTAGCGGCTGCCCAAATATATTTACAAGCCACATGTAATAGTGCTGGAAAATTCAAATGCTTTAGACGGTGGACCAAAACATTGTTTATAGGATGTGGACTTGCCCTAACAATGGACCACACAATTACTACTGACATACTAACACACACAGGTCAAAAGGCACAAATCCTCGTTCACACAGGCTGTGCATTACATAGAAGATAAGGACACAGTCATATGTGGAGTGTAGGGGAGGGGCCCTGACACCGCGAGCCTCTGTGCCACTGCACCTGCTGCACCAGTGACAGCTGCCCCCCAACCCTAGGATTGAACCCCTGATATCACACCGCCAACATCCTGGGACGAGAATTCAGGGAAATTGGGAATATTAAAAGGCGCACGCGTGTAAGGGAGCACAGCAGTGCCAGTCTACGTGCCCCGAAGATATATGTAGTGCCTAAGTATGTGTGGAGCTAGGGATAGGAAATCTAATTGTACCTGTCAACATTTTAATTCGAAATCCTGTCTTCAATATTGAGGTTTCAATATTCAGGGGGCACGAGGCCTGCACACCCTGCCTCCTGGTGGTGAGTACCCTACACAACCGACCCTCGCACCCTCTGTCACCCTAGACCTCTCAGACCCTCACACTCTGCTCACCCACGGGCCTCAGACCCTCACACTCTGCTGCCTTCTGTCTCCAGACTTCTGGCCCTCATATCCGGGAACTCAAGCCCTCACAGTCTGCAACCCTCACACCCTCGGACCTCTGGCCCTCACACACCCAGGCCTCGAGGCCTGCATGGCCTGCTTCTTCGTGAGTACCGTCACCACCATCAAATTTCCTGCGCCTGTCAATTAATTGGTCATTGTGGGTTAATTAACAATTGAATTAATTAACTAATTTGATTGCTGAATAACTTTTGAAACAGCAAAGCCTTACATTGTCGTAAAGCATGGTGGTTTTGTTTGGTTCTTTCATGCTGTAAATCCCTGACAAAGAGGCACGGCGTATCCTTTGGGGACATGAATGTTAATATTGAAAGCAGCAGTTTATTTTCCCACAAATCCTATTTTTAAGAAAATATGGTTTTAAATGGATTTTACGTTTTAAAGAAATAATCTTTACAGGCTGTGCGGATGAGTTGTTGGTTGATGGCATTGTTTGCAGTTCAGTTGGATTTTGCTGGCTGCTGGCTGCATCTGATACCTCAGCCAGCACTACGGTTCCACTCAGAAATGTGCTCAAAGTGGGAGGCACAGAGCACAAGAGCATTCGGAACATATCTTTCATTTAGTGGACCTCGCAAATACCCCTCAGAACTACTGAACTCTCCAGTTCTCATATCCCACCTAGAAGGACCTCACATACACTGCTAGGAAGAGACAAGCTATCTAATCACAACTGGCTGGACACCGCAAATACTATTAGGAACTGAGTACTCCAGAGGATCCATATAAATAAAATCTGGGAGACCACTGCATATACCGAGAGATAACGAGAAACTCCATAGGATTCACACACCGTGACCACAAACACATTTTACCCCGAGAAATAAAACGATGCATATGTGAAATTAATGCTTTAGTTCTGTCTCACTTCTTCAGTGTGATACTGGACTAAATGGCAACACCATGAACTATCAAAAGATGAGTGTTTGTTTTTCTCCCACAAACAACCCAGGCCTCAATAAGGATTCCTTGACAGAATATCTCACATGCATGCAGCAGAGTTCGTGTCTGGCATATGGGCATCTTTGACAGTGCTTCATTATGTCCACCCGAACCCAGTATTGCACAGTAGAGAGACCTTAACCTTATGCACCCTACACACAAGCCATCACTGGCTACCATCAAAAACAGCACTTCCACCAACTAACTTTACACATCACCTTTTCAATTCCATGTATAGTTCACCTTATTCGTAAAGAAGCAAAGTGTTTTAAACTGAACAGCACTTAATTTCCCCTCACTGCATTAATACACATCTTAGAACCATTAAAATAAAGTTATCTTAAACATAACACATACTCACGTGCACAGTTTACCATACCTGGGCAAAACAAGCTGCCCATTCTGGGCAATGGAAAACTGACCAATTAAGTGAAATGAAATGCAGAAATGTTCTGTGGCACACCCCTCGATGGGTATAACATTGGGAAAACAGCTACATTCGAATGAAAATAATGTTCCTTCCACATCAACCAACACAAAACATTAATAAATCAGACAATCACCAACTATCAACCAGACACAACATACAAAACCATCACAACTGATCAATGGAAATTCACAAACTTTATGAACAGGGTGCCATGATTGCATAGCATTGCAGTCCCATACTAATGGAAGAAGAGAGTTAGACAAATGCTTTTAATGTACCATTAAGTTAACTACTGTGCCACTCACTACTATTTTTATATCATGACCTCTCACAATAGAGTAATGCCCCTGCTAGAACACGATAACCAACCTCAACTGAATTCATAAAAACTGTCGCCTTCATTTATTCCATTCAACACACACCGACTTGGTTGCCCGTCACCAGACAGTGCCTAATATATATTATTTATCCTTCTAGAGATGTAGCCTCTTGAACTGACCACTATAACTCTGCACTAATGAATGGAACAGTTGGAATGTACATTTTTCTGCTAGGTAAACCACTCACTATTTAGTGGGCACGGCATCTCTGGCTTTCTATCTGTGGGTCGTGTCTCTTGGGCTCCTTGTACCTCCACCGTGCCTCTTGTGAGCACCACTCAGAAGCAGACAATCAAAATGCAGGTTTACGCTCTTCTGCAGGCAGATTTGTAAGTTTTCAGACCTGTACGTAAAAGGGGAGGGACTCATGTGGTCCAACTATAGTTCGGAGATTACCATGTCCCTACTTTTTGAATCGCAATTAGTTTTTTTTACAGATTCTGTGTATTACATAGTGATGCTTTGAACTATAGTTTGGAGATGAATGTATCTCTACTTTTTGAATCATAATTAATGTTTTTGTTTTTTACGCAGGCAACCTTTGCAGCAAACCAGAAGTCCTCTGTTATTTAATTGCCGTGAAAGATCTAGATATGCTGTATATAAAAGTTAGATGTTGGACATTGAAGTATCAAACCATTCACTTTTCCTAGTGTTGAATCAGTTATAGATCCTCATCTGTCCATTAAAAATTATAATCCTGAAATTATAATAGTTCTATTTGTTTACAATAGAAGTCTTTTGTTTTCAAGTGTTAGTTCATTTTATGGATAAAGTGTGTTACACCGCCACCCCACAGTTCACTCCATTCTATCTTCAGCCTTCTTGTAGTCGAGTGCTGTCAAAGACCCCCCCCCCTCCCGATTCAGGTCAAAGGGCAGGACCCCCAGGGCTGGCCCGTTCAACAGTCTACTCGGACCTACATGAGTTTGTTACAATGGAAAAGTACCAGCACTTCTCAGCAGAGCTGCCAGAAAGTGAACACAACAGTATCAGCCCTTCCACCACGGCTTCTGCTGTTCAGAGCACAGCACCTGCACTTAAAAACATTGCTGCACTTTCAATGGAACAGACCCAGCACGTCAGTTGATCACTTGCACTTTCAATGGAACCGTACCAGCACATCTCAGCAAGTCACTTGCCTGTTCAATTGAATAGTACCAGTACTTAAAAAGGTTGCTCTACACTTTCCATGAATATTATCTCAGCTTATAAAGGTTGTTCTATGCTTTCAACAGAACAGTTTCTCCACTTTAAAGGGGGTTATACGTTCAACGTAGCAGCACCAACACTTCAGTTGACCAGCTACACCTAATGGAACAGTACCAGCACTTCAGTGGGCCAGTTACTCTTTCAATGGAACAGTATCAGCACTTCTCAGTAGGACAGGTGCTGAGGCGCACTCTCAATTGAGTAGTATCAGCACTTCTCATTAGGCCAGCTGCACTTTCAATGGAACGGAGCCAGCGCTGTAACATGCCTGCAACTCTTTCGTTTCCCCATAAAGAAAATACGAACTTTGTTGCTGTAGACCAATAGCTAACGATTTTACAACAAGCCTCAATAATCCTACACTTAGCGACCTGGTAAGGACGAAAGGCTGCATCGGTATTACAAACCTATGTTTTATTAAATGAACACATCTCTGCAACAAGCACCTTAAATTCGCCATGATATCACACCAATAATACAGAGTATCATGGGGCAGAACATTTGCCTTTTTACACAACAACGGCATGCTTGGCTGCACTGAACCCAGGCACTTCTGCAGGAAAGGGGTAGCTCTCGGGCAAAAACAGTGCCTCGGTCAAGTAAACAAGCACAAAAGGCATCTCAGGGGCCGCGTGTTGGCATAGCACCAGTCTTGGCAGGAGGCAGAGGTGTCAAGATGGCATGAACAGGTTCAGATTACTTTACTTTTTTAAATTACCTGTGCAGGACAATAAATACCAAAAAGCAAGTGGAAGGGAAAACCCCCACACATGCTGTGTCAGCTCACACACACTTCACATGGGACAAAACATGAACAGGACTTCCTGGTGTTTAGTGAGATTGCAAAAACTGGAGGTTCTCTAAATTAAAGGAGTGGTTTAAATATGTAAACTAAGTGTCTATAGCCCCACAGTGTGCCACCCGACGAGATTTTGCTTCCCCTTTGAGCTTTGTTATCGCTTCCATGTAGCTCTATATGACAACAACTAACATACACCTAAAAGCAGCCAGGGCTATTGCTTCCATCAATGGTTGTTAACTGTTTAAGATAAACGAGTAACAATAATTATGTCGAAAACAGTCAATATAGAAAATGTTTCAAATATGAAATTGAGAAACTGAACTAAACATTAGTGAGAACTGTGGACAGGTAGAGGTCTTAAGTGTCTCAATCATTTGTTATGTGCATCTGTGAAAGACCTGTACGCCCTCCTACACTCCAGATCTCATCCATCTGCACATCTTACCCCTCAACTCTTTGCTCTTCAGAACGCACTTTTCACTGTCTCCTGAGTGGACTGTTTCCTTTTTCCACCCCTTAACAATGCACCCAACCCACTCACCTCAAATTTAGGGTCACACAGGCCGAGTGCCGCCGAGTGCTGACTACTCACCTGCGGCAAGTTACAGTAAAAGTACTAACACATTGTACTAACTGTAGCAGCCTTAGCCTACACTACAGGCAAAAGCGCAGGGGGCGGCTGTAACCTGCATGATGCAGCCAGGTACGAGTTAAACAGTGGTGTGCTGCTTGCCTGTGCACAGTAAAAAACTTACGTGGAGTGACGGTGGAGTGGACGCGGTGCCGTTTCGCGGTGGTGGTGGTGAGGTCCGGACCGGACTGTAGGCCGGGGCACACACTCTCAGTCTCTCAATCTGTAACCAGGACAGCAGGACGACTACGAGTCACGAGTCCCGACGACGATGGACTCCCAGTCTACTTCTACTTTCACTTAGTAGACTTGTTGTTAATTTCACTTTTAGTATGGTTGGGTTGTTGTTTTGGTGCGCCACGCGTGGTAATGGCCAATCACCTCGACTTTGCTGGATATAGCCACAGGTGATTGGCCATGCAGTGCGGGCCGCAGCAGAGCAGCCAACACCCACGCGTGGCACCATCCTGCTGCAGCAGCCAATCCTGGCGCAGCGTTAACAGCGCCACTGCGCCAGGATTGGCTACGAGCAGACTGCTATCTGCCCATAATGAGACCGGGGCCCGGGTCCCATGCCTGTGTCTCTAGCTATGGGGGCGGGGGGTGAACCACAATACGCATGCGCAGGCCAGTCAAAATATTGAGGCCTCCTGGATTTCACATGCGCAGTGTTTGTGTGTACAGTTACTGTAGTACACACTGCGCATGTGAAATCCACGTTATTGTGACTGACCCGCGCGCAGTTACTGCCAACGCTATTCTGCTTGCGCCACCCCCCGCACGGCCCACTCCCTTATGTGCTGCCCGATTCTGTCGGGCTTCTCCCGGCCGGGGACGTAGCGAGCTGCAGATTAATCCCGTTCAGTTGAGTTGTGACTTTTTAATTTATACTTGTGGCAGGTGCATCCATGGCTAGTGGGGCAACGCCCCAACGCCCCCAATGGACGCACCGCCACTGAGTGGTGGACTAAATTGAAGCCCTCCTCTTGCCAGCCGCTTGTGGCAGATCTCCTCAGTTAATCCATACATGTTGAATTTGTGATGGGTGCTTTGTTATTCGCGATCAACAAGGCTTTCCACAGCCAAAACGCACCCATGCTATACCTTGACATTGATTGATTGATTGACTGATTGACTGATTGATTGATATAAACAGCAGGTTACACGCTACACGTTTCGACAATGACTATTGTCTTGATCACACGTGAGCACGTGTGATCAAGACAATAGTCATTGTCGAAACGCGTAGCTTGTAATCTGGACAAATAAATCCTTATTGCTGCAGTACTCCTGAGTGCGTCTTTTTGCTTGTCAAGTAACCTGCTGTTTATTGACTTTTTCGGCCGGTGTGGTCCGCCGAATGTGAGACGCCACCTGACTGGGGAGGAAGGATCCCGGAAGGACCCCGTTGTTGTTTCTGATATATATATATATATATATTGGTTACCAAGCCGCGTTCCTTAACATCAAGGATGGCACTGACTCCGTGAGTTCAACTCAAGTTACATTTATTTTCCAAAAGCTGCTTACAGACTCGTTTCGGCGGAAGCCTCCGCCTTGATCACTTCATCTACAACAAAAGAAAATGCTGGTATATATGCACACAACCACGTACTCCACAATAGGAGAGAACAGTTAAATCACCATGATAGGTTACTGGTTGGTATGGTTACCCTCGTATACTCATGTTAGAACTACCAGTGACATAGAAGAGTTCCTCTGTAATTAACCCATGGAAATCGACGCATCAACATAATCAACGTCACTGAACCGTAAATCACATGAGATATAATACATATCACTCAACGTAATATAAGATAAAAATCAAAATCTAACATGAGAAATTCAGACCCTTGCTGTATTATGTGGTCAACAAAGATTTACATAACCTTCGGGTAAAGGGTATGGCAGACAGGCTTCGTAAAGCGGCATGACTGGATCTACGCAAAGCAGAATCACATTTAAACATGAGCAGGGTGCGCTTGCTCGCTAAGGTGTGCATAGCGTGGCGAGGACAAGGATACAATGTTACATCTGACGGTAAGGTACCGTATATACATATTAGTATGTACCCTAATAAAGCCATATTGAACGTTGCATATATACATGTAAAATATATGTCAGAAACAAAAGGTGTCAAATAATTGCAACACAGAAAACCAACACAACTCGAAAAGTGCGAGCCTCTTCTCCAAGTGGAGTAATAACCGTATAATACAATGAAATGGCAATATCTATGGCTAAACGTTATACATTTTAAATTATACAACATACTAAATGAAACAATCCTCTCCAATGCTTATAAAGTTACATGTCTTAAATTTCACCTGTATTTGCCCATACCCGAGGTTGGATACCTAGGGACCATGTGTGTGTAAGACACAGTGAATTACGGGGGTACCAAACTACCAGACCATAAAATGAAATACACACGTGGTGATGTAGATGATAAAGGAGTGGGGAAAAGGGAAAAACGGGAGTACTAATATGTTGTTTATAAATGAACGGCCAATGCTTCATCGGCATTGAGCCCATTAGGGATCTTGGAATCTAGTAAGATGATGTATCTAGATTCCAAGCGCCTTAAGGCAAGTCTGCGATCCCCTCCTCTGATGCTTTTGGCAGTACTGTATGTATAGTACTGTCAAGGACAAAATATTTAATGTCATTGCTATTACCAGCATGCGCCTTGTTAATGTGCCTGGCCACTGGATAGGTTTCATCGTTGTTACTTATGGCTCGCAAATGTTGCAAAATTCGGACATGTGCCGGATGAATAGTGCTTCCGACATATCTCTTACCACATTTGCAAACAAGAACGTACACTGCGTACTCTGTCTTACAGTTGTACAGACCTCTGATGACATAGGGTTTATTTCTGAAAGGAACAATTACTTCCTTGGTGTTGATACCTTGTCTGCAGGCTTTACATTTGGAGCACTTGGTGAAACCTCTCTGGGTACTTAGCCAATTCGGTGGCTTGGTTACAGTAGGTGCACTGACAACCAACTGATTACGCATTGATTTAGCCCTTCTAAAGGTGATACGTGGGCTTCTACCACACCATTGTCCTATTACAGGATCATTGTGTAGAAAAAGGGTAGGGCTATGGCCTTTTCCAAGATTTGCCCGGCGCTAACCGCCTCTATACCATTCAAGTTACCAAGCAATGAGGCAGGCGCTGGAGACTAGAAGGCAGGAAACAGAAGTTTTATTCCGACGGAGCAGAACACATCAGATCAGACAACAAGGTATCGTCTCGATGTGCTCTCACAAGTTCTCTGAGACATCGCCTTGTATACCTTACAAAACATTCCTTATTACAATAACGACATTGTGAAACAAGGAAAAGACATCCCCGTAATCCTCGTGTCAATCCCACCCCACATATATCCACAATAGAGGCCCTTAACCTGCCGATAAGAGGAGGGGGCAATCACGCAGCTGAGTGTTCCGCCGATTCTTAGGATGTGTGCGCCTGATCGTACCCCAGGGGGTGGGAGGCCAGGATCAATAGTGGGTCCTTTGAAGAGGAGTGACTCCATACAATAAGGGGCAGTAAACAGTATCTCCCGGCTTAGGCGATGGCTTCGGACCTGTGTGGACAGTCAATCGCGGAGGGAGTGTTTACCAACAGAGGGGTTATTCATGAAAGGAAAGGAGGTGTTGGTCAGGCGCGGCTGTGACTCCCAAGGACAGGGTCATTCGGACCTGTGCATGTGAGGGAGGGGGCAGCCAGGGTGCGCGGAGGGAGAGGGTCATTTGAGAGAGGGGGGGTGTTCAAATGCGCGCAGGAGGGAAGCCGGGGATTTCAATGAGCGGGCAAAGAGGCCATGGTGCCTAAAATGGCTGTCAGGTACATGCGGGCACGGGCCTTTACTGGCGGAGTGATGCGGTCAACGTCTCACGACATTCGTGGTGCGTACAGGGAGGGGAATGGGAAAAGACAAATGAACGCCGCTTATGTACATCAATTTTGTGAATTTCCACAGTCGCCGCTTTTTACATAACAAAGTTCATTTCCTAATTGATGGGCGTACATATAAACATGTGTGGGTGATGAAATAGCATTTGTCAATACTAACATATTGCATATAACCATGAACAGTCGATGCGATTGGCAGAATGCAGCACATAGGAAATTGCATTTGTTGGGTTCCTAACGTTCAAACGTACTACATAGCATAAATGCTTCTGACTTTCTCAAAAAATGTGACCAATGAACATTTTGACCAAGTAGTTGAGGGAGGTATTCAGTCCAATACATAAGATCTCTTCGTCACAGTGTCTTTTTAGCAGTGAGCCATCACTGGTAGGCTCTAGTCCGTGTCCTTTCGTTGGCGCTGTTGAGCACCGGCGGTGGAGCTATAGGTCCAGCTTGGATTTAGCCTTTCGCGTTGCAAGGTGCGGTCTGTCCTCTGCTGTTAGACCACAGTCCTGTTCCCTAACCAATCCTTTTAGTGGCGCCTTATGCTCGGCACCTATATTTCCGTGGCATAACCCATTTCCACCTAAATGCTGTTCTTCCTTTCGGCAAAAAGTCACGTGGAAAAGAGGGTGTGTGGTTCAATAGTCGATGGGAGAGAGGGCGGAGTGGGGCAGATTTCCTGGGACACACCAAAGGGACCAAGGGAGCAAAGGATAACAAGCAAGCAGGCCCATCAATCGGGCTTGAAAAGGGGGACGGAGGCTTCAGGCACACGTGGGTTAGCGGACAGAGAGCTTCAGGACAGCCCTTCATCCTTTCGTTTACTGCGTTTGAGAGTGCTCCCTCGTCCCGTATCTTGTTGCGCTGCGGCTCCACCTTTGGTCGAGGTCGCATGTGTCTCATGATCTGCAGCCAGGCTGTGCGTCACGTCCGACCCTACTCCTCCGGTGATCGTATATCTTTGAATGGGTAAAAACAAGTTTTAGAGAACTGGCAGGAGAAGAGATTTTTACATTTGATTTCCACTCGCAATCCTAGCACCCGGGTGTTATGCTCATTGGTCATAGTCAGAAGTCTATTACCATGAAGTAAGTATGTGGGTATTTCTACTGTGTTCGCACCAAGTCTAATCGGCGTTCATTCATGACACATATGGACAGAGGTCAGACTCCTATCACTTGCGTATTTCATCAAAAACTCCAAAATTGGCAACATTCAGGGGAGACTAGTCCTTCTAACCCGAGCCTTAACAGTCTTACATTTCCCTTTAGAGCTGGCTAACTCTTTCAAACAGAGCGGGGGTGCAATCATCGAAAGACAGGGTTAAACAGGTTTTTCTCGAGGGGCGACAGTTACTCATAGTCATCAGTTATACATCGGGGACAGCAGCTGGGGTCAATCAAGTGGGGCGGGGACGCTTCGGGCATTCGCGCTTGAGTGCAAAGGGGTGGGGCAATCTGGGCATTGGGGGTCAATCTGGACATTGGCGCTTGTCTCTAACGAACTGAAAAATAGGGTGCCATTGACATATAGTTCCCCTATAAAAGGCCAGATTAGGGGACCTTAGTCGTCTTACCTGTCCTTTCTTTCTTAGCCAATTCGAGTTCATTCATTTTGCAGAAAGGAGAGGTAGTAATATGGCAAGTTACAATCGTTTTAGTTTCTGTCAATTTCGCTGAACACCTTCGTGTTCAATAAGTATCCAATCAGACTGGTGCCAGCTGGGCACAATTTTACCACAAAAAGGAAGATGGAACAGGGGGACTCTCGTAGAGAGTGAGAGTCGTCCGCAACCTAAACGAGCCATTCGGTACACGTATGACATGTAGAGAGAGAGGGAGAGAGAGAGAGATAGATAGGGAGGGAGAGAGAGAGAGAGAAAGAGAGACGTGTACGGAAATAGGTCATTTAGTGCGCTCACAACACAGAACAGCAGGGGTCAGGTAACAAAGAGACGCCCACAGAGGGGAGACATAAACCCATACAGTACATACACACAAACTCAGACGAAGGAAGACAGTACATGTATTACATACAAAGAGATTCACAACAAAACATAGAACAGTTATTGGCCAAAAAAGATCTCTTTTTGCATGCTGCGTATCTTTAATATCCTATTTATCTACGGGCTGAGCTCTTTTTTTACCTTTCCTCCTTTTTCCTCTCGCTTGCTATTTTTTTTTTTTTTCGAACGTTCTCGATTGCTAATACTTACACCTCGGTCAGCCGGTCAGAAATTAACCTGGTCGGGCTATTGCCCACGGTTGGATCTTAAACCACTTTTGAGTTTCTTCTTTTGGTGAGAAGTTCTCCAGGCTGAGGCAACGGGGGGTATTGATCGGGAGAACAGTCGGACAGCTTGGCTATATCTATAAGAGTGCGAGAAGGAGGTGGTACATTTTGAACATCAACAACATTCCTACTTTCCCAGACGGGTGGTGCCTAGGTAACCCTTACCCCGGGACTTTTCCTTGTCCTTTCCCTACCTAGTTAAACGTCATAGTTGCACTATCTGGCGTGCTGGTTCGAGTCAAATTCCGTCATACAGTACTAACCCGTCAAGTTTCTACGTCAGTCCATCCTCCCAGTCGCTACGTTCTAAGGAGGAACAGTCATATCTAAGTCTACGTCTTTCAAAACTCGTTAGCATAAGTACTATGCTCAGATCCCCTCCTTCCCCTTTCGTCAGTCGTTCGATCATCCCTCCTCCATACTTCAACCGATGTTCCGACGTGACCTGCAGAAGGGAGGAGAAGAAGGGGGTGGGGGTAGCATTCAAAACACATCAACGCGCATAAATCTGAAAAAAATGTTTTTACCTACCTCATACTCGACCTATCTCCACGGGGTTCATTCTCTACCATCTCGGCGTTTAAGCCCAGAGGGTCCAGTAGTGTTGGGTAGACAATCATCGATGGTCTGCGTATCTACATGAATCACTCGAGCGTGGCCTTTTAGGTCATGTGTAAGGGTGGTGGTCAGGTGGCATTTCCTCGGTATTGCTTAAGGGCATCTAAAACTTTTTCCTGCTATCTGTGGCATATAAGGTAACTGCTTAAGTATTGGGCCTTTTTACCCTTCAACCTTAATAAAGCTGCTTATTTTTCGCTTATATTGGAGACAGTAGTAACACATTCGAAACTCATTAATGCAACCGTTACAATTATACTTTCTTTTTCAAAATACCTTTAATTAAAAATGTTGGCGCACAAATACGGGCCTACAACCCAGTGGGCCGGTTACGGAGCAGACTGGAACTGTGCATAAGAGGAACGAAGTCGGTGGCCATTCATTTCATAAAGTGCAGCAGTGCAATAAAATCGTATCGAACTTTCTTACGGGGCGAGTATAATGCGTGTCAAGAATTCAAGCTTTCAATAATATCATCTCATTGTCCAACTATTTACTGAATACCTAACGTATATCAATTCATTGTCCAAATGCTCAATCAGTGCCTATTTTATACCAATTCATTGCTTCCAAACATAATTAGTACCCACCCTAAATCAGTTCACTGTCCCAACACATAATCAATATCCATCTTATATCGCTTTCTTTTCCAAGCACATAATCAATATCCATCTTATCTACTTTCATTGTCCAAAAACTGCATCATTTTGTATCGGCGCCATTTTGGGCGAGGTCAGGCAGGTCCCAGTATAGTCAGAATGCCTCCACTGACTCGTGGTTGGACCAGAACCTCTTTTGGCAGTTCAAAAAGTTTTTCGCAATGGGGTAACAGACTAGCAATATGGACCATCAGTCAAAAGTGGGGAGGGAGGCAACAATCTTTCCTACCGGGTCATTCTGGTGTTCCACCGGAACTGAACAAATCTGTATCTTTGCAGGATTTTAGTCATTTCCAAACTGAGGCTGGCACCGGCAGGAGTGCGCCGACGTCTCGTGGCTCCATCGGAGGACGGGGGCGGGGGGCGCCTCGTGGAGAGGTCGGCCCCCGCGGCTCTTTTAGAATCTTCAAGGTTGAGGAGCACAGGGCGTGTGCCTGTCCCGGGCAAGAAAACCCGCTTTTTGATATGGACCCTCTTCAAGCAGGAGCGTTGGGGTGTCGCTGGAAGCCTCCACCTGGAGGGAGGTGGGGGAGGCTCGTTCGCGCCGCCTCCCCCTTCCAGCGACCCCGCGCCGTTCTTCGGCTCCAGCGCTTTGGTATGGCCGTGCCAGGCAATGAAGATGGGGGGGGGGGTCGGAGGCAGCAAGACATCCCTCCCCTTTTGTGGCGGGACTACCTGCAACTCTCAAGTGTTGCCGCTGAAGGGCCTACCTGCAACTTTCCAGACTTATCGCTGCGGAGCTACCTGCTTTGGCTCCGGTTTTGCTGACGGCCGGAGCTGGCGATAGAGAGGTGGGGGGGGTGTGGTCTTTAGGAGGTGGATTTCTAGGGATGGTCGATTGGTAGTTCCCCCTGTGGGGTTCCCGTCCGACCGCTATACCTTGTATCTGGGCTATCATCACCCTTTCTTTCAAATCTTTCTTCTTTTTCTCGGACGCCCTATCATTCTCATTCTTCTGGTGCTCGTAATACTGAGCCATCTGAAGGATAGCTGCGGGTTTGGAGGCCCCCCAACTACTCTCACTCGTCTGCAGTTTTTGGGAGACCTCTTGTGATAGGCCCTTCACATAGTTTTGTACAAACAGGTGTTGTCCGGTTGCGGTGGTCATGTCTTGGCCACTGTAGTCGGAGAACACTGTCTCGAATCGGGAGAAGTATTCTGATACATCTTCCTGGGGTTTCTGACGACAGGCCGTGACTATCGACCAATCTACCTTTTTCTCTGGGATCAGTGTCTTTAACTTCTGAACTAATTTGTCTGGGAGTTCTAATATGTCCTTTACTGGTTTCCTTCCAGGCTCTCGCTGTCTATCTAGTTCACTGAGTTGGTTCCAGGTATGTCCAAACAGATCTGTGTGGTCAGCCTTCCGGATTTGCTTCCACACGTCAGCTGGCAGGCATAACCCGAAAAACAAGTCAATGTCTGCTAAAGTCATTATCGTCGAACCCAAGGCTGTGCCCAATTCGGTATAGAATGCTGTCGGGTTCTTTCTTAAATCGGGCAGAGTTTGTCTAAAAGTTAGGATATCTTGTCGGTCCCATGGTTGTTAAACCCAATTGTACACAACCCTCCCTTTTGCATCTGCGTGATTAATATCATCATTTGTTCCCAGACCACGTGGCGGAATCCAGTAAGGGGCCGCCTTTCTGATGGGCATCATAGTGTTGGCTATTTCTACTGAGGTCGTTTCAGGGACTGTAACCTTGGCTTCTGGTTTTTGTTCCGTGAGGTGGCGGAAGACCTCAAGCATCTGCATGAAGAGCTCCGCTGCCTCACATTCAGTCCCATCTCCAACATCAATCTTCCTATACAGCGTTGTCAGTTTAGCGGGGCCCTTACTCTGATACCTATCCTCATATGCGTTCAGGGTGTGGTAGCTGAATCGTAAAATGAAATGCCGTCTGTGGCTGTCGGCATGCGAATTATACATGTTCATTGTGTATTCTTCGCTCTCCCTTCGTTCTACTAATGTCTTTGCTATTTTGTCAATCCCATCCCGCTCATCTTTGCTCAACCTATTTGGTCTGGCTGGTGGGTGCTTGCTAACCTCGGGGTCATCTGGTGGTGCCGCTAATGTGGCTGGTGCGGAGGCCGTGAGGGCTGGTGCACTAGCGCTAAGGTCGTTCTCGTTCGCACTCAGGGCCTGCAGGTGTTGTTGGCAGGGGGCATATGGAGGGGGCATGTAGATGATTGGGGGACCTAGCAGTAACTCATCGTTCGCCCGTTGTTTGGAGGGCAATTCAGGGTAGAGCGCAGAGGGGGTCCTAACCGGACATTGACCTGTCGATCCTGATTCTTGGTTTTGTGTAGCTTCCTTTCTTTCTTTTATTTCTTCTTCTAGTTGCTTAGCGGCTAGGTGGGCTGCCTTTCGTAATTCTTTCCCTATTTTTGCTTCTTCTCTTTGTCTTCGTTGTTCCGTTTCTTTGCGCCACATGCCGATACTATCGAGCATAGTGGGCGTGGTCTTATTTTTCTGGAGCGCTATTTCTAATGTTTTTTATTTTATGATCATCAAAGGAACCTATCAGTGGCCACTGACTTTTGAGGTTCGTTTTTGTGTATTTATGCCATAACCTAGTATAGGCAATAGCGACTAGTCCATGCTTGGTGAACATGTCCTTATTAGGGGTGCCTTCCAGTGGAGCTGGATGGTTCATCTCTAATAAGCGGTCCGGGCTGCCAATCAGTGGGGAGAAGATAGGCATGACGGGTTACATTGGGGACAAAAGTCTGCACTACCTATCTTATCACGGCGGGCAAAGACTAAACAGAATATTTCTATTCTCCGTTGTTTGCAGGCGGTGAATACCTCAAAAGAACCAGTATCGAACAATCAATGTTCGGTCAATCAAACAATCAGTGGGGAGAATAAGTGGGTACGATGTGTTAAAGGTTTGCGTTACCCACTCTTTCTCTAGCTGCAAAGAGAGACCTTGTTCTTCCCTGTTTGCAGACAGAGAATCTCCAGACAACAATCCACGAACGACAGTTCGGGAAAACAGTGGGGGAGGAAGATAGGCACGACGGATTACAATGGGGACAAAAGTCTGCGTTACCTATCCTTCACTGCTTGCAAAGAGAGAGCCTGTTGTTTCTCCGTTTGCAGACGGTGAATCTCCAGAGGGATCAACAAAAGAGTAATACTAGTATTATCCAAATCAAACAATCATTTCTCAATTTGTCGTGTTTACACGACCTTACCTGGACCGCATGGACGGTTTCCTGTCTTCCGAATCCAGCGCCCGATCGTCCTCTATTCTTCGTGATGTTCGTGGCACTCCTAATGGTTCCCAGTCAGGACCGTAGATCACTCGAGAGAGGTCTGTTCGGAACTAGTGAAGGTCGGATGATCGGCTGTCAGACGAGGGTCTATCGGACACGAGCTCTCCCGATCGTTGCAGTCGTTCACTCTGTCGTCGGGACCTCTCCCACTGGATCCACGTGTCGCTGATGGGCTCCACGATGGGGCGCCAATTGTAGAAAAAGGGTAGGGCTATGGCCTTTTCCAAGATTTGCCCGGCGCTAACCGCCTCTATACCATTCAAGTTACGAAGCAATGAGGCAGGCGCTGGAGACTAGAAGGCAGGAAACAGAAGTTTTATTCTGACGGAGCAGAACACATCAGATCAGACAACAAGGTATTGTCTCGAGGTGCTCTCACAAGTTCTCTGAGACATCGCCTTTTATACCTTACAAAACATTCCTTATTACAATAACGACATTGTGAAACAAGGAAAAGACATCCCCGTAATCCTCGTGTCAATCCCACCCCACATATATCCACAATAGAGGCCCTTAACCTGCCGATAAGAGGAGGGGGCAATCACGCAGCTGAGTGTTCCGCCGATTCTTAGGATGTGTGCGCCTGATCGTACCCCAGGGGGTGGGGAGGCCAGGATCAATAGTGGGTCCTTTGAAGAGGAGTGACTCCATACAATAAGGGGCAGTAAACAGTATCTCCCGGCTTAGGCGATGGCTTCGGACCTGTGTGGACAGTCAATCGCGGAGGGAGTGTTTACCAACAGAGGGGTTATTCATGAAAGGAAAGGAGGTGTTGGTCAGGCGCGGCTGTGACTCCCAAGGACAGGGTCATGCGGACCTGTGCA
This sequence comes from Lissotriton vulgaris, assembly GCF_964263255.1. Lineage (NCBI taxonomy): Eukaryota > Metazoa > Chordata > Amphibia > Caudata > Salamandridae > Lissotriton > Lissotriton vulgaris. The sequence goes on from NC_141698.1 coordinate 1,093,853,231, forward strand.
TGTGAGGGAGGGGGCAGCCAGGGTGCGCGGAGGGAGAGGGTCATTTGAGAGAGGGGGGGTGTTCAAATGCGCGCAGGAGGGAAGCCGGGGATTTCAATGAGCGGGCAAAGAGGCCATGGTGCCTAAAATGGCTGTCAGGTACATGCGGGCACGGGCCTTTATTGGCGGAGTGATGCGGTCAACGTCTCACGACATTCGTGGTGCGTACAGGGAGGGGAATGGGAAAAGACAAATGAACGCCGCTTATGTACATCAATTTTGTGAATTTCCACAGTTGTGTATCAGTGGCCAGTGTCTCTGTAAGATTTTTCTCACCTGGCTGTGATAGGCATTGTACTCCGTTATCAATCTAGGGATGTCTGGGACTGGTTTAGCTTGTTGTTCTTTTTTATTTTTGTCGGAGAATAGAAGATCCCTCCTATTCACTTTACGACATTTCAGTTCTGCCTAGACAAGAGTTTGTGGTTTATAACCTCTTTTGCTCAGTCTGTCAAATAGATTGGATTTGGCCTCTTGGGTTGCTGCCTCAGTACTACAATTCCTGGTCATACGTAGGCATTCTGCATACGGAATTGATTCTTTTAGTTTCACTGGATGGAAACTTTGTGCATGTAGCACAGCGTTTCCTGCAGTAAGTTTCCTGTATGTTTTGGTTTGGATTTTGTTATTTTCTACATACAGTTCTATGTCAAGAAATTGTATTGACTCTTTGCTGGTTGAACATGTGAATTTTAAGTTTAGGGAGTTATCATTAATGGCCGAAGCAAAATTTACTGCACTATCTTCTGACCCTTTCCAGAGGATGAAGATGTCGTCTATATAGCGTTTGTATATTATAACATTCTCCTTCATTGAAGGCGCCTGTGTGACTGCCAGTACTTGCTCCTCCCACCAGCCCATATGCAAATTAGCATAACTGGGGGAGAAGCAAGTACCCATAGCTGAGCCCTGGAGTTGTTTCTAATGCAACCGATCAAAAAGAAACGTATTGTTGGTAAGACACCATTCTACCATTTGCAAAAGCATGGCTGTGTGATCATACATAGTGATTGGTCTCAGGTTAAGGTAATGTTGGAATGCTTTAAGTCCATCCGTGTGTCTTATGCTGGTATATAATGATTGTACATCAAGGGTCATAAAAACATATTCATCATTCCAGTCAAAGTCATATATTTTGCGGAGAAAATCCCCGCTGTCCTGTACATAAGCAGGCAAGTCTTTAACAAACCTCTGCAGGAAACTATCCACAAAAATGCTCGTGTTCTCAAACAAGCTACCTATAGCTGAAATAATGGGTCTCCCTGGGGGTCTTAAAACGTCTTTGTGTATTTTCAGTATAAGGTACAGTTGGGGGATTGTTGGATAGTCTTTCTTCAGAAATTCAAATTCTGGTTTACTCAATAAATTGGATCCTTTCCATTTGTACAATTCTGCATGGTAGCGTTCTTGTATTTCTACTGTTACTGTTGGGCGGATTCTGCAGTAACATTCTCGATCTTGCAACTGGGATATTGCTTCATCATTGTACATTTTTAGCGGCCACAGTATAATGTTACCGCCTTTATCAGACCATCTTACCACTATATCTGGTCTGTCTTTGATTTTCTGTATGAGGTTATTATATTTAAACCTCCTTGCGTGGTCCATCATATAGAAGTTCTTAGTACTTATGATTGAAAGTTCCTTGAGTTCTTTGATGACATATTCTGAGAACAGGTCTAATCCATCTTTCAATAACAACGGCATGAACACAGATTTTGGTCTGAAATTAGTTCGCGCAGATAAGTTAGTGTTCAAATTGGATTGGGCTGCTACTTCGCCACATGTGAGTTGACTCGTTGGTTCATCAAATTTTAATGCTATCATATCGCTTAGAACTCCCATGTCTGCAATGGCTAGAGATTTTTCTGATTCAACGCCCAAATCTTTATCAAAATCTTTTTTGGCACAGTTCCAGAAGTATTTCTGTAATTTCAGTTTTCTTATGAATTGGAAAAGGTCAATCCGGGTCTGGGCATAGTCAAAATTTGTGATGGTGCAGTACGTTAATCCCAAAGATAAAATTTTGGTTTCTTCAATAGTCAAACTTAAGTCTGTGAGGTTTACCACAGTATTATCCAAATTATCCAAATGTTTATCTGCCATTATTGTTGCTTCTTGTTCTTTCTGTAATTGGGCTTGTTTCCCACCACATTTGCCCCAGCGCCTGTTTTTTCTCAGTCGGCTTTTTGTTTTGTATTTTGTTTCGTTTTGCCCCTGAACCATGCTTGATGTTGCGTTTGCGGTCTGAGTGTTGCTAGGCGCTGTAAACGAAAATAAGTTAACTCTTGCGCTAGTTTGGGAATCGGACCTCCTGCCCCCAGTGAGCTGTTACTGTCTGTATCAGAACCTAACGAGGAACTGAGATCAGTATCACTTAATGTTGAAGCAGTTTCTTGTGCACTTGCAGTTGTTGAGAGCTGCTGTCTCTTTATATTGTCGAATTTTCGAGCAAAAGTATATACTCGTCCGTTGACATAATCATTTCGATCTCTCTGGAATTTTATGGCTTTGCGTTCTTTTATTTCCTCTTCGTGTTTGGTTAATTTTATCTTTATTTCTTTCATCAGTTTAGAGATTTCATCTTGTTCTTCTCTAGACTCTAGTTCTTTTAGGATCTCTTCGATTCGGGCAATTAATTTATCACGGTCACTTGCGGCATACTTAATTAGTATTTTTACCATATTTTGTGAGGCTTGTGCAGAATTATCGTCCTGTAGCATGGCCGGATCCGGGTTTTCATAGGTTGGTGCAACCAAAATTCTTAACCCCATCGGTATTCTGCCCACATCCAGATATCTTTGCAATGATTTTATCTCCCACCATTTGGCGATTTCTTTTTTGCGAAGTTTTTCCAATTCACTACATAACTTCTTTATGCTGTTGTCTGGTTCAGATTCTTTAGTCGTCGTTGATTCTTTCTTTTTTGCTGACTTGCCTGTGTCAGCATCTGCAAAAATGTCCAATGCAGCTTCCTCCCTTTCTTTTTCCCACTCAGCAGCCATACTCGATTAGGAAAAGGATATCCACTTGGGGAACTCACTGCCCGTATTCTAGCTTTCAGAAACTGGACTACCTCTCCCATAAACCCTTGCGCTTGTAACCCACTGACTCACACAACAGACTTTCCCTGTCTTACCAGACCGCCTATGTTTGCTCTCCAGCCACCACAGGAATCCAGCAATCTAGTTACTCATCCGTGTGTAGTCACACAGTTTTCTCTCACATATCGGGTTTCGGGGGGCGCTGCGCATCTCTCTCCACGAGGGCTTCACCACCAAAGTTATCCTGAAGGCACAGCGCTGCCAAACTGAGGAGGGTCAGTGTGGGATTCTCAGGATATCAGAATCCTTCGTATTGGTTACCAAGCCGCGTTCCTTAACATCAAGGATGGCACTGACTCCGTGAGTTCAACTCAAGTTACATTTATTTTCCAAAAGCTGCTTACAGACGCGTTTCGGCGGAAGCCTCCGCCTTGAGCACTTCATCTACAAGAAAAGAAAATGCTGGTATATATGCACACACCCACGTACTCCACAATAGGAGAGAACAGTTAAATCACCGTGATAGGTTACTGGTTGGTATGGTTACCCTCGTATACTCATGTTAGACCTACCAGTGACATAGAAGAGTTCCTCTGTAATTAACCCATGGAAATCGACGCATCAACATAATCAACGTCACTGAACCGTAAATCACATGAGATATAATACATATCACTCAACGTAATATAAGATAAAAATAAAAATAAAAATCTAACATGAGAAATTCAGACCCTTGCTGTATTACGTGGTCAACAAAGATTTATATATATATATACACACATGTAACCTTCGCCATTAAATTAATTGGAATGCAGCGGGACACGAGAGCCTCGCAACGCGGAAAGACCAAGCCTGCTTCAAATATAGAAACGGCCCTCCTGTTCACAAATACCCACTGGAGGGTCAAAGCAACAAAAAGAGAGGATTACTGGCAGCTACTTCGGGGAAACAGGATGATGAACTTCAACCTACAAGTCCCAGCATGCCTGCAGGCTGAACACCAAAGTCAGCCCACCTGGGGGCAGGTACTGCCGTTTCAGTGGAACTTGTCGAGAAGCTGCTGCCACAATCAGTCCCGGTCCGTGATCAAGAGGCAGGAGCCTCGAAACGCGTAGGACCTTGCATAGACAACTTTGGAATAGGAATTCCGGTTTCTAATGAATTAAAGAGGACCTCATTTCAAAAACAGGGGTCCTACTTGTGTCTTTGTGTGCGCTTCCAAGCTAATGGCAAACTTTCTTTGATATATATATATATATATATATATATATATATATATATGTGGAGAGAGAATTCGTCAAACCCTGCCAAAGTTCGGCAAATTAAAACACTCTCTTCCAATGGAAACTACATTATAACTACCTAAATGGGTGTGTGTATGTGTGTGTATGTTTATATGCTACTAATTTATACTTTGAACTTACGAGCTAAGACAGCCCACAGGTTGTTGTACAGGTGATAAACTCTCCGGCCTCAGATAGAACAGTAGTATTTATGACATTATCATAAAATATTTTAGCAATGTAGATACTGAAATGTCGCTACAGGGGTTATGAATTAAATGGGATAGCAGAAAGTATCCTCTGGTAATGAGAAATCCCCTCCCCTGAACTCAAGACAATGAAAACTCAAATAGCACCTTTAAAGAAATTTCAGAGTTGTAATCATGTTGTCCAAAAAACAGCTTGTGAGCATCTGATAATATAAATAAGTGCATTCAGTTCCTTTATTTATTTATTTGTTATTTATTTATTTAGAAGTTTTCTGTAGCGCTGGGCAGACCCGAGGCTGTCAGAGAGCTTTACAATAGGATTGAGAGAGGTCAAATACAGGATAATAGAACAAAATAGACGTAATCATTAGTGTTCAGAGATTACAATTGTGTTGAGCGCCTGAGGTGCAACGTTCGTGGTCGTATAATATTTTCTGTGTAACTAAAATATCTATCAAAAAGTATAATGGAAGCATTGTCTTTGATTTAGAATATATAATCTATAGTATTATAATTAGGGTTCCAGGTTTTATGGTGTATATATATTTTTGTTATTTCCGTCTGAATTTATAATTTTTATTTTTTGCTAATTTTACCTGTATTTATCCATATCTATTTTAGGTTCTGTGAACAAAAGAAGATGAAATGTGCATATTTCTGCATTTATTTAACTAGTTAATGTGCACTCGTGCCCAAACACCTGACAGGTTTCAATGATATATACACACTCAGATGGTAAAATATGCACTTGTAAGAAAATATGTAAATGTTAGTACTAAGGTTGTGTAAATCTACTGCTGTTTAAGGCTCTTTACTAAAATCCCTATATGTTTTTTTAATCCCCTTGCCTGTCAATCTGCACAGCTATTTGCGTGGCAGTCATGATTGACACCATTTAGAATCATTCAAAAACAGCCCAATTTCCATTTTTTATCAACATTTAAACATAAATACAGACAGGAAAATAAATGGTTTTCTGTCCATATTTATTTGTAAAGATCAGAAAAAACGAAAAATAGGGCCCCTAATTATAATGCTGGCACCAAGGCTCTAATTTGTTTTATTTTTTGTAATGCCTATTAGTATGTAGAGTATGAATCATAATATATTTTGCACCTGCCCTATCAGTAGCCAAAACAGAAAGGGCTGGCGTTCAAGAGGAGTGTCCTGACTTCTGATTGAGCTGTCATCTGCCTCCTTGGGCGCAAAGGCTCATGGGAGAGGAGGTGGTGGAGAGTGTGTGTATGGGAGGGGAGTGTGGGTAGTGGACTGCAGGTGGGTTTCTTTTTTTTGCCTGGGGAGCCTTGCGGTAGAGTCGTGTAGGGATTATCGAAAAAGTGTCCCATCCTTTACGTAATGTGGACAATTTGTGGTGACATTTGAGCAATCCCTGGCTTCATGGTGGCCCCCTATAATATATGCTGGCCATTTCTGGTAACATTCAGGGGATTCCTGGCACAATGGTGCCCTTTCCATGACATGCGGTGAACATATTTGGCATACTTCTGGCAATCCATAGCATATTCAACCATTGTAAACACTTATGGCAAAATACTGGTTATCCCCGGATTGATAGAGCCACTCCTTGACATACTGTGGGTATTTCTAGTAACAATCTAGCGGTGGACCATTTATGGCATAATGTGGGCACTTTCTGCAGCAATATGACTAGCTGTAGCATGATAGAGATAGAAAGTGAGCGTTGTGTGTATTACTCCCTCCAGATAAGCAGTGCCACTGGAAGTATGCGATTGGGCAGCTTTGGCAATTTTTGCATAATTATAGGTTTGCTGCATTTGCCACATAATCCGTTATCTGCTGCATATTCTACAGATTTTAACCAAAAAAATTCTTTCTAGCTCGAAGGGTTTAAAAGTTTCTAAAAACGTAGCGACACACGTTACATTGCAGTGAAAGGCCCTTTGCAAAGGTTGACTGGTCACCTTTCTGTAGCTGATTGCTGTGTTTGGGTGTTAAACTGGTACTGGTGAGATGCAACCAATGCACAGACAGGGTTAACAAGTTTAAAAATGACAAAATAATGCAGTAATACTATCCAAAAATGTGCTGCATAACGCCACATAATTTGCCTTTTCTTGCTGCATACTTTACCCGACCCTGGCTGTCAGCATAATTTGACCCTCCCCTTCTGCATAATTCCAGTGGACTTGCAGATAGCTGATAATGATGGTGGTCTCTCCAATACACATTCTGAGTGCTTTTCCTACATTTTGTCTATACCTGGCATACTCCTCACCTATCCTTGACATATTGTGGCAACTTGTGTGAATATTCTGGTGAACTCTGGTACTCCATGACATGGTGGTATATATGTGAAATTCTGGATAGGTAGATTTGTGATAATTATGGCCTTTCCTTGAGGTACTCTTTGCCTCTTTGGTGACACACTCCCGCTTCCTTGTAGCTGCTCCTCCATGAACTATTGTAGGAACATTGGGGCATCAATCAATCAATCATGGCATTTATATTGCGCACTACTCACCCGGAAGGGTCTCAAGGCGCGGCATATTATCAACAACTAGAGATATTTATCGCTAAATAAGTTTAGCGACATTTTTTTTATCGCCAAGCATCGCCGGATTTTATCGCAGAGATAACGTGCTATTAGCAACGTTTATGTCCAAAGCGACAAAATATCCAGCGATAGCGGCGAAATGCGTGAATATCGCTGGAAATCCAGCGATATTCAGGCATTATCACTAATAGGGCCTTAGCCTGAATATCCACCTCCCATTGGATATACAGGCTAAGAACTGGTCTGAGCAGGCGTTAGTTTTCAGCGATATTCGTGCTTAGCGCAAATTTTTTTATCGCTACGCCTGCCTTGCTAATAGGCGATAGCGACGATAGTGACTGCTTTCAGTCGCTAACTGGTTGGGTTCGCCCACTTTGCATGTCATTAGTGATAAATATCACTGACATGCAAAGCAGGCGCCAAACCGCTCGCTATCACCTAAAAGCTGTCGCTAACTGATGTTAGCGACAGCTTGCTAATAGGGGGATGAAATTATGACCGCTTTGCGGCCGAAAACATCCGCAAAACGGCGATAATTCCATTTCGCCTGCCATGATAATATGCCCCTTTGTAACTATCCCTGGATAAAAGGTGCCCATCCTTGGCACATCATGGGTGTCTTCGACACTTGTGTTGTCTGATGCATAACGGTTCAGACATAATGATGCTAACTGTGGGCCTGTTGTGATCCCCGCGCCTGCCTCTGCAGTGCTATTGCTGAGCATCCCAGCTCTATCATGGGTACCTCACTTGTTTCATGATGATAACAAAAGGCCCTGAAAGGCAGGATCCATCCATGACTGACAGCTGTGCATGTGACTGCTTGGTGGAAATGACAAGCTAACGTCGGGCACTAGACATGTATTTAATGAAAAGCAGAATCTGTCATTTCTGGGCAAAAATACAGTCTTTGTTCCATGAAACTGACAAGCGTCTGTTTGGGGAAACTGAGCTCATGAAGCCTGAACATTCTGAAGCCTATTTTGACATGTCTGTGTTTTGAGAGACTGGCACGCGATGCTCCAGACAATGTATCTGCATTCATGGAATATATTTTCAAGCTGGTGTTTGAGGGGTGATCCAGGCTGAGCTCGAGGGGCTCGTGGCTACCTGTGGCGGCGGGCTACTGGACGGGGCCACCTACTGTGAGACTTGTTTCATGAGAGCACGGAGACACCTCACCATCTATACTGATAAAACCTTTAATGGCATTATCACTACTGTGGTCTGTGGCCGGGGCATGCGCAGCTGCTGTAACCACGCGTATCCTGCGCGCGCTTTGTAACTGGCCAGTGGCACAGCTGTATGCGGATGCAGGGTTAGCCTGGCTTTGGTGTCTTCGGACTATGATTGTCTGATGTGCGTTTTCTTTTGATTTTCTCCTACCATCTCTTCCAAGAAAGAAACCTGTCTTAACACATGCGCGAGAATCCACGATGAAGACGCAGGGTGGAAAAGTGGATACACTATAACATAATGAAAAGGACCAGTCAGGTGATGCTGCAGAACCACTGGCTGCAACATGTGCGGCTCTTTCACCATTTTTTTTACAGTAACTGTGCTGAAAAAGACACTACTTTGCCACCATCTGACTAAGTTGTCTTGGAATGGGTGAGCCCCAGGAGCCCTGGGAAGGGAAAACTCGCCAGACGCCACAAAAGTTCTGGGAATGTTTTATCAGAAACTCCGAATATGCTCTTCAATTACATACAAATTGTCTTATATAAATGAAATTAGATGAATATAAAATACAAATTCTTTCACAGATGTTTGCATGAGCAGGCCTATTTTAACACAACAACAGGCACATTAGTACAAGGAGATTATTGTCGCACTGCAGGGATTGAACCTTTTCAGTTCAGCTTTTGCAATTCAATAACCACTCAGCATCACTAGATATGTCATTAATTTGCAGTCAGAATTGTTCTTACACTCGGTCTTGGTAAAGGATGCTTTAGGCTATTCCCAAGCGGTAATTATAGGGGCAACCAAGCACTCTCAAGGGCACAGCACTAACCAGGGCTATAGGAACTTGGGCTCAAGCAGAAAGGTGGGCTCCTACATCTCCTTGACCCTACGAGTCACATGGAGAAGTAGTCCTAGCCGAAGGAGGGCAGAGATAGAGTAACACAATCAAATGCTGTAAAGATGTGAAAACCAATTCAGAATTGTGAGTTCACTGCACCCCGATAATATGTTAAAATACATATTTAGAGAAAAAAATATAATCAAATTGTAGAATGCAAAAAAAGGCAATAAACAATAAAATGGTAACACAGATGGACAACATGGGTGTAGCACCACGTTTAAAGAGCCAACTGGCCTTGCTACATGGCATGTCAGCATTCGTGTACTTGACGCACTACGGTAAGCGATGGCTGGCTACGGCTTTCACAGGAGCGAAGGAGAAAATCTTGCGTCATTGGAAATCAGTCACGCCGCCATCGTACAGTACATGGCTGTGAGAAGTTGGCCTGGTATATAATGCTCACTAGTTCTAGTGATCACTTTGTACCATGCCAAGCAACCCTTATGATGATGGTTGTAATTCAACCTTGTAGACCAGTTATCCTAGTGGTAACGTGGACAAAGCAGTCTTAGGCTAAACTCTGAAAGGCATGTGAAGCCAGCTGTTATACCATACACAACCCCCTTGAATACCAAATGAAAGGGACACCACACAGATATATATTTAAAATATATATTGATTTATTAACTATAAAATCCCCTGGACTCTTTATGAGCACAGAAGCACAAGCATTAAATCACAAGACAGTTTAAAATACACAAAAGTTGCACAATATGGATGAGCCCTAGGGGCCACCTAAACCATATACTAAGAAAGTGGTATAAGAGATACCAAGAGGAAAATGAAGAGGCCTAGGGCCTTGGGAATCGCTGGAGCTATTCGAGACTGGAAATAACTAAGTCGGGAAAGGCCCACGGGACTCGGGTGCAGTGTTCAAAGTGCACGCACTTTCCAATGTAAAGTCTATGGTGCGTAAAAAGTACACAAAGTTAGTTTAAGGGCACTTCCGCTGAACCTAGAGGAACAAAACTTAAGACACAGACCCTAGAGGTGTGTACCAGTGTAGGGACACCGGCTTTGCAATGTTACCTCACCCACAGGAAGTGGGTGCACAGGGTCGAAGTGGCGCCGGGTTTTGACACGCAGGTTCTTGGCGCTTGAAGCTGAAGATGCTGCAGGCGATGTGAAGGAGAAGTGTCCGGTGGATCCAAGGGTGGATCTGAAGTGGTGAAGACCTGAAAGCAGAGGGGACAATGTTCAAAGTCACTGACCAGTGACCACCGTGGAACCAGATTGGAACCAGGCAAAGTCGGGTGCAAACAGGTGATCAGGGGTTGCTTCTCTCTGCAGCCACGTAGACACGAAGAGGTCAAGGACATCCAGGAGTCGATCACGAGCTGTACCTTGAAGGCTCTAGCTGATGGCGGTGTCGGCAACTCGATTGAAGCAAACAAGCCTTGGCTAACGCAAGCCACGGGGAAAGTGAAAAAGGCTTATTACTCGGACCAGCAAGATCAGAGTGGGTACTCCTTTCTACAGGAGCGAGGGCAGGTCTGGAGCAACCAGACCCACAGTGTAAATTGTAGGTTTCGTCGCCAAGATGGCCGCTGACCACGTGACAAGCGGCCGGGATGGCGAGTCAAGTGGCAAAAAGCAAAAGGGCCCCACGCAGATCGTGGAGATGATGGAGGGCTGATCTTTGGTGCAAATGCTGCTCGGTTGTGGGGCTTCTTAAACCCCAAAGCACAGAGTCGAGGGTGCCTCGGGTGCTGCGCAGTCAGCGTCTCGGGGGTCTTTCAAGATGGCCGTTCCCACGTCTCTCGGTGCCTCCACGGATCCCTTCTTTGCAGGGACTGTGGATCGGGCTGGGAGAAGTCTGGGAAGCTGTGTCTTGTCAGGCTCTGCACTCGGGCTCCGGCGGGAGGCGGCGGCAAAGCAGACGTCGAGGTGCTGGGTGATGCCTGTGTTCACAGGGAGGCCCCTCCTAGGCCACTAGGGAGATTCTCTTCAGTCTTCTGTGCAGCAGAATGTCGAAGTCCAGTCTTCTTCTTGTTTAAAGTTGATTTCAGGATGATCTGCTGTGCAATGGCACTGCTCCCCCTCTTATTCCCAATCTAGGGGGTGGATCACCTACTAGGTCCCTCCTCTGGGAGGAACCAGGAAGGGGGGCGGTTACACCCCCTTTCCTTTGTCCAGCTCCGCGCCAGGACTGGGGCTGGAAGGCCCCAGAACCGGTTTGGGCTGGCCTATGCACGGGGACACCTTGTGTGCCCCGGGCATGTCTGATTCTATTCAGCCCTGTCCTACCCAATACACAAAATCCTGTCTGGGGTGGTGCTCGCACCTCCCAAGGCAGGAAACCCTTTGTCCAGGCCACCATCTGCCGAGTTTCAGTCAGCAGCAGGAGGCCAGACTTGTGTCTGTGGTGGCAGCGTCCATTTTGTGAAGCTGAGGCTCTGTTTAACCTTAACCGGGGTTAAGGCTACATACATGTCGTGTCCCTCTAGAAGGGTGGAATGCTATCCCCGTCGCCAGAATTGGCGAGGGGATAGTATTCCAATTCGTATGACACCTTACTCGACATGTTTTGATAAAGCCAAACCAAAGATAGCATTTAACCGCGAGGATTATAATGCACTTAAGAGTATATGGTATGGCAATATCCCGGAACAGCTTAGGGAGTGGTTCCCGACAGCTGCAGACAGGCTCAGCTCATGCTAGAGCACCATCTCACATATTTCCAAGCACTCTGCCTCCAGGATTGATGAGGCCTTCCATAGGAGTGGCTGATAGGAACATATGTGTCCAGTTTAGGGTTAGGCACAGGCATACTGTACCTAAGTAAGAGGTGATTACACCAACTTACCCCAGCTGAGTGATCAGCCAGTTGTGTCAAATATGGAGGCCAGGCCAGGGGTGGCACAATACATGCTGCAGCCCCTGGTAGGCCTTGGCTACACCTATGCCCTGGGTACCTATGGTACTCTACTACAGGGGCTCATAAGGTGAACCAGTCCTAATTGTGTTATGCACCTAAGGTACATGGAGTCCATTTTAAGGAGAGAGCAATCAGCCTGGGGCCCTGAATAGCAGGATCCCAGGCCAACTAAGTCAAAAACCAGCTAAACACCAGGCAAAAAGTTTGGGGGTAACCATAGTCAGATATCCACCTTCCTACATAACCCCCCCCCCAAACGAAAGGAGATAAGGCTATCCTTGACCAGGTAAGCCTATATTGCCTAAGTGGCCATATAAGGAAGTACCAGCTCTGGCTTGGTAACCCCCTGTCTCATGGTCCACTAAGCAATCCCTCACCCTAAGGGTATCTGAGGGTCTCCACCATAGGGAATCTCTACCTGTGGTGTGTCTTTGCAAAGTCAAAGGCTGGTGTTGGGATGGAGTACTGAAGTGAGTTTCCTCTGTAGGGCTCAGCTTCCTCCAATCACTCTCCACCATGTGTGCCTTTCTTTCTCTGACTGAGTTGCACTGTGCTCTCAGGGTCAACCTCTGGCTACCTAAAGCTGGAGGCTGGGTCCCTCTGTTTGGCTTACTGGAGGGACAGGTCAGGTTTGGGGCCTTTTGGTCCCAGGTTTGGCTGTGCCCAACAATATCCATCTGGGGGAGGTCCCTAACTACTTTTAAGGGGGATCCCTCAGGAGTTTTTAAAGTTTTCACCTCACTAGGGCTACTAGTTTCGGTGCCCCTAATCTGTTGATGGGGGTGCTTTATTTGACAGGGGGCCCTTTGGGTCTCACTGTCCTTCTTGTCCTCTGCAGCCCTGGGCTGAGTAAGGCAAGGTAGAGAGGGGCAGGTTACCTGCTCCAGACTGGGTCCCTCCTGAGAAGGGTCCACTGCCATCAGAGGCTCTGTCAGGCCAGGCCTAACAACCTCTGGGACAGTTCCTTCATCAGGGGTAAGATCAGTTCCCTGAGGAGGCTGATCCTTTCCTAAAGTCTGGTGGGAGGGAGATTTCTCTTCCTCCTCAATGCTCTCTGTTTGGGTGGAGTGATCCATCATTTCAGGCTTCACTACCCATGTATCAGTTTGAGTTTGGGCTGTGGCCATCACAGCCCCACCAACCTTTTCAGGAGGAGACTCAGTTTGGGTATGGGCTGTTACTAGTACAGCCCTGCTACTCTTTTCAGGAGGGAAGTTATCTAAAGATGGGGCTGAGGTTTGCTCAGCCCTCTCAACCTTTTCAGGAAGGACATCTTGAATTGGGGCTGTAGCCATTACAGCCCCACTAACCTTTCCATGGAGATTTACCATTCTAGAATGGGTTTGCTGTTCAACCTCAGCCCAGGCTGAGATTTCCAAATCATTACCCAGTAGGCAATCTACAGGCAAGTTTGCTGACACTGCCACTCTCTTTGGGACAGTGACACCTCCCCAGCTAAGATTGACTACTGCCATGGGATGATTGGTTTCTATGCCATCAATGTTTGTCACCTGATATCTGGCATCAGGTAAAAGTTGCCTTGAGGGGACTAGACATTCAGCCACCATGGTGATGCTAGCCCCTGTGTCTCTGAAGGCCTCAACTTTCAAGCCATTGATGAGGGGCTCCTGTCTATACTTGCTCAAAGTGTTTGGGCAAGCAGTGAAATTGGCAAACCCCATGCCAGTCTCATAGACAAGAGTATCTGAGTTAGGGGACCTGGATAGGCCAGAGTCCACCTGTCCTCCAAAAGTAAACCCACCCAAATTCTTGGGGGTGCTCCCACCACCTGGGGGACCACTGCTAACAGTGACAGGAGGTGTTGGAGCCTTACCTGGAGGTATATTCTCCTTATTGCCATTCTTGGGACAACAGCTATCTGTTTTGTAATGCCCCACCTGTTTACAGGTATGACAATAAGGCTTTTTCTGGGATGTAGAAGTGTCTTGGGACCCACCCCCATTCTTGGAGTTTTGGGGCCCTGGGGAAGTCTTTTCCTTACTTTTATCCCCACCCTTCTCTTGAGGCTTGGTAGTCTCTTTCTTTTGGTCACCACCTTGGTTCTTAGGCCTGATCTGGTTCTGACCCATTTGTCTGCCCTCCTACCCAATTCTTGTGGGGAGGTCAGATCAGAGTCAACCAGGTGCTGATGTAGAAGCTGATTTTGACAATTACTTAAGATTTGCTCTCTCATAATTAAATTATACAATCCTGTATAGTCAGTAACCTTACTTCCCAGCAACCAGCCCTCCAGAGCCTTAGTGGCACACTCAACAAATTCAGACCAGTCCTGAGTCTGTGTCTTCTGGGTATCTCTGAACATTAACCTGTACTGTTCAGTGGTTAAGCCTAACCCATCAATCAGAGCACTCTTCAGGACCATGTAGTTTCTAGAATCCTCATCACTAACTGTGAGGAGTCTGTCTCTGCCTCTACCTTCAAAGGAGAGCCACAGGATTGCTGCCCACTGCTCCTGAGGGATCTGCTGTACCATGCAGGCTCTCTCAAGTGCAGTCATCCATTTGTGGATATCATCCCCAGCTTTGTAGGGGGGCACAATCTTACTCAGGTTTCTATTATCAAAAGACCTGTCTTTATCCTTGTGGATATTGCTGCCACCAGTGGGTTCTATTACCCCACTCTCTCTAGGCTGTCTTGCTCTAGCAAGTTTCTCCTTAGCCAGGGCAACCTCTAACTCTTGCCTCTGGATCCTAAGCTCAGCCTCTCTCATCTTGGCCTCATGTTCCCTTCTCTGAGGGCTAGTCATCTCCTTTCTGGAGTGACCATGAGAGCCTCTAGAGACATGGGAGGTATTGGATTCACCTGAGTGATGCCTCCTCCTCCTATGGCCCTGGTTAAGTCCACCTGGGGGTCTGAATGGGTTGTTACCTGATTCATTCCCAAGTTGACTTAAGTTAGCCTGGTTCAGTCTACTGACCAGCACCTGACTATCTCTGTCATCATCTGACTCACTGCTTTCCACCTCCTCCTCCTCTTCTTCTTCCTCTTCCTCTACATCTACTTGAGGAGCTCCAGTGGTGGAGGCTTCCTCATCTACTAGGATGATAGGGGCAGGGGTGTCTACAGTGTCATCCTCTGAAGGATGGCCTCCTTCAGCATTCCCTGTGGGGTTTGCTTTAGAGGTCTTTAGAGCTTCAGACTGATCCAAGAGCTCTCTTAGGTGGTCTGTAGTAGGGGAAGGCCCTGTCTTCAGACCCCTTAAGACACAAAGCTGTCTTAATTCCTTAAAGGGAAAAATAGCAAACTGGGATGGTGCCCTTGGAGGGTCACTCTCAACAGGAGTAAGTCCACTGGACCCCTCTGTTCCAGACATTGCTCTAGTGTGGGTGGATGTGTTGCAATCTACCTACACTGGTGTTTACCTACTAAACCTATCTAGTAGTTGTAGCTAGGGTGTGCTACTCCCTTTGCTCTACAACAACTAAGTTCAGTAGAACTTAAGTATACTAGTCTTGTTTTATATGTACCTAGCAGGTACCTGTGTGATCTTTCAGATGATAATCTCAAAGATTGTAATGGTAAAACAACAGCAAGCTCAGATCCCAATCCGCTGCTCACCAATGTGAGAAGTTGGCCTGGTATATAATGCTCACTAGTTCTAGTGATCACTTTGTACCATGCCAAGCAACCCTTATGATGATGGTTGTAATTCAACCTTGTAGACCAGTTATCCTAGTGGTAACGTGGACAAAGCAGTCTTAGGCTAAACTCTGAAAGGCATGTGAAGCCAGCTGTTATACCATACACAACCCCCTTGAATACCAAATGAAAGGGACACCACACAGATATATATTTAAAATATATATTGATTTATTAACTATAAAATCCCCTGGACTCTTTATGAGCACAGAAGCACAAGCATTAAATCACAAGACAGTTTAAAATACACAAAAGTTGCACAATATGGATGAGCCCTAGGGGCCACCTAAACCATATACTAAGAAAGTGGTATAAGAGATACCAAGAGGAAAATGAAGAGGCCTAGGGCCTTGGGAATCGCTGGAGCTATTCGAGACTGGAAATAACTAAGTCGGGAAAGGCCCACGGGACTCGGGTGCAGTGTTCAAAGTGCACGCACTTTCCAATGTAAAGTCTATGGTGCGTAAAAAGTACACAAAGTTAGTTTAAGGGCACTTCCGCTGAACCTAGAGGAACAAAACTTAAGACACAGACCCTAGAGGTGTGTACCAGTGTAGGGACACCGGCTTTGCAATGTTACCTCACCCACAGGAAGTGGGTGCACAGGGTCGAAGTGGCGCCGGGTTTTGACACGCAGGTTCTTGGCGCTTGAAGCTGAAGATGCTGCAGGCGATGTGAAGGAGAAGTGTCCGGTGGATCCAAGGGTGGATCTGAAGTGGTGAAGACCTGAAAGCAGAGGGGACAATGTTCAAAGTCACTGACCAGTGACCACCGTGGAACCAGATTGGAACCAGGCAAAGTCGGGTGCAAACAGGTGATCAGGGGTTGCTTCTCTCTGCAGCCACGTAGACACGAAGAGGTCAAGGACGTCCAGGAGTCGATCACGAGCTGTACCTTGAAGGCTCTAGCTGATGGCGGTGTCGGCAACTCGATTGAAGCAAACAAGCCTTGGCTAACGCAAGCCACGGGGAAAGTGAAAAAGGCTTATTACTCGGACCAGCAAGATCAGAGTGGGTACTCCTTTCTACAGGAGCGAGGGCAGGTCTGGAGCAACCAGACCCACAGTGTAAATTGTAGGTTTCGTCGCCAAGATGGCCGCTGACCACGTGACAAGCGGCCGGGATGGCGAGTCAAGTGGCAAAAAGCAAAAGGGCCCCACGCAGATCGTGGAGATGATGGAGGGCTGATCTTTGGTGCAAATGCTGCTCGGTTGTGGGGCTTCTTAAACCTCAAAGCACAGAGTCGAGGGTGCCTCGGGTGCTGCGCAGTCAGCGTCTCGGGGGTCTTTCAAGATGGCCGTTCCCACGTCTCTCGGTGCCTCCACGGGTCCCTTCTTTGCAGGGACTGTGGATCGGGCTGGGAGAAGTCTGGGAAGCTGTGTCTTGTCAGGCTCTGCACTCGGGCTTTGGCGGGAGGCGGCGGCAAAGCAGACGTCGAGGTGCTGGGTGATGCCTGTGTTCACAGGGAGGCCCCTCCTAGGCCACTAGGGAGATTCTCTTCAGTCTTCTGTGCAGCAGAATGTCGAAGTCCAGTCTTCTTCTTGTTTAAAGTTGATTTCAGGATGATCTGCTGTGCAATGGCACTGCTCCCCCTCTTATTCCCAATCTAGGGGGTGGATCACCTACTAGGTCCCTCCTCTGGGAGGAACCAGGAAGGGGGGCGGTTACACCCCCTTTCCTTTGTCCAGCTCCGCGCCAGGACTGGGGCTGGAAGGCCCCAGAACCGGTTTGGGCTGGCCTATGCACGGGGACACCTTGTGTGCCCCGGGCATGTCTGATTCTATTCAGCCCTGTCCTACCCAATACACAAAATCCTGTCTGGGGTGGTGCTCGCACCTCCCAAGGCAGGAAACCCTTTGTCCAGGCCACCATCTGCCGAGTTTCGGTCAGCAGCAGGAGGCCAGACTTGTGTCTGTGGTGGCAGCGTCCATTTTGTGAAGCTGAGGCTCTGTTTAACTTTAACCGGGGTTAAGGCTACATACATGTCATGTCCCTCTAGAAGGGTGGAATGCTATCCCCGTCGCCAGAATTGGCGAGGGGATAGTATTCCAATTCGTATGACACCTTACTCGACATGTTTTGATAAAGCCAAACCAAAGATAGCATTTAACCGCGAGGATTATAATGCACTTAAGAGTATATGGTATGGCAATATCCCGGAACAGCTTAGGGAGTGGTTCCCGACAGCTGCAGACAGGCTCAGCTCATGCTAGAGCACCATCTCACATATTTCCAAGCACTCTGCCTCCAGGATTGATGAGGCCTTCCATAGGAGTGGCTGATAGGAACATATGTGTCCAGTTTAGGGTTAGGCACAGGCATACTGTACCTAAGTAAGAGGTGATTACACCAACTTACCCCAGCTGAGTGATCAGCCAGTTGTGTCAAATATGGAGGCCAGGCCAGGGGTGGCACAATACATGCTGCAGCCCCTGGTAGGCCTTGGCTACACCTATGCCCTGGGTACCTATGGTACTCTACTACAGGGGCTCATAAGGTGAACCAGTCCTAATTGTGTTATGCACCTAAGGTACATGGAGTCCATTTTAAGGAGAGAGCAATCAGCCTGGGGCCCTGAATAGCAGGATCCCAGGCCAACTAAGTCAAAAACCAGCTAAACACCAGGCAAAAAGTTTGGGGGTAACCATAGTCAGATATCCACCTTCCTACAATGGCTGTCTGATATGCTTAAAATGGTCACTTACAAAAGGCTAATCTAGAAACTCAATGACTAACTGCAGAAGTTTGAGGAGGTCTGGGGTCTCTTCCTTAACACGTAGCTGTTTTCAATGGTACCAAACAATTCTCAATTCCCTTAATGTTTTCGGCCCTTGGATTGGTTTGGTCTGGCAGTTGGCCTCCTGGGGAGCGAATCGGGAGCCTGGCTGTTGGAAATGGGGTTTCTGGTTGGCTAAGGTATACACTCAGGCGAGGCAGATCCCTCCAGTCTAGTCAGGGTAAGCTAGATACACAAATGAGATCCCCCTCTGGTAGCATGGTGCAGAGCAGGCACGCTTATCAAACGAGGAAGATGTATAAAGCATCTGTGCAACACACACATACGGTAAAACAATGAATACACCACAATAAGACTCCTCACAGGTTTAGAGATATAGCTTATTACATTTTGAATAAAACTAGGCCAAGAAAAATCACATACGTATTTCTTAAGTTATCTTGTGAAATGTACAAGGTAATCCCAGTGCTCACAGGAGCACGTTCGCTTCTCTTAGAATCTACATGGTAGTGCTTTGAGCAAGGACCAGGAGTTACCTTGTTGTCGCAGTGCTAGACCGGAGCCCCGGACATAAGTGACAAACAGATTGAGTGATACCTGGGTAAAAAATACCCATGATGGTCAAGAGAAAGCCAATTGCTGTTCCCTTATTATATCAGAGCAAAACAGTGCTCCATGAAGCACTTGAGGAAAGTTCATGCTGGCCCCTCGGGACTGGGTTGTGCGAGAGCTCCCAATAGCTCGGGAGCGTGCATGAATATTTCGGGGACCTCGCAGGTCAGGGTCTTAGACACAGTACCTCAGTTCTGAGACAGCAGGACAGCAGCGGGCCACATTGGTCGGCCTTCGGGCCAGACTCAATGATCCAATGCTTGTAGGAATACAGCGGAATGGACGGGCTCCTGAAGTCTGAGCACAGTGTTGGCTCGACTCATGTGGGCTATGCTGACACATCAGCACGGGAATACCTCTCATGACGGCAACTAGGAGAGAGGACGAGCTGAGACGGATTCCATCAGAGCTGCGGTGTCCTTCTCAAGCCGGGTGCTCGGTCTGGAGTAGTAGTACATTCGTTCTCCTCACATAGCACACACTGAATCTGATGAAAGGCACACCTGCGGGACGCATGAATGGCAGAGTCCCACAGCAGGAGTAGTCGAGGGAAGTCTTTGATGGCCCTGAGCTTTCCGGAACAGTGGCAAGCCAGCAATCCCTTGGAGAACATTTCGAGTTTTAGCACAGCAGAAGATAGCAGGCAGCTGACCAGCTCAACAAGGCAGGCAGCAAAGTGGCAGTCCCTCCTGCAGTACAGCAGTCAGCAAGCATCAAGCCAAAACAGCATAGCAGTCAGCAGAGTGGCAATCCCTCCGGGCAGCACAACAGTTCCTTCTGGCAATGTGCAAATGTAGAGCCAGCCATGGCTGGTTACAGGTCCCAAAAGTGTCTGTTTAGAAGGGGTCAGAGACCTAGAACGTATACCCAAAAGTGCCTTTGAAGTGAAGGTGACTTCAAAGCATAGTCTTTGAAGTGCACAGTCCCTTTTTAGCCCAGTCCTGTATACCAGGATAACCCTGGGGGGTTGAGCAGTGCTTTGTGTGAGGGCAGGACACCACCTATTGAAGTGTACATGTCATTCCCTCCCCTTCCCAGTGCCCAAGAAGACCAATCCATATGCAGATCAATGCAGATGCAGCTGAGCGGCCTGTTTTTATGGCTGTCTTGAGGGAATGCACAAAATGTAGCTTTCATCCAAACCAGATGAGTATTGGAGACCAGCTCAATGATACTCAAAGAGATAAGAGCAGAGAAATACCCACTTTCCAAAAGTTTAGCAACAAAGAGGGGATGGCCCTGATTCACTCAGTTAGAACGGGCCAGTAAATACAAATAACAAATGATCTAGCTGACGGTTTAGAATGCTGTTATTTACTTCAGCAACCTTAGACCAAACTGCATGTTGTCTTGGTCAACATAAGTTACGCTTTACCACTGGGCAAACAAGTGCATGAAAGAGGAGTAGCTTTAAACAAGATTATTTTCTCAAATGTGTAAACCCTTTGGCTTGAATACTAGTTTCCCTTGGTTAGCAACCCCTGAATGTATTATTACCATGACCATGAACTCAGAGGAAGGTTGCTTTGAAAACTCTTGACTGGTTGAACATTTGAATTTATTTTGTAAGACATTTATTTTGATTATTGTGTCAGTTTCTTTTTATATTAATGTAAACAAGAAGTGTTGTCTTAATCTTTGTTCAAATAATTTGACTAGGTGTTTCTTCTTTAAAATGTTTAAAGAATTAACATAATAAATTATGTAGACCAAGACATTTTGCAGTTTGGTCTAAGGTTGCTGAAGTAAATAACAGCATTATAAACTGTCAGCTGGATCATTTGTTATTTGCACTTTCCAAAAGTGGCACTCTTAAACTAGTAAAAATCTCACTTTATCAGTAAAGAGGATTTGTCAATACCATTCCAAAGATATTAAACATAAAGCAGCTACTCCTCTGCAATTAGGAATTACAGCTTAAAAGAGTTTTAAGGAATCCTCAATGTCATCCTATGAGAGGAGCAGGCCTCACAGTTGTTTGTCACTACAAGGAAATGTAAAAGACACAGGTACATGTCCTACCTTTTTTTTATATAGCACCCTGTCCTTTAGGGGTAACGTATATGTAATAAAATGGGCGTTTAAGGCTTGGCTAGTAGTTTTAAATGCCAAGTTACAGTGGCAGTAAACTGCACACACAGGCCCTGCAAATGGCAGACCTGAGGCAGGTTTGAAATAATACTTTTGTAGGTGGCACAATCAGTGCTACAGGCCCACTAATTGCATTTGAACTACAGGTCCTGGGTATATGGTATACCATTTTAGAAGGAACTTACTAGTAAATCAAACATGCCAATCAGGTTTCCCACAATGTCATTATTTTTAGGGGTGATGCACTTTACCACTGGTTAGCAGTGCTTAAGTGCTCAGAGTCCTAAGGCCAACAAAAAGAATCAGCAAAAATAGGATGGGACAAGGGAAAAAGCCTGGGGAAAGACCATCCTAAGGATACCAGGTTTAAAACCGACTCTCCATATGTAGATGGTGTCATGTACTTCCTAATAAAACATAGAATCTGCGTATTTATACAACATAAACTAAGGGATTGGTGTCCAGACTGACTCCAGACACCCCCAAAGGACTTGTTAGCCTTTGACCAGCTAGCTCACAGTGCCACTATGAGCCCTCTAACCTTACCAAGGAGCGAACAGTTTCTGGAAACCATAGAACATGACGACCCTTGATCCTTCAGGGATCATGGTAACAGAACAGTACTTTTTGTTCTGTCACTCATGCTCACTTCTCATCAGAGAGATACACAGAATAAATGATGGGGACGTTTTTCAATAAGCATTTATTCAACCAGCGTCATTCTAGTATAAAATACATGGGCAGCGACAACCATTAGACAGAAACAGATTTATATGATTCCAAGCACCAGCAGAGTAAATAAAAGGTAGAATTCTACCATAATGCTAAAACAGTGGATATATGCGGGCATATAGATACATGATAATAATCAAACGCACTCCAAAGATGCAAACCCTAGATACGCATACCTAAGTGTACCTAGCATGTGTGTCGGTGTGAAGCCAAGAATCCCCCTAGGAAAGAGCCAACCCCATTACCTGATGTGGAAGAACGAAGGACCCGTGCTTGGTCTGGAGTTGGACACCCCACAAGGGATTCAGACCACTGCATGCTGGAGGTTCTGTCTGTAGGGATTCCAGCGTCTTGTGTCAGCATGGGAGCTTCTCCTCTGGTGTGCCCAGTAAAGATGTGGTGCTTATATTCCCAAAAGGTACCCTCAGGGGGTCCAGCTAGAATGGTACTGTGGGTCTATCGTTCAAAGATGATGATAGCAGTGACTTTTGCACAGAGGTATTATACAGAAGATGGTAATCCTGCTGTGATACTACGGGAACCACACCTCAGGTGACACTGCCCGCTCTGCTCTCAGCAATGGTGAATTGGACCTCACGTTCTTCGTGTAAGGCGCAGCAGGAAAGCCGCCCAGAATTAAAAAATAAATGCCGATAGCACAGAGCCGCCGCTGGACTTTTTTTGCTACCCGTTTCCCCCCGCTAGAGGACAGCGTAACTGGATGTTCATCGTAAATGCAGCAGGAAAGCCGCTTGCACTGAGCCACGCCAGTCTATTTGGTTGTTTTCCAGCAGGGAGATATCGGGAAGCTGCACGGCTTCAGACTGTGCAGCGGGTGTTCCCAGGTCTCTCTCCTTACCGCGGACCTGCCGGCACCACATGTTTTAAGATGCTGGGGATGAAAGGAGGTGATAGCGCCAGGGCTATACTTGGAAGAAGACACCTGGACTCCTGAAAATCTGGAATAACTCCAATGCCAAGATAAACAGTGGAGAAGGACAGGGTGTTTTTTGGCTGTATGCGGAGGAAGTTGAAGAGGTGCTGAGGCTAAGAGGTATGGAACAGCAATAGGTAGAAGGAGGTGGGAGACACTTGGTCCTGTTTATATAATCATATGTGTATAGCCCCAGACTTTTTTGGAGATCCAGGAATAGTGGGGGCAGTTAGGAGACACCTGGACAGATTTGAGGGGAAACAAGAGGGCCGGGAAAAAAAAATAGGTAAACATCTTAAACATTCTAGCGCAGTTGCCAAAGTTAACTCAGCAGCCGGACTGAAAGCCAAAACTCGCTTAGCTCAGGCAAAAGCAACTGCACGGATAGCTAGAAGGGAGCATAGTACCAATGCCCACGGCTCAGATGTCAGCTTTGAAAGTTCAGAAGAAGAGATGCCCCCCTCTTTGTCCCAGGAATTGGTAGAAGAGGAGATTATAGCTGCACCAATCTGAAGGAGGTTCCAGCATCATCAGCTAAACAACGACAAGACACCCCAATATTAGATGGACACAAAAAGAAGTTAAATGGTGCAAAGGAATTTCCTCTTCTTTTCTGAAAAACAAGCGTCCCTACCACCTCCTCCCAGATCGATTACAAAAGTACCAAATGTGCCACCAGATATGTAAGGCGATTTACCAGAAGGTTCTGTACAGGACCTGATAACATCACAGTGCGCCCAGTTGCCTGAACAGGGCACATCTCCATCCTCATAAAAAACCTAGGCAGTCCATGACCAAGACCAGGGGGGCTCATTAGAACCATCAACTTTAGCAGAACAGAAGGATCTTAGTCTGACTCAGCTAATTATACTTCCGTTCGTAAGTCAACGAGACACCAGTATGAGAGGTACAATATCCAACACTGCCACAGGATCTAGTCCAATCCCAGTCTCAACTTCACCTCAGTCCCAGCCTCTTATATGGGGGATACCGCTGGGTGACGCCTTCCTGGATACGGAGAACCCATCTGCTGAGAATTTGATCCTGGATGGGATGGCATCACAAATTAACTGTAGCAATAGGGTAAAAGCACCCTTCACGCATTAGATGGACATAAGAGTAAACCTGGGCGTAGTTCGAGAAGTAGCGCTATGTGTAGCTACGCAAAGTGCGCTTTGCACTATGCAAGCTACGCGTAGCACTTCGCGAACTGCGTAGTATCCTGTTCGCGCTGTGCAAGATACCATTTACAATGATTGCACAGGGCGGACAAGCATCCGGCACTGTGCAATCATTGAAAACGGCATCTTGCACAGTGCGAGCTGTAGTTTTCTGCAGCTCGGGTAGATTTTTACTCGAGCGGCAGCTTTCTCAACCCGGACTGGTAGTCTCTCATCGCGAGCGGTCGCAAGCATACGTGACCACTCGCAATGAGAAACCTGACCTCCCTGCGTTGAGAATCTCACCGGGAGGTTTATTTTCCACGCTTGCGATCGGCAACTTGATGTTGCTGATCGCGAACGAGGAAAAAGTCTCGCCGGGATGTCATTTTACTTGCTTGCGGTCACCAACTTGACGTTGAGGACCGTGAGCAGGCAAAAAATGACCGCTGCATCACGCTACGCTATGCGTGTTTGCACTGTGCTACATGCAGTTCGTGTAGTGCGAAGTAGGGCAAAATTCGCAAACTACACGAGCGTAGCGTAGTGCTTTGCCCAGGGTTACATAAGAGACATGTTGAACCTTATTCTGGAAAAGGTCAGGGAAATGAAAAAATCACAAAAACTCAAGATTGCCTCTTTATACATCAACGGTTATGCAAAATTGAAGAAGTAATGACATGTCTTCCAATCAAATTGCAGGAAGCTGAAACCAAAATCTCACTGCTCGAAGACCAAATTAATGAGATGCTCGGGAAGGTGAACGAAGCAGCAAAAAACAAACGTTTTTTGGAGACCAAGTTAGAGGAACTCGAGAATCATGCCCCGAGGTCGAACCTTCGTATAGTGGGGTTCCCCAAAGGAATTGAATTTGAAGAAGACATAACCATCACAAGGGCACATTGAGTTCCCGCTCACCCCTTCCCAAACTCAACAATATAACAAACGATTTTGCTGAACTTTGCAGACTTTCGTGTTAAGGAGCGCATTTTAACAAAGGCGATTCAGCAAAGACAGTTTTTTTGTAAATTAAACCCCTAAATGTCAAATATTTTCTGACATGACAGCTATGGCAGCGCGCAGACTAAAGTAATTTGTAAAGATGTTATATCAATTTAAAGCTCAGGGTGCCCAAGCATCAATAGCTTAACAGTCAAAGTTGCAGGTTCTGGTTAAGGGGAAGTTCCATCTATTCTCAAATTTGGAAGAGGCTCGGGTGCTACTGAAAGAAATCTCGGCTGGGTCTAGAGCCTGGTTTAATACTAAAGAAATTTTGAGTTTCTTATTTGCTGGGGGCAGCAGGGTCAACTAGGGTGTGGTACCATGACACCCATGAGGTTAGCAGGTTGGGTAGAAATGTGGCTAGCGTGGCTAGAGGGGGGTTTTCCACATTTCTGTGGGGGGGTTCTTCTTTTTGGAGGTGGGAGGAACCATTAGCAGGAAAAAGAGCAGTAGCAAAAGGAGCAAACAGTGGGATGTACAGGTACTTGTTTTTGAGCAAAGAAGAAGCTTATTTAAGAAATAGAAATAGAAATCGCTTTTAAATTGAAGATTTTGTAAGTCGATGCCAATGGAATGCTTAACAAACATAAATATGGTGGACTTATTAGGTGGCTTCATTTATTTAATCCCCATGTATTGTTTTTTCAAGAGACACATTTAAAAACGAATTCACCTAAATTGTATTTACCTAGGGCATTTTCGGACACCTTTTTTGCGTCATTAGGCCTAGCCATGAGAGGGATGGCTATTTATTTTTCTAAGAATTTGCCATAGGAATTTGAACACATTTGTAGGGATCCACAGGGGAGATGGCTATGGGTAGTGGCAAAGTTGGAGGGGAGGATCTCAAACTTTATGAACTATTATGGCCCTGTTACGGATGTTGCCTCAGGGCTGGTCAAAATCAATGAGCTACTGAGGGGGGGCCCGAGCAGATCATTATCGGTGGAGATTTTAATTATATACAGGATCTAAGGAAGGATACCTCAAATAAAAACAAAAAACAACTGAAACCAAATACTAAAAGAATCTTTGAGGTTATCAGGCATGATTACCAATTAATATATCCTTGGCGGGAAATCAATACCGATAAAAATAGCTACACTTGTCAATCGCACCGCTATCAGACAGCTTCCTGAATAGATTTCTTCTTAACATCGAGATCTCTCCTTGACGTATAGCAGATATTGGGATCAGCCCCTTCTCTGACCATGCACATATAGGGCTTGAGCTCAAGTTTGGTGAAGCGAGAAGGGAGCAACCCAGGTGGCAGACGGATTGTCTCCTTCTCCAAGAGCAAGAGTTTTAGAGCATGGATCATCGAGTATTTTAGGATTAATGAGGAGACGGCTGGACCCTTCGCGGTTTGGGGGTATTTTAAGGCCGCGGCTCAAAGGACAAATAATCTCCTTTTCGGCCGCCCAGTCTACAGCTCAGCGGCTCAAAATAGCTGAACTGCAGGGGGCAGTGGAAAGGGCACATGCTCAGAGGATCCGGTCATGTCCACATCAGTTAGATAAGGCTAGAAAGGCCCTGGAAGACTTTTTTGTTTTAGAAGAGATTAGCAGCTCCCGATCCTACCAACAAAAGGTCTATGAGGATAGCCAGATGATCGGCAAATTGCTGACCAGCTCTACAAAAACTAAACAAGAAGCAGCTTTAGTTTTAAAGGTGATTAACCTCAAGACTGGAGTAACTAATAGTGATAAGATTCCACAGATTTTTTGGAACATTTCTAGCAACTCTACACTACTGAATACCTGGTGGGGGAAGGGACTATACAGTAGTACTTTGATAACGTAAATATTCCAAGACTATCTGATTCTCGGATTGATCAGTTAAAATCATATTTAGAAACTGATGAGATCTTGGCATCTATCAAATCTACTGCAGGAGCTAAAGCATGTGGGGAAGACGGGTTCCCAATAGAATTTTATAAGATCTTCTCAAAAGAATTGATGCCACCCTTGAAAAAATTATTTAATCACATCAAAAACGGTGGTCAGGTTCCCTCGATTTTTAATGAGGCAATTGTTGTCTGCTTCCTAAAGAAGGATAAGAACCTGAAGAATGTTAATTCTTATAGGCCCATTAGACTCCTTAATTCAGACTATAAGATTTTAATGAAGGTGTGGGCTGAGCGTTTTTTATCGGCTGCACAGGAAACAATTCATAAAGACCAGGCCGGTTTTATAGCAGGAAGATCTATGGCAGCTAATACAGAATTTTTAATACAGGCTTTGGATTATTGTAACACTAACTCTACCCGGCCTGTATTATGATGGTCGATGCAGAGAGAGCATTCAATTTGGCGAACTGGAATAAAAATTAAATTCAAGCAAAACTGAAATTCTCGTTTTGAATTCAGATATACATTTTCTCCCACCCAGTCTCAGGGTGCAAGCCGCAAAGCCAGACTCCATTAGATACTTGGGGATCTATGTGACCAACCAATATCAACAGCCATATAATCTGAATTATGTTAGAATGCAAGAAAAAATAAAGAGACTATTAGAGCAGTGGCTTTTACTCCCTTTGACCTTGGTGGGACGGGTAACGCTTATTAAGATGTCCATACTTCCGCTACTCATTTTTCTTTTTACTAATGTACCTATTAAAATACATTTTTTTTTTACAGAGATGGAGACCCTGATTAGACAGTTTGTCTGGGGGAAGAAGGTACCCAGGGTTCAGCTATTATCACTACAATTAACAATTGAACAGGGAGGTCTGGCTTTACCCCATACCCAAACGTACTACAATGCTGCTTTTTTGGATTTACTAGCGGGCTAATTGGGCTCAAATGGGTTCAGAGATAACTTCTTTGATGACAAAATAGTGCAGGAAACCTGTTGTCAGATTTCAATATTTTTAAAAACCTACAAACCTCAGAAACAAACAAGATATAAGACACCGGAGGACTATTCCACTAGACTTCATTCTTTTTTCAAAAGGAAGGGGTCTTCCGGGTTACAGTACTTGAAATTGAGGGAATGTAAGAGTCTTGGCCTCCAAATTCAATCATGCCACTTGAAAAATTGGGAAGGCTGCGGGCTAGAGGAGCTAAGATATTTTATAATCCAGAATATGATAAGCTCGTAGCAGGAGGTGCTGCTGAGGGATGGGAATCAGAGGAAGACAGCCTTTTTTAAATATGTACAGATTGTTAATTTCTTTAAAAATTTGAATGGTGTTTTTGACATGCCAAATAAACTTGTGATAGCCCTTTTCGGGGCAAAATTAAGTGGCATAGGGAACTGCTATCATCTGTTACGAAATAAGGGCCAACTCCCATTGTTAGAGAACCATTTGGAAAGGGTGACCCGTGAAACACAATGTACTTTTTCTACTAATGAATGGGAAGCTATATGTCATAGAGGTAGTAAGTCTTTGAGAGCAGCCAATTTTAAAAGAATGGCCTTCCTATCCCGGTGGCTGGCCTACCTCACTCCGAAAGCACTCAAGAAAAGGTATTCGGAAGCCAAAAATAGGTGCTTCCGATGCCAGGTGGAACGAGAAGGGGGCTGGATCCATATTTTTTTTACATGCCCTAGGTTGGGGTCTTTTTGGGAGGCAATCTTCTCTGGCCTAAATCGGGCATTAGAAAAGAGGGTATTGTCGGAGGCCGAAGTTGCCCTGTTTGGAGATAGAACAATTTTAAGGGAAGCTGAAGCAACTTTCCTCTCTATTACTTCCTTGGTAGCCCACTCCTTAATTCTCAAAAATTGGAGGCCTAGGCATGTTCCCAATTACGATAAATGGTTAAATAAAATGAAAAGGACGCAGGCTTTTGAAGAAGCCTACGCGAGACGGGTGGGAGCTTCCAGGACAAGAACTGGAAGTTTTTAAGTAATTTGGAAAACCCGATAGAGGGATAGTACTACCTGGAATTTAGAGTCTAACTGCTGTTCTATCATTCTTACAATGTTTGGAGAAATTAGAAATGTTCTGTTAAGCACTTTAGCACTTTAATACTGTAACTTAGCATCTTTGCACTAGCACCTGCACTTTTTTTGCACTTTTGCACTTTGGTATCATATAATCCTTTATAACTCAGCTTTAGATATTTATGATAGCTGTGTTTTAAAATGGTTTACCTGTGTCCATTTTACCATTGGTCTCAACTTTGAAAGATGAAGCTATTGTTTCTGTGTCAATTAGCGCTAATGTTTGCTCATATGTTATTTAATGTTCTTGATGCTCAGCTCAATAAAATATATATATATATATATATGTTTTTAAATAATCCTCATGCAAATAAATGAGACTAGTTTTTCAAGAAAACCTCACAACATTTATTCGGCACATAACTAGGCCAGGTCCGTTATGTAGAGCAAGATAGGACAAATGTAGGTAAAAGGTTGTTCATCTATCTAGGCCTATATTGGGGTATTTTTGGGCTCATACCACCCACTCCTCATCCAAAGGATCTAAAGATAAAATATGCCTGTCTAAGAAGCGTAAATCAAATTGTGCAAAAGTAAATGTAAAAACATTTAAAAGTATGGTATATGTAAAAATGTTAGAAAAAGCTCTATAAGTCCTCTAGAAAGTCAATATACTGTTCAGACCAACTGAGCACACCGAAAGCCATGGTGCTCAGTGAGAACAAGAAGAGGAAGAGAAAACAAATATATAAAATAAAACAATGTTTTTCATTCTAATTTGGTTTATTTTGGAAGAGGCCAAATTGTTCCCATCACACAGAGAGCAAAATGTTTATGTGTCCTGTGTGGGAGACACAACATCACTGTTGCTAGCCTTCACAGACAACGGTCCCTCTAAATCCTCTTGGATCAAGTCAATAAGCAAAGCTGGTCCTCTCCAGTTCCCACAGCAGCCACTGAGGAAGCACTCTACACCTGTGTGCTTGTTGCTTGTCCATTCTGACAGGATCTGAAGTATTCCGTGGTGGCTCTAGTATGCTGACATCAACATGGAAATACGCTGAGGACACTGTAATACGTGGATCTTTAACGGGTCCAGTAGTACGTCTACATCCGGTGGCACAACCGATAGAAGCATTAGATATATGTCCAACAGGCATTTGTATCCGCAGAAATGGCAGTGGAGTACAGACAAGACGCAGTCAACCAGATTGATCTGAACAATAGGAAGCAATGCTTGCTAAGCTCCTGAAGCCGAGGTATGCGTTCACGGCATCGTCACACCAGGGGCGTAACAGGCCTGTGCGCCCCCATTCCACGCGCTCAGGGCACTTTGGTGCTATAGAAGGGGGTGCAGGCGCTTGTGTGTCACTTTCTATAATAGCAATAGCACTGGCCCACTTAAAGCGTCAGCGCTATAAAAAGATGGTGTTCCCTCATTTGCATGAGGGCGTGCCCTATACAAATGAGTGAATTCCTTTGACTCTGCACCTGCGCCATATTACAGATGCGGGCGCACAGTCAAAAAAGCCCTCAGAAAGCGCACTGACAGTGCGCCATTTAAAAGAGGGTGCACTGTCAGTGCGCCTCCTGACAGCAGCCCTCTGCAGGGGGCAAAGGAGGTCCCATGGACCCTCAGACATCCCCTGGTGGGCAGGTGCAGTCACTGACGGCACCCACCTGCAACTGGATCTCTAAACCTCTTTGGAAGTGCAGGCAGGTAACGCCTGCACTGTAAAAACACAGATCGGCTGCTCCGTGTTTTCACATATATGCGCTGCTCCAGGGGGAGAGCGAGTTTGCGGCTGCCAGCGCATTCACAATAAGGGGGCGCATTGGCATTGTCTGCGCTTGGCGCACCTTTTCAAAAGTGAGCCTGAAGCAAACAATGACAGTATGTAATACGGTCCCTGGAGTACTTTTTCCATCTCCTTGGAAACTGGAAAGTCCATCGCGTAGCAAGATAATTAAAACTAGGATTCCCACTAAGAGTAGTAGGACCAGCGGAAGCCCTCCAAAAACGCTTCCCAATACGGAGTGTATAAATGATGGAATTACTCCAAACATTTTCTGAAAGGTGCTCAATAGTTCAGAACCTATGTTTTTAAATGGGTGCAGTATTCCACTCGTATCAGGCATGTTAAAGATATGATGTACCAATTCTACGAAATGGAGCGGGAAGTTTGTTCGGACTGATGCCTGTATCTCAGCTGAAGACCTTGCAACCTGAAGATCAAAAGTCTCTCAGGCTGGAGTTAAGCCCACATCCATCTGTAAAAGCATGGCTTTCAGTCTGTTCAGAGAATCAAACCGTATATGGGAAACATTGAATGAAGGCCATAGTGGCACCTCCCTGACTGTGTGGGTCAGTGGAAACAATATTTGCTGCATACAACAAGTAGCCCTGGAGCTTACTGTGACCAGATATGCGATGCCATCCAGCATCAGACAATAACCCTGATCATTCAACATCAAATAACTCCCCTTTGAGAGTAGTTGAACATTGGATGAATCATGGCAGCTTGGGACCCTTTCAAGTGACACGATGGGTTTGCAACTGAAGCATTACATTCTCCATGAAGCATAATATCTTGACAATTAGAGACCAATTTAAAGAACTCTAACAGTCTGAACTGTTGAGAAAAACTTTAGTGTCTCCATTCCTGCATCTAAATCTGTACGGTAACTCCCAAGATTCATGTATGTACCTATCTCCCAATGCTTCATACCTGCCTACCTGGTGATACTGTTGACAGTACTTAAATTGGAATGTTGTGACTCGCAATGTAATATGGCCATGGATTAACCATTCTGTGGAGGGTGACTCAGCCAAGGTAAAAGATAATTGGTCCAAGTTTTCAATGTGCAGCATTGTATATTTTGCTTCCCTTTGTGCCATTGTTGTCTATCTGTTAGACAGTATGCAGAAAACATAGACGTGCTGTTGATATACCGCCAGGGCACATGACCAGAATGCAGTGATTGCAACGTCCACCTCAATAATAGAATGGATTGCAATTGTGATTGCTCATGTTGGAGAATACACAAATCCTGTTCTATTGTATCCAACTCAGAAGACACAATGTTGCCCAGTGAATACATTTTTGATATCAGTGTGGTCAGACCATTTTCGACCACTGCCAAAGCCTTTTCTAGGTTAACCCTATCAAGTTCACGTAATCTCTCATCAGCCTCCTGCTGGGATATTTTCCAAATCTTATAGTAAATTGCGTAAAGGAAGCACTTCCCACGTGGCTTCTGGGGATCTAGCAAGAAATCCCTAAGATCCATGTCATCGGAGAGTAAGGACAAGTGTTGTTTCACCTAAGACAGTGTTGAGGTTTCTAGCCACTCTAAGCATAACTTTCCAACACTGTAGGATGTCATCACCCCTAGGTGTTCCGTTTGTACTTAGCGTAGGTCAGGCCTATGGATACTAAATCCTTCGGTGGTCCACCTCAATCTAGACTGACACCTATTTGTGTCGATAGGCAAAACCAGACATCCCTTTCAATTGGGGTCAGATACATTGTATGAACAATCATGTGTAATGACATCTAATGTATCCTCAACTATGATTGGTATCATTTTGCCACGCATCAGTGTGTGAGTGAGGAAATCCTAGGTGTGTTCATGTCCTTTATCTTGGCTAGTCCAAGACAGAAAGACTGTTGCACTGTGTTGTTCAGGAAGATAATTTGCTGTGGTATGAGGCATGCTCTAAATAAGGCCTCAGTTCCCTCAACTTGCCAATCTTTAGTCCCCCAGACATATTTTGTGTCTATGGTGTCCCTCCAAAAGTCAAAACCCTGTAAAAGAAAGGAAGCAGAATATATCTGTTTTGTGTTAGTGAGCAGATTCTACTTTGCAGGTGTAGGTGCAGGCTTATAATAATATATTTCTGGTCTGAAGTGTTAAACCCAGAAAAATAAGCAAATGTTTGTGCAAACGTTTGTGAACTACCTTTAGGTGGTGTCGGGCAATGATCCCATTGATGATAAGAGAAACTATTACGTGGGATACTTGCTTTGTGCAGGAAATGATGGCCATAGTGTTGGCAACAATACATGGTGTCATAATATGATGTATCGTCATACAACTCATTCCTTGAAAACGCAGCAAATTGTTCTAAATCTGACAGCATACTTTTTAGAGTTTCAAAATTCCCAATCATCAGAGAAAGTGCTGGAGGTGATGATATCACTTAAAGAAATTTTAAACAAGTGTGGCATTTTCAAACGTCCAGTTGGACCATATACATCACATGCAACCCTATCCTATACAATTCCCTCAGGAACTGGAACTGCTGAAATGTTCCCTAAGGACAGGTGTCTCTGTTCATGGGGTACTGATGCATGCGGGCTCAGGACCAAGTTCCCATGTTGCACCAAGGAGCATTCTGGGAGATAATGTCTATTCAGGAGCAAGAAAAAGACAGCCTCGAAACCTATCCAAAGGACTAGGAAAAGGACACCATTTGCAATTCAGAGCTCCAGGCAAGGTCTAACAAGTAATTCTTTTTCTGCCAAAGTTAGAAATAATATATTTTTTGTTTGTGGGAAACAGAAGCTGGTGGAGACTCTGCTTCACTTGGATTCAATGAGAAAGTATCAAAATCAATGAAATAGCCAAACGTAGTTTAATATATCTTTGGTACCTCAGCAGGTTTTGTACAGCTGGCTGATGACTCGTTTTATGACATATTCACATAGAAGTTGGTATTAGGCTGAATTGAGATCTTTGTTTCATTTGTATATTGCTGTTGTTCAATTTCAGCAGGCACGAGTTCCATTCCGTTGATAGTAACTCCGTCACTTCGTAGAATAGGATCTTCTAAGGTCATTAATCTTTCTGTCTGAACTTCTTGTATTGTTGTGAGAGGAGATTGGCGGCTACCCATGTGGCCTACTATTCAGTATGAGCCACATAGTGTGGTTTGATCATATCAATGGAGATAAATCTCTTTTCTTTCTTGCCAGCAAGAGGCGGAAGAAGTACTGTTCTTGTTCCTTCGACAGCCAGGACAGGTACAGGTGATCTGTAAGAGGGCCCAAATTCTTTCTTGTCCACAATCTTTGGGACCAATGCAGGTCTTGCTAGAACAGCTTTTACTTCCCCAGTGCAGTACGTATTACTTGGACGTTGCTTTGTAATGCCCGGAATTCAGTGAGTGCCTGTTAAACAGCCAAACGATCATTGATGTCAAATGCTTTTTCATCTGCAACTGTGCTGCGACAATCGAAGTTGGGTACCCACATTCTAGTCCCAAACACGACTTCATATGAAGTACGGCCTCCCAGGGAATTTCTTGGCATGTTATTAAGTGCCCTCTGGACCCCATTGAGGTGATTGATCCAACTGCCACTCGAGCCTAATACTATTGCTGTGAAAGACTGTTTTAAGTTCCTGTTTTTCTTCTCCACAAACGAATTTCCCTCTGGATGATATGGAGAGGAGTACCACAAGACCACACCCAAACTTCCCATAGCTAATTAGTAAGCCCGAGAGCTAAATGCATGGCCACGGTCAGAATGTAATGTGCCAATTGCGTGTGTCCCTATAAA
Source organism: Lissotriton vulgaris (assembly GCF_964263255.1). NCBI lineage: Eukaryota > Metazoa > Chordata > Amphibia > Caudata > Salamandridae > Lissotriton > Lissotriton vulgaris. The sequence continues at coordinate 1,093,887,687 of NC_141698.1, forward strand.
GACACGCAAATCCTTTATAACAGTTCGAGCGTCAGATAAGCGCAGTGGCCAAACCCACAGGAATCTAGGGCATGAATCCACTGCCACCAGGATGTACCGGTAAGCCCCGTCAGAATGTAAGGGACCGCATTGGTCTAAACAGACACATGTGAGACGTCTGTCTGATATTAGTAGTGGTATTTGTAGTGGGTGTGCTACAGTGGAACCGTTCATCTGCTGACAGATGTCGCACTTAAGGACTAAACATTTGGTGTGTTTTGATAGACATGGCCACCAACAAAGTGGCTTCAGTAGTGAAACCGTTGCAGTAATACCTGCGTGTTCTGAACCCAGACCCTTGTATGCAGCTAGAATTAAACCTAATCTGCGATCCACGTTTGGTATTACTCTATCCGCCACTCTTGGAATTTGAGCATACGGAATGTTTTGAGTATCTAATTTGTAGGAGTACTTGAGTGGAAACACCTTTGGAAAGGTTGAGCTGTTGTTACGCGTAGCGTTCACAGCTATCATTATCTGTCCATCTATCCTCGTACTAGAACTAGTGATTGCAGCAATGGCAGCAGTTCTCACTGTCGCCTTGGTGGCTTCATCCCCCAATGAATTCCCTTCAACGTGAATGCCAACATGCTGATGACTCAATGTGTGAAATACTTGAGCACGTGGCAAGCACTTTTTCAGCTTCGCCACTAGTTCCTAAAGCAACTTGTGCTTTATTGTGCAACCTTTGGAATCTCCAAACCCATTTAATAGTGAAGATATTAATTGTATAACTGGACACAGTAAAACAAATCGCACACAATAGTGTGGGGAATTTCCAATCCGTATTTTTTTGTGCCAGTATCAGGGCTTTTAATTCTGTCAGCTTTGCCATGCAATATCCTAGAGACTTCGTCTGCGTATTGCTAGGACAGTATTTGCAGTCCCACATATGTCCCTTTACAATTGCACATGCTGCGTTGTACTGCTGTTTACTTCCTACGGCAGGCTGGGCAGATCCGTCAATGTAAATGATCTATTCATACTGATCTAGAGGCATTATTTAATTTGGGAGAGTATATTCTTGTTTGTACTGCAGAAATGCTTGTGTTTTTAATGTTGAATAAAATTGCTAGTCTGCATCTGTAACAGTGAGAGAATTAGCCCACTGTATCCATCTTGGAAGCAGTGCTTTTGTGTTTGGAACGCTTGCTTTTGTAACAGCTTCTAAGGTTGATACCTAAGTCAGAACAATTATTTGTTTCCCCTGAGCTAGTGCTCTTTCTTTCACAACAAAAGAACAACACAACTGCCAATACTGGACTGCATGTTTCTGCTATTTCTACTAACCTTTATGAATGAAATATACCGGTCCGTTTATTTAAATTTACGTCACTTAGTTTATTGATTCATTTTTTATAGTGAAAGCATATTACTTCATAAAGATGTCACTCGTTTTTTTGTGCATGTAAAAAACAGATATAAAACAATACACTTCAATACAACATAGTTTAAATATACATTACATTTACAAAATATCAGCACATCCACCAACCATTCATACCTCACTCATACCTACAAATAAACCACATAAAACACTATTTTGAGCCTAATGTCGAAAAATGGGTTATACGTCCATGTAGATGGTATTAAACTTTGTTGTTTTGTCATAAACAGTCTTATTTAGAACAATCACTTGGAAACAAAGCCTTGTTATCCAAACCACAAATTCCTTTTTTAATCTGATTGACACTAGGTGTCAAAAGAAGGTCGGCGCGTTTCGAACCCCCAATTGCGGGGTTCTCCTCAGGACCAACACTCTACAAAACATAAAAAAACACCTAATTTAAAAACTGCCACATACTATAGAGATGACTTAAGACACTAATCCCACCAGTTGGCATCCAGCTACCGTACCTTATTAGTGTAGGACACACCTTGCTATTAGCAAGGTTTATCGCAAATGCGATAAAAAAACCGCCGCAATGCATGAATATCACTGAAAAGTCAGCGATATTCATGCATTATCGAGCAAATGCTCTTAGCCATGTTATGCACCTCCCATTGGATAACATGGCTAAGAACTGCTCAGGGAAGGTGTTAGCTTTTGGAGATATTCGCGCTTAGCGCGAATATCTCCAAAACTTGGTAATAGGAGATAGCGATGTTAGGGACTGTTTCCAGTCGCTAACATCTTGACACGCCCACTTTGCATGTCATTAGTGATAAATATCACTGACATGCAAAGTGGGGCCCAAGTTGGTCGCTATCTCCTATTAGCTGTCACTAACTGGTGTTAGCGACAGCTTGGTAATAGGGAGATAATTTTATCTCCGCTTTCTTGGCTTTTAAAGCCAAAAAAGCGGAGATAAACCCCCTTGATAATATGCCCCACAATCCCTTATTAAAGATGAAGTAGAAGTGACATAGGTCACGATAGACACTCTGAACAAAAAGAGACATAAGAAAAGACCTAATCATGATTCTGTATAAATGGCCCGCCCTTTCTGAAAATAAATGGCACTTCAATACCACTCACCTAATTGGGTGTGTGGAAGTAACTTCTGAAAAAGATGAAAGAGGCAAAGGACCCATTAGTCTAACATATGCCTGACATTACAGGACTGTTTGAAAGCGGAGAACTTAGTTATGAGCAGTGCTTACCAATTTGGGGCACGGCGCGGACTAATGGCCCATTGTCGGTTTCAGGCAACATAAATTACGATCTGCAAAGAAAGCGGACCGTTAGGGTTCCAAAAAAACGATCGGCGATGGTGCATGAATTTTGAATAGAATATAGAGTCAGGCTTACTAAGTCAGAGGACATCAAGTTAAACCTCTGAGTAGATTGATTGCAGCGCGGCAGCAATGATCTGTAAGACAAACAGACCATTGAGATAAGTGAAGAAATGTCATAGCGGGCCGTCAATCCTGACTTGAGAGATGGCATTTCAGAGCGGCAGCTTACCTCAGTCTCGTCACGTCGCTCCTCTCACGTATAGTCCGGAAGTGTGTGGAACCGCAATTCAGTGTTGTTTGTATCTATTGGTCGAAGTGCCGACCATGTGGTTCGGACAGCAGCAAAGAAATTTAAAGGCACACTGTTGAAACCTAATTAATGCTCAAATGGACATTCAATGCTGTATACGCAGCTAATTCAACACTGCCAGAAGCGACGACCACGGGGGTCACGGGGCCCTGACTGATATTTAAATAAGAAGCCTGCTTTAATTGAGACACTATGCTCCATATTTATCTCTATTCTAATTATGATGTAATGCTGAAAAGTCCTTGTTCTTTTGTTGCACCTTGTGTGGACAAGCCTCCCGCTGAAAGCTGCGCAAATCCTTGCATATGCTGCTCTTTGGGCAAATCCTTGCATATGCTGCTGATGCATATATACAAAATAAATCCACATTAAATTGGGGTATTTTAAGCGCAATGAAGGACACTTTATAGTACAGCATTTAACCCAATTAATCATTCCTGGTGGGTTCACAGATTGCCTCTGAAGATTTCCGATATCTCATTCAATCCTGTTGCTGCTGTGTTATATTTCATTATGAGTAATGCTTCCCGCTGGTTGAGTTTCCCCTCAATGTCTCCTCCACGTAGGTCATTGTTGATTTTAGAGATAATGGTCCAATGTAAGTCCTCCTCTTTATGTTTATTTGACAGCCAGTGCTGTACTAAAGGGGCATTTGGTGTCTCCTTCCTTATTCTAGACTTATGTTGCGTGATACGCTGTCGTGCCTCCTGGGTAGTCTTTCCAATATATAGTTTAGGGCATGGACAAATAATCCCATACACTACATTCCTGGTCTGACAATTAGTAAAAGCCTCATGTTTCCAGTGAATCCTGTTGAATGTGAACACTGTGCCTTCATTTGTCTGTGAGCAACACAAACAGTTTCCACATCTATGGTGGCCTACTACTGGAGGTAGTCCCATCATATCTCGTAGAGTTGTTTTTGCGGCCGGGGGCAATGCTGCCCTTACAATGTGATTTGCAACACTCTTTTCTGTGAAGAGTGGCGCTTCCTGGAAATCAGCATGTAAATCCTTGACCAGATGCCAAATTTGCATCACCATCTTGCGCAATTGGTTTGCATTCGGTCCAAACGTGGTGACACAGACAATTCTTTTTTGTTCTGGTCGTAGTCTCTTTTGTAACAGGGTCTCTCTTGGAACCCACCAGGCTCGTTTCAATGAATGCCTTTCTTTCACTACAGCAGTTTTTACTGCTGTCAGTATTTTTTCTGTTGATGTAAAGCACATTTCAGTGTTTGTGTACAAATGAGATTTGTATGCAATGGGTACAGTTTCGCCTTCATTGACGGTGAGAAGGGTGTAACCAGATTGACCTGCGGCTACACGGATCAACAAATTTGTACTACTAGCACGTGTATGTTAGTGTTTGGAAGCTATCATGTCAGGGAACTTAGAGTTTATGTGTGTTCCTATGTCCAAAGTCGACCTGTAAAATCTGTTCTGATAAAATCACAAAGAAGTTTTACATTTTCTGCGTAATCCAAAATGTATGTTATGCCAAAACCTAGGAATCCTAAAATGGACTGTAAGTTTTTCAGAGTCTTTTAAGGTTGGAGCAGCACACATTTTTCTAAAAGAATTAGCTGCCAGGCTTTTCCATTCACTTTAGAGCTTATATCCTAAAACTAGGACATTGAGGCGGGCAATTTTAGATTTTTTTAAGTTAAATTTGAAGCCCTCAAGGGCGAACCCCAAAATTACGTTGTTCACTCTGTGCAAGTGATCCAATAATTCATTGTCTGTCAGATAAATATCATCTACATAGGACAATGTCTCCTCATCATATTTTTGAAGTAGCTCTGTTATTCTTACTGAGAACAACCCTGGGCTATTCTTATGTTATATGTTATGTTATGTTATAGTTTTGGTAAAGCGCAAACAGCTGCCCCAGCAAAGAGGCGTCCCGGCGCTATGACACTACAGAGACTCTACTGAGGATGGGAAGAGAGGGGACGAGGTGGCCTAGAGGGAGGGGAACAGGTGGGTCTTAATGGCCTTCCGGAAGGTAGACATGTCATCCAAGGAGGGGATGTTCAATGACAGAGGGTTCCAGAGCTTGGCTCCCAGAACGCTAAAGGAGCGACCGCCAGTGTGGCAGAGTTTTGTGCGGGGTACGCTCAGTAGGAGTTGGCCAGAGGAGCGTAGATTGCGCCGCGGTACATAGGGTGTGAGGAGAGGTTACAGCAGTTCTGGGCGTCCAAGTTTAATGATTTTGAATGTCATAATGAGATTTTTAAACTGGATTCTGGAGTCAATAGGTAGCCAGTGTAGCTTACGGATTGTGGCTCTGGCGGAGCAACTGCGAGGAAGACCAACCAAGGCTCTTGCCGCAGAGTTCTGCACGCGTTGCAGTCTTGCTATCTCTCCTTTGTTGGCGCCAAGAAGAAGGACATTGGCGTAGTCCAGGCGGGAGAGGATCGTAGCTTGGACAATGAGTTGACGAACCTTGGCGTCAAAGAAGCCAAGTATAGGGCTGAGACTCCTCAACAGACCGACACAGGTGGCTGCCACTTTTTTTGTGTGGGTCTGAAAGCTGAGTGAGGAGTCCATCCAAACTCCTAGGTTTTTGACCAGGGATTTGGGAGGTGGGATTGTACCTAATGACGAGGGCCACTAGTGCTCATTCCAGTGGCTGGTGTTTTTTCCAAGGAGCAGCACCTCCGTCTTGCCTGCATTAAGCTGCAGGCAATTGTCCGTCATCCATTGGGCCACTGCAGCAAGGCCATTCCTAAATCTCGAGGCCGGGATAGACGGGCCTTCCGTGAGAGTGATGGCCAGCTGCGTGTCGTCAGCGTAAGACACCAGCGTAAGGTCCCACTTTTTAGCCACCGCCGCAAGTGGCTGCACGTAAAGATTAAAAAGGGATGGGCTCAGTGCGGAGTCTTGCGGGACTCCCTGTCCGATGGGATGGGGTTTTGATAGAAATGGGGGAGCTGATACCCGGAAGGATCTGTCTTTCAGAAAAGAACGGAACCAATCCAGGGCCAAGCCGGAGATCCCTACTGCCTCCAGACGATCGAGTATGATGTTGTGGGACACCGTGTCAAAGGCCGCGCTGAGGTCTAAAAGAATCAGCGCGGCACTTTGACCGGCATCAAGGATCGTCCGGAGGTGTTCAGTCGTAGCCAAGAGGGCAGACTCAGTGCTGTGGCCCGGTCTGTACCCATTTTGGGATGGGTCCAGGATGCTATTTTGGTCCATGTGTAGAGACAGGACATTATTGAGGTGGGCCTCAGCAAGTTTGGACAGCCATGGGAGCAGGGAGATAGGCCGGAAATTTTCCGGTTTGGAAGGGTCCAAGGTGGGTTTCTTGATGATAGGGGAAACCCAAGCTTGTTTCCAGGCTGTCGGGACACTAGCCGATGCGAAGGAGAGATTCAGTATGGAGGCCAGGGAAGGCAGAAAGAATTCGAGAGATTCCATAAATTGAGTAGGTCTCATGGGGTCTGCTGGGGAGCCGGATTTGACTTTCCTGCAAAGTTTGGTGAGTTCTTCATATGAAATTTCTGGTATGTGCCTCATGGTGGGGCCGTTGGTAGTGGAATCGGTGGGGTTAGTCGAATTGGAGGAGTGTTGTGGAAATGATCTGTATATTCTTTGTACTTTCTCTACAAAGAACGTGGCAAGGTCGTCACATTGCTGCATGGAGGAAATGCTGGAGGATGGAGATCTGTTGCTCTGTAGTTCTTGTACCAGTTTAAAGACGACTTTTGCAGGGTTCGGGCTCGAGTTAATTTCTTCAGCGTAGAAGGAGGCGCGGGCGGCGCAGATGGCTTTGTGGTAAGGTTTTTGTTTAGATAGGTAAAGAACTTTGTCCCCATTATTATATTCCCTTCTCCAGAGGCGCTCAGCTTTTTTGCAGTCTTTTCGCATGGCTTTAAGGGTGTCGTTGTACCATGGGTTGGAGGGAGTGCTGCGCCCTTTGGTCCATTTGGCTGGGATTAGAGCATCTAGTCCTCTAGTGATCCAGCCGTGGAAAGCGTCATAGGTCATATTGATGTCCTGATTGGCCTCACAGTGGAATTCTCCTAAGGTGACATGTAGGTCACTGGCAGAAAGTTTGTGCCAAGGTCTCTTTAGCCGGCAGGTTGGCTCGTTTTTATTAAGTGTTTCTTTAACTAACATAGTCGTTTTAATAAGATAGTGGTCAGTCCATCCCATGGGTTTGGGCACGTCTGTCTTCACCTCCGGGATGTTGGTGAAGAAAGGATCGAGGATATGTCCAGCCGAGTGCGTGGGGGCTTGGATAAGAGAGTTGAGTTGTAAGGCAGCAAAGTCGGCCAGAAGGATTTTGATAGTGGGGTCTTGAGACAGATCAAAATGGAGGTTGAGGTCGCCTAATATAGTGAAGTTGGCTTATCTCATCACTAAGAAGTTTGCCACCTCCAGGAGAGCTTCGATGAATTTAGAAGCAGGTCCGGGTGGCGATAGATATAAAGGCCTGATAGGGTAAAGTGAGGGCTGGTTGTGATTTTGAAACGGGCGCTTTCGCATCCCGGAATTTCTTCCTTGGTGAAGGAGCAAGTGAATTGTTTTTTGTAGATGACTGCGATACCACCACCTCTCGCGTCTCTATTTAGGGTGATCATTAAGTAGTTCTCTGGTAGCGTGAGGTTAGGTATGGTGGTCGAGTCGTCGCGTAACCAGGTTTCGCAAAGGAAGAGAATGTCAGGATTCTCATCAAGTAGGAGGGTGTTAGCCTCTAGGTGATGTTTAGTCAGAGACCTGATGTTGAGTTGGAGGACGGTGAGGGGGGCAAGATTGGGCGAGCCTCGCCTCTGTCTGGTGTGACGGGGGCTAGGTGTGGTGAAGTGGCAAGACTTACATTGAAGGCCCGTGTGGCCAAGAATGCCAGATGTCTCTTCACAGCTCCGTCCGGGGTTCAGGGCGATAAGGAGTTCTCTATCATATTGATGGAGTGCCCGTGGAGCACGGCCAGGAGGACAGGCGAGAGGCGATGTCTTGGCGATGACGGGCGCAGACGGGCTTGCCTTAGGCGTGCCTTCGGCGCGCAAACATCGCACCTGCTGCGCTTGTCCGCTGCGCGTCCGAGAGAAGCACATCATTTATGGATAGGAGGGATGGTGATCAGGAGGGCGTGGCCTCCGAAGAGGGGCATGGCCTGCGGGCGTGCCGGTATGGCGGCAAGATTGTTTGTTTGTTTAGGTCGCGTCAGCGCTGAATCCGCTGCGCGATGCCAGAGGTCTGAGTAGAGGGTGAGTTTAAAATACAAATGTTATAAGTGACAGTCAATTTTTAAAAACAACAAGGGTTCGCGCTCCCAGCTTCCGCCTCAGGAGCAATGCAGTACGGTCTGGCGCTTGTATTCAGCGCTTTTTGTAGTGCAAGTGATCAGGGAGGCGTGGCCTCCGAAGAGGGTCGTGGCCTGCGGGCGTCCTGGTATGGCGGCAAGATTGTTTGTTTGTTTAGGTCGCGTCAGCGCTGAATCCGCTGCGTGATGCCAGAGGTCTGAGTAGAGGGTGAGCTTGAAGTACAAATGTTATAAGTGACAGTCAATTTTTACAAACAACAAGTGTTCGCAATCCCGGCTTCCGCCTCAGGAGCAATGCAGTACCCTTGGGTCAGTCTACAAAATTGGCGCTGAGAGCCGAGCGGTAAAAATGCTGTATAATATCTGCTTTCAGGCACTATATTTTGTCAAAAAATAAATTTCAGATATCCAGTGTTGTTTTGAATTTCTTCCGCACAATGTTATTCATTAATGCGGTTCCGTGTGCATTCTGTATTGCAAATGTTTTCGTGCATGTATTCAAATGCATTTAGTCTAAAACTAGACAGTATGAATTGTCAAGTTGCATTACAGGAAGCAAAGGATTATTAATGGAGGAGGTGCAATTCTCAATTACACCTTGTTATTCAAGTTGATCTAAGACCTCTCTGACCTGTTTCTTCGCGTCATGTTTCATTGGGTACTGCCTTTGAGGTGTATGAGTAGTTTTAACTGAGATTTCATGGTGAGGTGACTCAGCATCCCACCCTACATGATTGATTGCTGGTGCTAGTGGTACTGCACACTCCTGCACGTATGTGTGTTTTAGTGCTTCTGGAACAAAGTCAGAGAAGACTGGTAAAATTACCTCTTCCCCCTTTGGACAATCAGTGACGAATTCAGATGGCCAATCTCTTTCAGCTAAAAGGATATTGTAACCAAAAGAGACCTTTCACTTTTCTAGGTATGTCCCCTTCCATTTGGAGTGCTATTTCATGTAACTGATGTTGGACACTTACCCTTGTATCAGGTGTTTCCACCATGATATGTTTATTCAACGCTGCTGCCACCAGACATTCCATCAGGTTCTGGTGAGATATTGTTACTTCTGTTGCACTGACTAGCATCGTCAGACCCCATTCTCCATTCAGTAGTTTAGTCCTCAGAAGCCTGGATATTTTTTCTATTTTAAGGCCAGCTACCCTCTTCCTTTTGAATTGACGTTTACTTTTTGGCTTTTCTTCTTTTTTGATAATATAGTCTGAAGTGTGTCTCTTGGCTTGATTCGCTCTCCTGATCTGTGTTCTGACCATCCTTCCCTCCCAGAGTTTTCTGATGAACCCTGAAAGGAATGAGAGGAACATGTATCAGTATCCTGATACCTGTCAGGTTTCTTAATATTGTCACGGTTTCTAAGGTTATATTTCCTGTCAGGAGGCTCCTGTTGAGAAGACACATCCTGTAATTGTGATGCATTTTGATTGTTTTTTGATTGTTTATTGTACAATTTATTTTTAGAAGATTCGGGTGCTTGCTCAGTACGCTCATAGGTATCTGCAATAATTTTTGGTAATTCTTGCTCCTGTTGTGCAGGAGTGCATTCCCTCAGCCGTTGGCATGTAGCCACCGCTACTGCCTCCACTTTTATGTTAGCCAACATAATTGTTGATACCTGGTCAACATTGCCGATCAATTTCATCCTTAAGTCCAGGGCAGGTTCTGCCCCATACTCATTCTGTATTTGTTCCAATACTTCAGGTACAACTGCTATTGAGGGGATTATATGCATTCTGGTATAAACGGCAGAGAAAATAGTACCCCAAGTGGTACAATACTCCATCGGGGGAGCTATCTACATCGTCAAGCAAATTGTCAGTATTCTGTTTTTCTTGAAGCGCAGTGTGTGGAAAAACTGCATTAAGCTGTGCTATTTTCTGTGCTATCCAGTATGGCATTTGCTCATGTTTAGTGGACATTTTTCCCATAATCGCATTCAGCGTTTATGGGGTGATTTTTGTTGTGGTCCCTTGTAGTTGACCAACCTGAGTGATCCTTGTGGGTTGAAGTGGGAGCATTTGCATTACTAACTGTGTAAGATTTCTGTACAGTTTTATTATTTCTTTGTGAAGTGAACCTAAGTCTGCTGCTGGTAATGTATCAATCTCTGGATGTGGTGTGTAGGCAGCTAGGACCGGCTAAGTCGCTCTGTCTCTGCTGAGCGGACCGAGCCTCACTTTATCTGTGGTATAGGCGAGGGCGCCTTTAAACCAATTTATATGCTCTTGGTAAGTTAACGGGACTTCTATTTCCTCGTGTGGAGATTATTCATCTGGTATTTCATCCAGACTGTAAGAATGAAATGTATGTGTGCATGTATCTGCATTAGGTTATTTAACCCAAGAATAGAACTCCTCTGTTCTGTATGCCTCCTGTGCCTCAATCAAGAAAATTATGGTCCCACCCAATGATGGGATCCCATAATCTGCTCATTTATAGTTAGTGCATTTCTGCAATTCTCTGAAACATTAAAATCGCTTTCAAGCTCAGCGTCCTCCACCCCAGCACCACTTGTACTGGCGTCTTCAGTCTAGGACATTAAGAGAGGAAGAATTTTACAAAAAAGAGATAAGGTTTATGCACATTGTAGGGAACAATAATCCTTTAAGCTTGAATAAACCTACAACTCAAACATAGTTTATACCTACTCAGCTGTGATGGATTTCCCTTCCATTCCAGATGTCTCTGGCTATATGTGAGTAGGGGCCTCTGAGAAAGCACTACTGAACTACTTAGATTTGACATTTAAATAAGAACCAAACCAACTCTGGCAGTGCCTTGATGTGCAGTTCCTAATAATACATAGAATCATCGTGTTTAGACAACATAAACTAAGGGATTGGTGTCCAGACTGATTCCAGACACCCCTAAAAGGACATGTTAGTCTTTAGACCAGCTTGTTTACATTGCAACTAAAAGACCCCTTAACCTTACCAAGGATCAAATAGTTTCATGCAACTATAAAACATGACAACCCTTGATCCTTCAGTGATCGTGGAAGCAGTACAGTACTTTTCGCCCTGTCACTCATGCTCACTTCTTCTCAGAGAGATACACCAAATAAACAATGGGGACGCTTTTCAAAAAGCCTTTATTGAACCAGCGTCATTCTAGTATAAAATATGTGGGCTGCAACAACCATTAGACAGAAACAGCTATATATGATTGTTAGCACCAACACAGTAAATAAAAAGTAGACTTCTAACATGGTACTAAAACAGTGAATATATGCAGGCAAATAGATACTTGGCAATAATCAGGCACACGCCTAAGATGGAAACTCTAGCTAAGTGTACCTGAGTGTACCTAGCATGTATGTAGGTATGAAGCCAAGAATTCACCTAGGTCTCGAGTTGGACACCCCGCAAGGGATGTTAGACCACTGCATGCTGAAGGTTCTGTGTGTAGGGACTCCAGCATCTTGTGTCAGAATGGAAGCTTCTCCTATGGTTTGCCCAGTGAAGATGTGATGCTTATAGACTCAAAAGGTACCCTCAGGGGGTCTACCTGAAATGGTACTGTGCACCTGTTGTTCATAGATGACGATAGTGGTGACTTTTGTTCAGAGTTATTATACAGAAGATGGTAATCCTGCTGTGATACTAAGAATCCTCATGCATAATAAATTAGGCTAGTTTTTGAAGAAAACCACACAACATTTATTCCGCACATAACTAGGCAAAAGGTCAGCACCAGAACCGTTATTTAGAGCAAAGTAGGACAAATGTAGGTAAAAGGTTGTGCATCTACCTAGGCTTACATTGGGGTACATTGGGGCTCATAACAGTGAATAGAGTATAGGAAGTGATTGCCAGACAGTCACATAATGGGTAGTGTGTAGCCCCCTTAATTGCACCTCACAGTGAGTAGAATGAGTACAGAGTAGGATACACAGTCGTGGCACGGCCACACAAACAGGGAGGGAGGGAGCTAATAAGCCGCGTGGGACTGGAGTGCAGAACAGTAGGTCCCTCAGAGGGGTTTAGCTGACTTCTACGTGGGTTTTACATCACTGCTGCGAAGCCCCGGTTGCAGTTTATCTGAAGCAGTTCTCACTCATGTGCTCCTGTGAGGCGTTTTTCCACACTTTTTTCAAGTGAAAACTCCTGTACATTTTTTGAATTTCGGGAAATAGCACAAATGATAACAGGAAAGTGCTTTTAATTTAATCATCCAACACATATAAATTGAAACTTGCAAGGTTAGTGTCAGGATGCCCTTTTTTGGAGCAGCTGTTTTGTGCTCCACAAATATACTTTATTCATCCATTGATTCAGCTGGTACCCCTACAAAGACTATTGTTTTTTATGCATGTGAACATGGCCGGACAGGTCTTTTTCTTTTGTAGATTTTATTCAGCATGAACTCGACCCAAAGGTATTGGAGCGCTTTACATGAGCACTGGTTACGTTACACAAGGACACAGTTATTTTGAGGTTTTGTTTTTGGGAGGCACGGGGATATTAAGTGATTTGCCCAGAACCACAGGATGTGGACGCGACCTCGAGGCTCGAACCCTGGTTACCAGCTCCAAAGTCGGCAGTCTAGCCGACGGACCTCATCCTCACCTCTGGTTCCACTGGGAATGTCCCCGGTGGGCCAGAGCCCTTAGAGATTGGCTTTGAAAGCCCAAGGCCACACCTGGTGTCAAGTCACTTTCCCCAGGTCCCTGAGGTCAATGGCAGCAGGCACCAGGAGGGTTCAAGAGGAGAGAAAGAGGGAGAAGAAAGGTAGAGAGAAAGCGGTCAGAGGAGAGGAAAGGAATGGAGAGAGAGAGAATGGATCAAAGGAAAGAGAGAGATTTCAGGAGGAGCCGGAGGGCGCGCAGCTGGTTTAAACTGCTTTTGGCTCCCCGGGATGGCTCTTCATATGGGCAGTGTGTGTGGCAGGCAGTCACCAAACCTGCACCTATGACAGCAGTTTGCAGGTTTATGGTGAGCTTGAGATAAAGATTCAGGTGTCAACATCTCTGGATTCGAGGGCTGGGGGGGGGTCTATGAAGGGCAGACCAGAAGAGCAGCAGCCCAGAAGCACAGCAAGGCAGGCTATAAGGGCAGCAGGGCAGAAGAGCAGCAGGGCAGGGCAGGAGAGAGGAGTAGCAGGCTATGCCAGAAGAGCAGCAGGGCATAAGAGCAGCAGGGCAGGGCAGAAGAGTAGCAGGGCAGGACAGGCCAAAAAAGTAGGAGGGCATGCCATAAAAGTAGCAGACCAGGCCAGAAGAAGGGCAGCAGGGCAGGCCAGAAGAGTAGCAGGGCCGGCCAGAAGCACAGCAGGTCAGGCCAGAAGAGTAGCAGGGCGGCACAGAAGAGCAGCAGGGTGGCCCAGAAGAGCAGCAGGGAAGGGCAGGCCAGAAGGGCAGGAAAGGCCAGGGAGAAGAGCAGCAGGGCCACCCAGAAGAGCAGCAGGGCAGGCCAGAAGAGCAGCAGGGTGGCCCAGAAGAGCAACAGGGCCACCCAGAAGAGCAGCAGGGCAGGCCAGAAGAGCAGCAGGGCGGCACAGAAGAGCAGCAGGGTGGCCCAGAAGAGCAGCAGGGAAGGGCAGGCCAGAAGGGCAGGAAAGGCCAGAGAGAAGAGCAGCAGGGCCACCCAGAAGAGCAGCAGGGCGGCACAGAAGAGCAGCAGGGTGGCCCAGAAGAGCAGCAGGGAAGGGCAGGCCAGAAGGGCAGCAGGGCGGCCCAGAAGGGCAGCAGGGCGGCCCAGAAGAGCAGCAGGGAAGGGCAGGCCAGAAGGGCAGCAGGGCGGCACAGAAGAGCAGCAGGGTAGGCCGGAAGAGCAGCAGGGCAGGCCAGAAGAGCAGCAGGGTGGCCCAGAAGAGCAAAAAGGGAAGGGCAGGCCAGAAGGGCAGCTGGGAAGCCAGGGAGAAGAGCAGCAGGGCAGGGCAGGCCGAAGAGTAGCCGTGCAGGCCAGAAGAGCAGCTGGGAAGCCAGGGAGAAGGGCAGCAAGGCAGGCCAGAAAAGCAACAGGGCAGACCAGGGAGAAGAACAGCAAGACAGGCCAGAAGAAGGGCAGCAGCGCAGGTCAGAAGAGTTGCAGTGCAGATCAGAAGAAGAGCAGCAGGGAGAGTCAGAAGAGCAGAGCGGTAGACCATAAGAGCAGAAGGGCAGGCCAGAAGAGCAGCAGGGCAGGCAAGAAGAGTTGCAGTGCAGGCCTGAAGAGCAGCAGGCCGGTTCAGGGCAGGAGAGCAGCAGGACAGGCCAGGGCAGAAGAGCAGCAGGGCAGGCCAGAAGAAGAGCAGCAGGGCCGGCCAGAAGTGCAGCAGGGCAGGCCTTAAGAGCAGCAGGGCAGGCCAGAAGAGCTTTAGGTTGGGCCTCCAGGTTTGCTACTAGGGATGAGAAGGCTGCAGCACTCATCTACACCTTCTGAAAGTCCCAACAGCAGCAGATTCCACGCTGGTCTGTGTACAAGCCTGTCTCAGTCATCTTGAGGGCAGCACCAGCTTATACTTCCAAGCCAGGGCAGGTGGGCAGTGGCACACTGCCAACCAGAGTCATTGCAGTCTATAAATGTTCAAAGTACAGCCAATCAGAGACGTTTCTGGGAAGCGCAGACTTTACCCCATTACAGAATGCATGGTGTGGGGGTACTCTCGTCTAGCTACAGGGGCGGGTCTTGTGGACCAGTAGCGGGCCTCTGCAACTCATGGCACAATGAAGGGTGCCCCTGGGAATCACCAATTTCCAGTTGGCAAGATACCTCACAAATGCTTCCAAAATAGCAAAAAACACAGTGGAACCAGTCCTTAATTTGAGTCAGTGGTTTCTGGTGCTCAGCACGGCACTTAATTGTGAACACCAGCGCTTATGTCAGTCTGCCACATGGTGGCGGTGTCTTTCTAATTTACAGATGAGCACAACAGTTGTTTATTAATTCATCATACAATAATGCCTGCTGCCCAAGCTATTATTATAGATTTGGGAGCCTGGAATGGTCTGACTTGTCACATTTGCAGCAGTGTGATGGATAGTACTTTTATTGGTGCTGTCATTGACAGCGCTCGCAGGGGCAATGGGTGGTGCAAGTTACAGAGGGTTTAATTACTTATTGTTTTTTTACAAACTGAGCACTGAGCGGAACTTTCACGATAAAGGAAAAATACTGGGGTGTTCCAGCTGCACTGTGTCTGGGACATTCGTCCTGACTTCGCTGCTGCAATCTCTTTCATTGTATTACATTGAGTGGGTACTCCGTGTAATCCCAAACTTGTGCTGTCCCACACCATCCTGGCCTGGATGTCCATCTGACATCTCTCTAGGCCGGACATGCAATCCAGCCACCCAGGCATCTCCCGGTGCACCTCAGGCTAGGTGGCTGTGAGTACCACCGCCTGCCCTCACTGCCCTCCAGTCCCGGCCTGCCTTCCTGCTTTGAATATTTTCACCAGGGCTGATTTCGCTCTCCAGTCTGGCCCTACCTCTGTCTCGAGTAGGGCTGCTCATTAAACACTGGAGTCCTTTGGCAGTGCAACAACTTCACTTCAGTCTTTCAGCTGCTCGCCTGTGCCCAGCACCCTGAGCTTTCTCTTCCTCACACACCACAACTGAGCTGTATCTTGGGCTTTTGACTAGGGGTGGGAGAAGAATTACGCTCTGCCAGCGGAGTTCGCAGAGTTTCGAAAAACTCTGCAAAGTGACGGGGAGCGGAGTTTTTTCTCTCGAGCGGCTTGCCAACGTTGAGTTGGCAAGACCTCCTCCCAGCGAGATTTATCAACACGCGCGGTAAGGGCAGGTCCCGACCACTCCGTTGAGAAATCTGCTGCTCGCATTGAGGAAGCCGCTGCTCGGGTAGAATGTCTACTCGAGGGCCAGGAAGCAGCAGCGCCCTCTGGAGTGACGCATAGTGCGGTTCATGCTGATTTTACAGTGTGGGACAAACTCCATGTGCTAAAAAATCAGTGCAAGTTTACAGTCTCCCGTGGAGCGCAGCAGAGTCTTTAGGCACTTTGCGGAGTTCCGCAGAGTAAAACTCAGCAAGCTCCACTAAGGCCTACTTTTGACATCTTCACAAACTTCATTTCACACAAAAGTGTAAAAAAACAAAAAAAAAGTTATGATCACCCAGTATGTAATGCTGAGATTGGCTCAGCCAATCCTAAAGCTTAGAATGCGTGCATTAACTGCTGTAATCTGCCTTCATTCGATTTTCATGATAGGTCCATGAATCAGAGCACGGCAGAGGGTAGGTTTCTGAGTCTGTGAGCACTGGCATGGGGAGATGGACGTGTTATTACACACCTGCTGTTGGGAATGAAGAGCCATTCATTGCCTCTGCCCTGATAATGGAAGCTGGGCAATTAGGAACATTGAAACTTCTTTGGAAAGGGTGTTATTCACTGTTAATGGCCCTGAGCAGAAAAGTTGAGGTTGGAGACCAAAGCGCCTTGGATGATGCGCCTAGAGTCTGTGTGTCATGTGTCACTTGCACTATGTAAATAAGATAGCATACCCTCACACGTCATGCAGGCTGAACTCATCAATATCTGGTTCGGGGCGCGCAGGTATAAATGTCTGCGCTGACCCGCGCCGAGACCCCGCGTTGTTTTGCGGCCGCTCCCGCCATGCAATCTGCCGTCCCGCGCCCTTCCGAGCGAGCACACGTTTTAATGAGATTGTTTTCAGCCGCTTCAATGTCTCGCTGATGGGTTTTGTTTGCCGTGTAGCGCCCATACAGGTGCAAAATTGCAGTGTGCATGTGAACGCGTCGGCACATGTGCGGAAATAGCACACGAGGCCAGAACACATTACCTCCGAGCTGCCAGCCCAGATTGTGGGTCAGCCGCGCTCCCTGCGCTTGCTAATGCCTCATTGTCTTTTAGTACACGGTGCAAAATAATGCTAATTTATGCAGATATTTCATATGCATAGAAAATAATGAGAAACACCTGCAGAATTTTCTTCCTTCCTGAGTTCGACAACTAATTATATTTTTTAAGTAATGGCAACCGCTGAACACAATTATCCGAATCACGTTAAGTAGTGGAATAAATTTAAGGTGCGTCTGGAAATTTCAGCACGGCTTTTAAATGGAGTTTTGTCTGCTGGACTCTTGTGGGACAGGCAGAGAGGTGGTTGGGGGATTCGCTAAAACAACTGCTGCTGTCTTTTGGCTAGGTACACGCACACGCTGTATTAATACCTTATACCTGCCTCCATACATACATAGATGACGTAACGGGGTCCGGCTAGATTCAAAACAAGGCAAGGCCCTGACTTTAGGGAATTGACAGCCGGATAGCTGTTTTGTTTGTTCTGTCTCGTTTGATGATGCGCTCAGGAAAGAGATATCTCGTAAAGTTTGGGGCGGCATGATCCGGGGAGGGCATGGGCTCAAGCGCTGCCCTCGTGACCCCATGGCGCTGACGGAACTTCCGGTGAGCTGTCAGACGCTGATGTAAACACCTGGATGGCATCAGGTGCAGGCAGGACACAGGCGCCCATTTTAGATAAAAAGTAGATGTTAGAACTGAGAGATCGCGTGACAGAGAGAGAGAAAGAAAGAAAGAAAGAAAGAAAGAAAGAAAGAAAGAAAGAAAGAAAGAAAGAAAGAAAGAAAGAAAGAAAGAAAGAAAGAAAGAAAGAGTGGCAAAGAAGGAAAGAAAGAAAGAAAGAAAGAAAGAAAGAAAGAAAGAAAGAAAGAAAGAAAGAAAGAAAGAAAGAAAGAAGGAAAGAAAGAAAGAAAGAAAGAAAGAAAGAAGAAAGAAAGAAAGAAAGAAGGAAAGAAAGAAAGAAAGAAAGAAAGAAAGAAAGAAGGAAAGAAAGAAAGAAAGAAAGAAAGAAAGAAGAAAGAAAGAAAGAAAGAAAGAAAGAAAGAAAGAAAGAAAGAAAGAAAGAAAGAAAAAGAAAGAAAGAAAGAAAGAAAGAAAGAAAGAAAGAAAGAAAGAAGGAAAGAAAGAAAGAAAGAAAGAAAGAAAGAAGAAAGAAAGAAAGAAAGAAAGAAAGAAAGAAAGAAAGAAAGAAAGAAAAAGAAAGTGAGGGAGAGAGAGAGAGAAGCGTGTAGGTCGCTCTAACTATTGAAAACTTTCTGCTGGAAGTGGTCATCGGGCGGGATGGCGCAGAGCACCAGGCACAAGTTTTGGAGAGAAATGGGCAGTTTTATTAGGGCAGGTTTGCAGCTAGTTTTCCCATATAATAATACAACAACATTCCCGGCCTCGTTAATACAACATTCTGAACTCTGCACAGCACATAAGGCAATATATGGGCAGGCACCTGTCTATTTAAAGGATCGTTTGATGCCTTACAAGCCGAAACGATCTCTTAGATCGTCTGATGCTCAGCTGTTGGTCTGCCCTCGTTTTAAAATGGCTACAAAGGGCGGAAGATCTTTCTCTGTACTAATTCCACTGTTGTGGAATAAGTTGCCAGATCCCCTTCGTAAAGAGGCTAATCTTTTACGCTTTAGAAAGCAGCTGAAAACAATTTTGTTTAGGGAGGCTTTTGGATCCATATGATTGTATGTTTACTACTTCATCCCCCCCCTTGCTGGTAAGAATGTGGGTGGTTTCTTTGGTCTAAAGCGCCTTGAGACCTGTAGGTGAGCTGGCGCTATATAAACCAAAGTAACATAACACAACACTGCCCCAGACCTTTCAGCTTAGTGCATCAACCCACTCATTTCCAGCCACATCCTGTCTTAATGCAGCACCGACAGCCAAACTCCCGGACTAACAAAGATACCTATGATAGTCATAATAAAGCTGAAACAGGCTGGAAACAAATGCACCCTCCCCAAATAACCATAACATTGTACCCTGAATGCCCCAATAACCTTCTGCCTAGAACACAAAATAGAACAGTATCACATAAAGTTACAGCTCAAGATGGGCTTGAAACAATTGTTTTCAGCTTTTTGCTGAAATCTGGAACGTCATCTGATGTCTCCAAGTAGTGATTCCCAAAGAGATGGTGTTGCAGCTAAAAATGATTGGATGGCAGCTAAGTGAGAGCTGAGTTTATTTGTTCCAAGCCTTAAAACCTCTAAATTCCTGAGATTTTCACTTCCCAAAGAGATTTCAGAGGAAATGAGAAGCAGACAGGATTTTGCAGGTGGACAGATTTTCATTTTCGCGCTCTGTTTCTCCCTTGGGCTACTTTGGAATGGGAAAAAGTCTTGATATTCCTGGCATTTAACTCTAGAGAGGGCTCTAGGCAGATCTCCCTGGGGTTTAGAATTAGTTTGAAGTTGGCTAGCTTTTATGTTGCAAATTTGTTTTTTTAAATAATTTGTCAACATTAAGCATAGGCGAATTTTGCGAATCTGGCGTTCGCGAATTTTGCGAATTTGCAAACTCGCAATCCGCAAAATCCGCGAAATTCTCGCGAATTAGCGGATTTTTTTTTTTTGTTCGCAAGGATTTCTGCTAGTTCGCGAGGGTTTTGTACCAGTTCGCAATTGCGAACTTACATGTTGGCTCGCAACGGTCGCGATTATGTTGTTTCTACGTCTGGTTCTTCATCACAGGTTCCCAGTACCCTCTGTTTCACCCCTGCCACCCTCTGTTTCACCCATGCCACCTTCTGGTACATCAATGCCACCCTCTGGTTCATCATCACTGTAGATTATGGGGGGAAAAAGCAAGCACACCTGCCCTTCTTCAACTGACATGAATTAATTTGGGGTTGATTTATTAATGTGTCACTGTTTTAAAATTCCAGTCTGGCACCTGCTTCCTTATCTGTAATTTTCTTTCTGTTGCAGTGCAATTTTTTTTCCAGGACCTTTGTGGTCTACTTGTAGCTATTCTATGAGCCTGCTGTGAGGGTCAGAGCAGGGTCATACAATTGTTGCAACTAGCAACTGAACTCTGGAGGGGCCCCAGTCAGGAAGCACTACAGGGAATGGTTACTAATGACGAGTTTGAACTTTTGCACCTGCTGAATGCTTTCACTTTTGCAAAACTCATTTTTCTGCAGAACAGCATTACAGCAACTGTAATGCCCCAAACAAGCTTACTTGTGAAAGTTGATTTCTAATCCAAAAGTGATCCAAAGAAAGTCAAAAGGCCTCAAATCCAAGAAAGTGCAGGCAAATGTCAACCTGAGGAGTTATTCTGATAAAAATCATCATTTTCAGAAGGTCTATGCTGCTTGCTAGTGGATTTCTTGTGCAGAATTGCAATTTTTGTAATTTCGCAAGTGCGAGATTGTTGCTGCCCGCCGCACCTACATGTTCGCAATTGCGAACTTACACCGCACGCCGCAAAATTGTATCACCAAGAAAAAAAAATCCGCTGTGTGCAAATTTGCGGATTTTCGGTAAATTCGCGAGCATTCGCGGATTGCGGATTTACCGAAAATCCGCAAAATCTGCGAGCGGAACGGATTTTACGCCCATTCTTAGTCAACATGCATTTAGAGGCAACAAGGTTCTGGGGGATTTATTTTAGTTCATGGAGAATTTTTTCCTTTGGAGAGTAGAAGGCCTAAGAACTTCAGGAGACTGTTCTTGGCAGTGGGATTTTAAGCCGAGAAGTGAGGGTCAACAATTGTTTCTATGTTTTGTGATTCTTGTCAAAGGAATTATCAAGATCACTGCTGATTTGAATTTTGGTTGCAATTTCTGGGAGGGTCTTAGAAAAACAATTTTTAGGGATTCAGTTGTAGGGTCTTTTTACAATAGTTTGGAGAGAAGGGAATGAAAGCAATAGAGGTTAAGGTAAAGATATGTAAATTGGGTTTAAGATATGGGTTGGCTAATCTACTTCAGTGGGTTTAAACCAGGTAATTTTAACTATATCGGAATGTTCCCTTTTGTATGTATAGAGTTGTTTGATAGTTGTACCCTGTGTCTGAGGTTTAGACTTTAGTACATTTTGACAGGTCAGGGTGGGAAGGGTCTTTTTGGTGGCCCCAGTTCAAGCTGAAGTCGCCACTGTTGACGTTATTTGCTGAGTCTGCTGGGAGGTGACATAGTCGTGATCTCACCATTGAAGTTCACGCACTGTCCCCGTGAGCGGGTAAGAGTGTGACTGGAGATGGCCACCGTCAAGAGAGAGTTCCAAGACAATTTCAAGGATTTAAAGGAAGAGTCGAGCCACCTTTTTACCTTTCTATTCTGTTTTTTAATAGATATATGAGTCCCCCCTCCTCCAGGGTATATTTTCCTGTCAGCTCTGATAATATTATGACCTAGTGGATCACGGGTGTCCTTGAAGGCCTGTGAACTGTTGTTCAGCCGGGTTTCAGTGAGGAAAGAGACAGGCCGGTTTAAAGTCGGAAATGGTGTTGGATATTGAGGCATGGGCAGCATTGGCGGAGCAGTGGTTGTGCTGGAGACATTTAGCAAAAGTGCCTTGTCTACAGCGTGGAGTGTTATAAGTGAGGTATTTAAGGTTAGAACTGCGACTGTACCATGTTGGTGCATTTGCGCGGTATGGCGCGCCATCCTACCAGAATCAAGCAAGAAATGGCTCAAACAACTTGCTCTTCTGATCAGGCGTGGATGCCACTAGGTTAGAATCGTGTTGCAAAGGGACATGTCCATGTCATACATTTGGGGACACATTCAGGGAAAGCTTGGCTCAGAGTAAGCTGTGTTTTCATACAAGTTACTTGTAACCGAGGTGATCTTCACTGCAGCAGTGAGTGCCTCTTCAGAATACCGCTTTGCCAGTTTCTTCTCAGGGTAATAGGACCCTAAAAGTGCAGTTTTTATGGATTAGGTAGTGTAAATAAAAGATGATATAGGTGGGAACTACCTGACAGGTGCCAAGGACAGCTTTAAAATTCATGCCCAGATTTCATGGCCACAGTCCAATGTGGACTGCACCAGTGCAGCCATGAGACCTGCAAACATGTGGCAGAGTGTACACTTGAGCTGTTCCATATCCTGCCAGGATTTCCTTTTAAGCAACTGTCTCGTTTCCAGGCCCCCAAATAGATCTGACGACCCTTTTATAATGGTACTGCCCAGCATTCTAAGACTTTGAGGTACATTTGAGCATTCTGTATACAGGTGCATGGGGACACCTGCAGAGGATCTTCCAATCGACCGATCGAATATTAAACAGTATTGGTGAGAACACTTCTGCATGTCAGCGGGGCTGGGAGTTTGTCAGACACTGCGGTTAAAAAAAACCAAGTAAGTTTAGGACTTTTTAAAACTGCTGAATCATTTCAGAACTGTTTCCAGAAAACTCAGAAAAACAAATAAACTGATATTTTCTCTTATTTGTTTACCTTTCACATGATATGTTTGATTAGTTTTCACAACTTTTTTATATCCTTAAATAATGCAAGTTTGCATATTTACTCTTTGTCATTTTGCTCCACTAAATTGATAGCACATTGTAACGCTGTATCTTTTGCTCACTTTAATCGACGATCCAAACTGTTTCTGATTTTGATATAAACAATGCTACCGTTTTTAAACTCCTAAATAACTTTTATAAATTCCTCGCAAACAATCTGAACTTTAAAAAAATCTCCCATTCGTCGTAATTTTTTTTAGATCATATGCTTTTAAAAACAAAAGTAAATACTCTTCATAGAGACGGGATTAGCTATTCTAACATAATCTTCTAACTACTGTACCTGTTTCGTTAACAAACCCAATATTATTTCAACTCCAAATAAGTTGTAAACTCTTTAACTCGGATTCTGTGTTTTAGAAACTGAAGAATGTGTGTAGCATTGTTACTTAAAATACCAACTTAGTTATTTTGCAATCACTTTGAGCGTCAGAAAAATAAATGCCACTGCCTTGTAGGGCACCAGACTTAATGGTTCCTCCTACAGGGGTTTAGATGAAATGCGTGAGTTTTCTGAGTCTCCCAGTGGCTGCTGTGACTAAGAGACTGAGGAATAAGAGAGGGTATTTGTCAATGTTGTTTACACGTGCAGAAAATCAATACTTACAGTCAAATTACGTCGCCAAATCTCTATGGCCTTTGGGAAATATGCCTAAACTGTGTTTATAGTAGACATGAGCGTAATGTTCTGTTTTGCAGGCGAAATTGGGGGAATTTTGGCCACTCTGTTGAATTCCGTCCAAATTACCCCAATCACCGCAGGGGCGGCCTTAGGCATGTGCAAGCTGTGCACCTGCACAGGGCAACCAAACCTCAGGGGCCACCACACCAATATATATCCTTAATATAATAATCCTCTGAGGATGGATACATATTTGCATGGCGGCCCCTGGCAGGGATTTGGCGGCCTCCGGCTCTGTTCAACTTCCAAACACCCTGACCCCCTCCTCTTCACTGGCCTCCACGCTCTGCCCCGCCTGGACCCCCTCTTCCGAGGCCCCCTACCTACGCTCCCTGCCCAGGGCCACCATGAGCCTAGAGCCGCCCCTGATCACCGCATAGTCGCATTTATTATTGTGCCCGCACCAAAATGGTAAGTTGGTGAGCACAAGCAAGATTTGACATCGCCTAGTGTGATTTTTTTCTCCCTACATATGATAAGATGTTTCCTACATTGGCCGTCACAACCGTCATGAAGGCTGCCACTCGAGGAGAAAATCTACTCGAGCAGCAGCAAAATCAACTTGAATAGCTGCGCCCTCTGGCGCGCTGCGTGGTGTCATTCGCGCTGATGTTTCAGTATGAAACACGCTACCAGTGCTAAATCACAACGCGAGCAGTGAGACATGTCTATATCCACCCGCTGGCAGAACTCCGCGGAATCTCACTGAGTTTTTTTATAACTTTGCAGAATTCTGCAGAGTCAAGTTCCGCCCTCCTCTAATTTATAACAGCATTCATACTTTTGATTTAACTCATTGAGAAACGCACATACTCTGCAATGGACTCCCTGATCCTTGTGTAGATCTCAAATGAAGGCTGGTGTCAGGGAAATGACCCTTTGATGGGCTCCCAGGGAAAGTTGTCTCCGTCTGCTGTATAAACCACCAAAGTAAAGGCAGGTAAGTGCTTGCAAGAGCCTGTTCTTTTGCTGTGATCCCACAAGGGAACTTTGGGCACCCTGTCTTAGAAAAGCTCAGCGCTGGTTGGGATGAGTGAATTTCCTCCATCGACAAAAGAGTGTAGTATTGCATCTCTTGTGCTTCCTGAGACAGAGCAAGATTGTTCATGACAACGATCATTTCTACTGAGACCATATTACTTGTGAAGGGGGAGGTGTAGAGCTGCAAAGGATTTAAAACCTAATAAAAGGTAATGTTTTGTTCAGAAATTACCACAGTACTTTTTAACAAACACACACACATTATTAAAAGTCACAAAAGCTATTTCAGAGTTTAAAAACGTTGACACGGCTTAGCTATCATTATAAACAACTTTGCGAACTTTTGAAAAAAGCTGGAATTTACTGTTGAAAAGTTATGAAGGATACTTAACTTTTCACTATCAAGCACCGACAGTTTTTAAAATAGCATGTGTTATTTGAAGAAGCTAAGACAACCGAGATGGATTTGCCATACTTATTAACAGAGTTATGAATAACATTTGTATTAACCAGTCTCAACTTTTGGTTGGCTACAGCTTCTCCTACATAGAACCGCGAGACTTGAAAAACTATCAAACTAGAGTGAGTACTATAGATAGCAATGAGTTGGGTAACAAATACCTTTTATTACCAGTGCCAGACAAAATGCTGTTTTTTAATGACGTTTGTGCTCAGACAGTTGGTGCAAAAGATCAATAAATATTGGTGCTCTGGGAAAGACTTGTGGTGCAGCTCCAGGGCGCAGGTTTGAGTCTGAGAAGAGAGATCACAAATCTATCATTCACGGGCAGTCAGTGGCTACTGGTCGGTCCTCTTGGTTGGCACTGATGCCCTAGGGCCTCAGTGACTATTGCACTCCAATTCAATGTCCCAGTTCCTCTCTTTGCACCTTTGATTCTCCAGAGGTTGCTAGGATGAGCTGTCAAGGATTTCTCCACCAGACAGGGCCGGACTGGCTACTGGGCAGTTTGGAATGCTGCTGAGCTGGGGGCTGATTTCGTTAATGGGGACCTGCGTGAACTAAACGAAATTCGTTTTGCTTTCAGTATTTCGAAGCACACGCAGGTCTCCATGGACGAAATCAGCTTCCAGTGCAGTAAAATCATATGGCTGAGATACCCGCCACCCCCTCTCAACACGATCCCAAAAAGGAGGGAAACCGGAAACAGTTCTTGAAGATTTTTGGATGTGGGAGGGAGTGACCCTCCCGCGGCCGTATTTATTAAAACAAAAAATTAAACATTAAACGTTTCATGTTATGTACAATTTCATTATCACATTGCGATGTTTGGCTAACCTTAACATATTCTCTAATACAGAGGTTCTCCTAGCCGAACTAGCATCCTACAAAACATTCTCTATAACACTGAAATTGTACATCCTAACGTTTAAGGGCCAACGGCAAGGTCATAACCGGTGTCAAGATCCCTAACCAGACTTACCCCTCCCACTTGGGAGGGGCGACAGCACAGAGGCTTACCTCAAGTGCAACTACTAACAATTTCCCTTGACTTGACGGGGGCACTTAAGACTCGACGCCATTTAAAGGTCGTTCGAAGACGTGTGTGGTATCTAGAAGGTATCGTGGACCTCCCCCCACCCCACACAACTTACCGCATCTGCCGTCGCAGATGACACTGGCCCCGGGAAATTCCCCAGGAGGGGGCTGTAACCCCTCCTACAAAGGAAGGGGCCTTGACCGCCTTTCCTTTACTTCCGGCGACCCGCCCTTAGACGGGACCGCCTCCCCATTGAGGGGCCAATGGCCACCTCTCCCGAGCGCTCCCATCCGTGTTGGGTGACGCCCACTCATAGGGATCTACCAATTAGTGCTCACCGATCATGACCTTACCGCCTACCAAAAATAAATACGACAATTCTTACTCAAATCTATGAAAACATTGGTCGCTACGACCGAAAGAGCATGCTTAAAATGCAACACTATATCAACTCATTTTAATTGTAACAAACTACACGATATTCACCATACTTTATTATGATCAACAACAAACTGATACTTTCACAGCCTGTAAACAAAGCAGAAAAACATACTTATAAAATTCACTTTATTGCACAACAACTTGCTGTCCTCAGGGGCTGGTGGGTGGGTCAAAATTGGCTCTTCGTTCTGTCCCGAGCTCACGTGTAGCGAGGAGGTGCAGCTTCGGAGCACAAGAACAAGAGGACGTCTTCTGGTCTTGCGTCTCTTTTTATCCGTCTTCAGGGCGGGCGTAAACCCGCCCCTGCCCGCCCCGGGGGCGGGGCTGGCTACGTCGGTGTCTAGGCCAGCCCACTCTAGGGCGGGAAAAAGCGCGCCCCGGCTACGCCGCTTCGGGCATACCAGCCGAGACGCGCCTCCCGCCCAAAAATGGCTTCCCGGGGGGATCGAGGCACTCCGCCATACGTGCGGGGGGACCGAGTGGTCGCCCCTTTCCATATGGCTGAGATACCCGCCACCCCCTCTCAACACGATCCCAAAAAGGAGGGAAACCGGAAACAGTTCTTGAAGATTTTTGGATGTGGGAGGGAGTGACCCTCCCGCGGCCGTATTTATTAAAACAAAAAATTAAACATTAAACGTTTCATGTTATGTACAATTTCATTATCACATTGCGATGTTTGGCTAACCTTAACATATTCTCTAATACAGAGGTTCTCCTAGCCGAACTAGCATCCTACAAAACATTCTCTATAACACTGAAATTGTACATCCTAACGTTTAAGGGCCAACGGCAAGGTCATAACCGGTGTCAAGATCCCTAACCAGACTTACCCCTCCCACTTGGGAGGGGCGACAGCACAGAGGCTTACCTCAAGTGCAACTACTAACAATTTCCCTTGACTTGACGGGGGCACTTAAGACTCGACGCCATTTAAAGGTCGTTCGAAGACTTGTGTGTGGTATCTAGAAGGTATCGTGGACCTCCCCCCACCCCACACAACTTACCGCATCTGCCGTCGCAGATGACACTGGCCCCGGGAAATTCCCCAGGAGGGGGCTGTAACCCCTCCTACAAAGGAAGGGGCCTTGACCGCCTTTCCTTTACTTCCGGCGACCCGCCCTTAGACGGGACCGCCTCCCCATTGAGGGGCCAATGGCCACCTCTCCCGAGCGCTCCCATCCGTGTTGGGTGACGCCCACTCATAGGGATCTACCAATTAGTGCTCACCGATCATGACCTTACCGCCACAGGTCCGGATAGTTGACCGGCTATCCGGACCCCCCACAAAACTCCTACCTAAAGGTCATGCTTTAACGATTTTAACCAAGCTAAGAAGTCTCCTATGAGTAACTCATTCCCCACCCTCGACAAATGCACACCATCCCTCAAATACATACTGTCATCATTAATACAACTATGCGAGATCGAATGCAATGTCTTGGAACGGAACAACCTACTCACTTTATTATTCAGCTTCCTAACAGAATGGTTCAAAGCAGGGGTCGAGATAGCCCCCCGCCACACTTTTCGTGGGATCATATGAGACCATGCAATTATGCACCCCGGAACTCTCCTCGCTAACCAACTTACCGTGGAAAGCATAGCCTCCAGGAGAAGTCGTCTACCGGTGGTGACCAAATCATTGCCCCCCAAATGTACTATGACTAAGGACGGCGGTGACCTCATCCGCTCTAACAAACCTTCAAAGAATGCTTGAAACTGGTCAATACAGAGACCGCCCCTTCCGTAGAAGGACACTCTGTACCCGTATTCCCCAGGTACGGGAATCATGTCACCTGCTTTGAATACGTCTGCGGCCCGTCTCACGTATGAGTGGCCCACGACCCACACCTCCTTTCTCACAGCCGGTGATGTGCGACCGCTGGCCTGGTGTTGGGTCGACTGCACAGTCCGCCCTGCCGCGTAGGCTTGCGCAACGAAAAAACAAAAGACAAGAAGCGTGAGTACATGATTACAGCTTCACAACATGTGCAATCGCACATACCTCTTATAACAATTGGAGGACCAACGCCCCACTCGTTTCACTTGTTCTACATTAAGACCCCTGGCTGTAGCTTCAGTGGCAGCCCCTATTCGAAAGGAATGGGTCCCAAATTCGCCCGGGTCCAAGCCCGCTGCGGCAATGGCCATTGCAAGCACCCGCTGAAACTGAAACCTCGTCAGTGGGGTGGCGTCTGCATGCCTTAACAATGTCCCCCCCCATGATGCCACCCTCCGTGCTAGGTAATCTTCTAAACACTGTACCGGACACATGGAGGACCCGGGGGTCCTGCGAATGATCGTGCAGTCCCCCCTCCCATCTTGGTCGGTCTTGGACCTGAGAAAGGAGACAATCATCGCATCGCCCCTGATCTGAACATGCTCCCTGCACAAGCCCCCCGCCACATCCTGTTTGTTCCTTGCAACCAGCTCACTTATTCTCATAGCCCCGTGAAATGCCAGCGTAAATGCAGTCCGGAACAAACAGGTCTCGAAAGGAGACGAACATGTGTTAGGGAGTGTGGCCAGTAACTGGGACAACCTATCCAGACCTATCGGTCGTCTTACGTCTACTCTGCGACCCTCTAAGCGTTGCCACCCACGCAGCGCCTTTTGTACTGAAAAAGACGCTGTCGGGTCCTGGATCCCGTGGGCCCTGGCAACAAAGGAAATGGCGGCACGATGCCTTTGGGCCGTAGCCACCGATTTCCCAGCCCTACGTAAGGACATCAGAAAATGTACTACCCACTCTTCCTGACCCCAAAGTCCCCCTCTCTCAGCCCCCAAAAAGGCTAAATAGGCCTGAAACGCCCCTTCATATGCCTTCCTTGTCCTGGGTGCTAGACTCTCTCCCACGAGGTGACGAAGTTCGGGGCACCGAGAGACCAGAGAGCTTCGGGGAAGGGTGCCGGCTCTGGGTCCGCTGAAGGAAGGAAACCCGAGAAAGCCTGCATGTGAAAACGAGACAGTGCATCAGCAGCCTGATTCATCACCCCCGGGACATGTTTTGCTCTGAAAACCACGTTCAGTTGCATACACAGTAAGACAATTTCTTTGAGCAGCCTCAAAATCAATTTACAACGGGCTGCCTGACTATTGATGCATTCTACAACGGTCATTTTGTCGGACCAGAACACGACAGAATGATCTCTGAACCCTTCAGGCCAGGTTCTCAGGGCCACCAGAATGGGAAATAGTTCAAGGAAAGCAATATTACTCGTCAGCCCCTTCTCGTGCCACCACGGGGGCCACCTTTGTGCAGACCACTTAGTGCCAAAAATGGCGCCAAAGCCTATGCTTCCTGCTGAATCTGTCCATAGCCCAAGCTCTTCGGAGGACACGGCTGGCTTGTTCCAGACGACTCGACCATTGAAGTCCACCAAAAATGCTAACCAAATTCGCATGTCCTGGCGGACCTCGGCCGATAACCTCGTCCGATGATGACCCTCCTTTAGGCCAACCATCGCTTGGGCAATTGAGCGGGAAAAGGGGCGGGCCATTGGGATCACTCTCAAGGCAAAGTTCAACTTTCCCACCAATTGTTGCAACTGATGCAGTGTAACCTTAGATGCATTTAAACATACTTGGAGGGCTGTCCTGAATTTCAACACTTTGATAGCTGGTAAACGGAAACACCCCTCCCTTGAGTCCAACTCGATCCCCAAAAACTCGAGGCAAGTCGTGGGACCCATAGTTTTACCCGGTGCCAATGGCACGCCAAAATGACCCATCAACACACAGAATTCAGCTAAGGCCTGGGCACATTCGGAATGTCCGGCGGGACCAAGGAACAGAAAGTCGTCAAGGTAGTGCATTACATTTCGGAAACCCGTTTTCTTAGTGACCACCCATTGCAGGAAAGTACTGAATTTTTCAAAATAAGCACATGATATAGAGCATCCCATTGGCATACACCTATCCATGTAAAATGACCCCTGAAACCCGAATCCCAGAAGACGCTGGTCGTCTGGGTGTACCGGGAGCAACCGGAACGCTGACTCGATATCTGATTTCGCCATCAACGTCCCGGGCCCCAGGCGATTCAAGATGGCTACTGCCTCATCAAACGATGCGTATCGCACCGAACAAACTTCCGGATCGATTGCATCGTTCACCGAAAGACCATGCGGAGCAGACAAATTATGGATCAAACGAAACTCACCTGGGTCCTTCTTGGGGACTACCCCTAACGGAGAACAGACAAAATCCGGTACCGGGGGTACACTAAACGGGCCGGCGACCCGTCCCCGGCTAACCTCTTTCTGAATTTTCTCATGCACTACAGATGTATGTTGTAAAACGGACAGTTGGTTTTTGCACGTCCCTACACCCTGAAAGTCCCCCACCGGGATGCGGAAACCATGTGTAAAACCGTTCCGCAGCACCCCGGCAGAAGTACGATCCGGGTATTCGCTGAGCCAGGGAATCATTGCCAAGGTATCAATCGGGGTTGGTAAAGGCGCCCCTCGGACTATCTTAGACCTGTTTGGCGCCACCCTTCCCCCCATTCTCACTCGTTCTGGCTCTGCACGATGACTCAGGATGGGACGACCCACAAGTACTACATTCGTGTTTGAATTTACAAGTTCCCGGAGGCCTGGTACATTTCCCTTTGTTGAAGTTAAAACAGAAACCCTTTTTCCCTGTACTGCCTGCGGGTCTCGAATAATCGTCGGTGCTCGTACTTGCTCGAAAGGGCGTCCCCACATTTTGGCGGGAGTAATCAACAACATTGCTCCCAACCAATGGCATTTTTAACATTCCAAATTCCTTCATTTTATCCCATGTCACAGAATCGTAACAATCCCAAGTCAAACTCTTGTTATGCTCCTTTTCTTTCCTGAACAGATTGTCATAACAGAACCAATGGTTACCTTGATACGCTGTCGAGTAACCCATAATTCGTGATTGATAAATGGGAAATTCGGGAAGCAACTCGGGCCTACGTTCCCCTAAGATCGATGTAAAAATACCCCATGCATTGCCCCAGTTGCCAATGTTCTCATTTACCTTAAAGGCGGCCATTTTTGCGCGCCAAACACTTGGATGCATTAGGTCCTTCTGACTCTTGACATGCTCTACCTCATAATGATCGACAAGCAGGGAGAATATATTCACGTATTCCCCCGCCCAAATCTTTTCTTTTATTGCTAAAGGAACATGCTGCCCCAATCTTTCTCTACGAGAGGGGGCTGACTCGTCCCTTGCGATCGGCAATGGCCGCTTACCTGAACCGGATGCTGTTTCTGCCACTTGTGGCTTTTCTATCACTGCTACCGGTGCGGTCACCTTGGCTGCTTCTTTCTCCTTACGCAGCTTGCTTATCAGCGCCTGTGCCTCGGCAGTCGTGGCGCCCCCAGTACTATCGCCCAACCATGCTGCTAGCTGTGCTGCCAGCTCGGGGGGCATATCCTCGTTGGTTGTCGGGGTGATGACAACGGGGATTGGATTCCCCTCCATCGGTAGCGGGGTCGGCACCTCGAGCGGGGCAGAGGGAGCCGGGACATCGCCCCCGGCTGGAACCCTTCTCGGCCTCTTAGGTCTCCCTCCAGCCGGTGGTTGGCCCGATCCCTCCTCCCCGTCTCGCTCCGCCAGCCGCTTCTTTATGTCGGACATATCCTTACAAAGGGCCCGAACCATCTGCTCAGTCGTCATTCTCTTTGCTCCTTTCTTGGGCATCTCTCCGACGAAGTATCTAGAAGACAAAGAAAAAGATCAAAACGCTCAAAATTGGCTCTTCGTTCTGTCCCGAGCTCACGTGTAGCGAGGAGGTGCAGCTTCGGAGCACAAGAACAAGAGGACGTCTTCTGGTCTTGCGTCTCTTTTTATCCGTCTTCAGGGCGGGCGTAAACCCGCCCCTGCCCGCCCCGGGGGCGGGGCTGGCTACGTCGGTGTCTAGGCCAGCCCACTCTAGGGCGGGAAAAAGCGCGCCCCGGCTACGCCGCTTCGGGCATACCAGCCGAGACGCGCCTCCCGCCCAAAAATGGCTTCCCGGGGGGATCGAGGCACTCCGCCATACGTGCGGGGGGACCGAGTGGTCGCCCCTTTCCAGGAAGCAGCTCATCAGCATTCCAAACTGCCCGGTAGCCAGTCCGGCCCTGCCACCAGGCGGTACTCTGGGACTCAGTTACTGTTTGAGCCAGTATTCACACACAATTAACGCAGTGGCCAGTCAGGTCAATTATTTTAGCTTTGAAAAGAATATATATTTTTTTATTTAGTGTTAAGTAGAGCAGAACAGTTGAAACTAAGCACAGTGCTTAATTTGAGTCGCTTGTTTCCGGTGCTCTGCACCAGCACTTTATTGTCAACACCAGCACTTATCACAGTCTGCCACATGGTGGCGCTGTTTATTTAATTGAGAGGTGAGCAGAACAACAGTTGTTTATTAATTCAAAATACATTAAAACAACTGAAACCTGCCACCCAAGCCATTCTTAGAGCTTTGGAGGCCTGAAATAGTCTGACTTGTCGCACTTCTAGGATTGTGATTGTTAGTAGTTGTGTTGGTACTATCATTGGCAAATCTGGCAGGGCAATGTGTGGTGCAAACTTCAGTGGCCTGCTGATGAGAACCTTGTCCCTTTTTATTTTTTACAAATTAAGCACTGAGCACACCTCAAAAAGACAGAAAGTATTGGGTGGGGAATGTCTCCTGTATGACTCTGAAAGAATGCCCCTGATCCTGATCCACATAGCTTCAGGTGTTTTTTTAAAAAACTTTTCCTGTTGTCTCAGTGCACACTACTTTTAAACAAATGTATCACAGACTGCTGGTGCGTATTGGCAATGCATGTACCCAGAGGGCAGGGTCCCGCTGCTGTGGTATCTCTCACTGTCCCTTACCCTACAGGTCTTGTCTAGCTCCTTGAAGCGTGATGTGCTAACAAACCTTAATCGTGACCCATGGTTACCCCTCTAACACCAAGAGGGTGTATCCGTGACCCTGTGTCCCTGAAGCACAGTCCTCGGGTCAATCGCTACTCCGTCATGTTATGTTATGTTATAGGAACTTATAAAGCGCAGCGGTTACCCGGAGGTGTTCTGGCGCTGTCATCAGGCCCTCACCTGCTTGCAGGACTGGTCCACTTTTGAAGTGACATGGGGGTAGACGCTCAGCTTGTTTGGGTTGGGGTGCTTTGTTTAGGCCTCTGGTTGCTGTCACTGGACTCCATCACTACAGCCACAACCACAGTGTGAGATCACTGTGATGTCTAGCTTAGGTGTATAAATAAATGTGGAGGGTTGATGGGGAATTTTTTAACGACCAAACAATAGTATCATCCCCTAACCGTAATAATTACCAAAAGATACCATTGGGTCACAAGAAAACGAAAGTAAACTGTTAAAGTATGTGTTGATTCGGGAACAGTCACCAATTCCAAATTTAAGTGGTGCGTGGTGGCCATCAAATGATTCCCATCAGATACCCGTCCTGTGCCGCCCTACATCATTTGGGATCCTTCACCAGAAGGAAGAGGTGTTTAACCACTTAGGATTAGGTGGACTGTAACCTAATCAAGTAGGAAAAACTCAAAAGTGCTGGTTTATGTGTGTGGCATAAGGAGGGTAAAAAATGTTTTTTGTTTTTTTTATTGCCGTGCATAAATGTGTTAGAGTGATAACCGTGAGTGAATTAAGATCGGGTTGTAAAAATGGAAAAAGACCAGTTTAATGATATCCTATCCACACCCAATATTAAAAACAGTGCATAGTGGTAGTCAACATATAAATACTCAGATTGTAGGTCAACATGTTTCTGCGGTATTCGGAGTCTCGAGATCTCCTCCAGCTTCGTCAGGACCTTATGTTAATGCTACTGCATGATGTGATAACAAATGAAAAGTGAAAAGTAAATATCACCTGAAATTCGCCTGCTCAGACCATCATTTCGAATGACCAAGGCGGTGAAACAAAGGAAAACACATAGTTAGAATAAACAGTTTACTACACATAAATTAGAATGTGTCTTTTTAAATAATGCCAATGGATATTGGTCAAATTAGTCTCAATAAGTAAACTAGTTAATGTCTTTTCCCAGATCAACTTGGGATTTACAAAACAAGGACACATTAATCCTACCACTCACCCAATTTGTGGGGAATGTGCTCTCCACCTCACCTGGCTACAGCTCAGGTAAAACGGAGCACCACTCTAGAGAAGAAAAGAGGAGAGAAAGACATGAAAAAGGAAAGATGCATTACTGAAATCCTTGCATCTGTGTTGTTAACATGATAGTTCAAAACATGTGTTTTCAGATGGAACTATCTACATTATTTATGTCGTTGTTTAGTTTTATTTAAACATGTAATCACAAAAGATGGCTAGTATGTGACTCAGTGTTCATGGCTTGTCATTGATAGTCCCAATTATCATCTGGGTGAAAATAGTCTCCCCCTCTTTAATGATCGATTATTCTATAGAACCACCGTGATACCTCTGATGTCATGCAGTCGAGTATTGATAGCCTTGCTGGATTTCTTTAAACCTGCTTGTCAATCTCAACAGTCAGTATTATTTATGCGATAAGTTTGTTGAGAAAATGACCGCCTCGCTTTCGGAAAGTTGTCAAGCAATCGAGAAATAATAGAGCGATTATGAGGCGGCGCCACCCTGTAGTGGCGAATCTCAAGTAACAAAAAACCCAGCCCCGATTATGAGGCGGCGTCACCCTGTGGTGGAGAATCTCAAGTAACAAAAGAACCAGCCCTGGGGTGTGTATCAGCCCGCTTACCTGTCCGTCGGTACTCCGGACATCCGTCTAGGCTGTCGTGGGAGGTACCGTACCGGACAGGAAGCGGGTCTTTATCCTTCCTGGTTGCCCGTACACTGACGCGCGATTGGTTGGAGATGTCACGTGGTGTACCGTGACAACGCATGCATCTGCATGCGCATGCGGCAGCGTCCCTCGCCGCCTAGCAACTCAGCGCGTAGGCGATGATAACGTCCTCGTACTTCCCTCTTCTCCTCTATTGGAGGGGCGTATCACGTGGTGACGCTTCGTTGCCTAGCGCCATTAAAATAGAAAGCAATGTGTCATTATTAATCGTGATCTCGGAGATTACGAGTTTGTTATTGAAAGGGTACAGAATCTAAATGACGAACACCCAACTTGTTAAATTCTAAACATTGTGACAGCAATGTGACAGCACCCAAATTTCAATGGCGCTAGGCAACGAAGCGTCACCACGTGATACGCCCCTCCAATAGAGGAGAAGAGGGAAGTACGAGGACGTTATCATCGTCTACGCGCTGAGTTGCTAGGCGGCGAGGGATGCTGCCGCATGCGCATGCAGACGCATGTGTTGTCACGGTACACCACGTGACATCTCCAACCAATCGCGCGTCAGTGTAAGGGCAACCAGGAAGGATAAAGACCCGCTTCCTGTCCGGTACGGTACCTCCCACGACAGCCTAGACGGATGTCCGGAGTACCGACGGACAGGTAAGCGGGCTGATACACACCCCAGGGCTGGTTCTTTTGTTACTTGAGATTCGCCACTACAGGGTGACGCCGCCTCATAATCGGGGCTGGTTTTTTTGTTACTTGAGATTCGCCACTACAGGGTGGCGCCGCCTCATAATCGCTCTATTATTTCTCGATTGCTTGACAACTTTCCGAAAGCGAGGCGGTCATTTTCTCAACAAACTTATCGCATAAATAATACTGACTGTTGAGATTGACAAGCAGGTTTAAAGAAATCGAGCAAAGCTATCAATACTCGACTGCATGACATCAGAGGTATCACGGTGGTTCTATAGAATAATCGATCATTAAAGAGGGGGAGACTATTTTCACCCAGATGATAATTGGGACTATCAATGACAAGCCATGAACACTGAGTCACATACTAGCCATCTTTTGTGATTACATGTTTAAATAAAACTAAACAACGACATAAATAATGTAGATAGTTCCATCTGAAAACACATGTTTTGAACTATCATGTTAACAACACAGATGCAAGGATTTCAGTAATGCATCTTTCCTTTTTCATGTCTTTCTCTCCTCTTTTCTTCTCTAGAGTGGTGCTCCGTTTTACCTGAGCTGTAGCCAGGTGAGGTGGAGAGCACATTCCCCACAAATTGGGTGAGTGGTAGGATTAATGTGTCCTTGTTTTGTAAATCCCAAGTTGATCTGGGAAAAGACATTAACTAGTTTACTTATTGAGACTAATTTGACCAATATCCATTGGCATTATTTAAAAAGACACATTCTAATTTATGTGTAGTAAACTGTTTATTCTAACTATGTGTTTTCCTTTGTTTCACCGCCTTGGTCATTCGAAATGATGGTCTGAGCAGGCGAATTTCAGGTGATATTTACTTTTCACTTTTCATTTGTTATCACATCATGCAGTAGCATTAACATAAGGTCCTGACGAAGCTGGAGGAGATCTCGAGACTCCGAATACCGCAGAAACATGTTGACCTACAATCTGAGTATTTATATGTTGACTACCACTATGCACTGTTTTTAATATTGGGTGTGGATAGGATATCATTAAACTGGTCTTTTTCCATTTCTACAAACCGATCTTAATTCACTCACGGTTATCACTCTAACACATTTATGCACTGCAATAAAAAAACAAAAAATATTTTTTTACCCTCCTTATGCCACACACATAAACCAGCACATTTGAGTTTTTCCTACTTGATTAGGTTACAGTCCACCTAATCCTAAGTGGTTAAACACCTATTCCTTC
This sequence comes from Lissotriton vulgaris, assembly GCF_964263255.1. Classification (NCBI taxonomy): domain Eukaryota; kingdom Metazoa; phylum Chordata; class Amphibia; order Caudata; family Salamandridae; genus Lissotriton; species Lissotriton vulgaris. The sequence goes on from NC_141698.1 coordinate 1,093,924,563, forward strand.
TGGTGAAGGATCCCAAATGATGTAGGGCGGCACAGGACGGGTATCTGATGGGAATCATTTGATGGCCACCACGCACCACTTAAATTTGGAATTGGTGACTGTTCCCGAATCAACACATACTTTAACAGTTTACTTTCGTTTTCTTGTGACCCAATAGCTTAGGTGTACCCCGGTAGGAGAAGAAACGGTGAGTGTAGAACTGCAGCACCGGAGCACCCCACCTCAAACGGTGTCCCTCTCAGAGAGATCCAGGTAAATTTGAGCTGATCTGAAATTGCGTTTTCGGGGAGTATTTGTGGATCCTTGCGGAAACGTACTTGTGACCTTTGCTGTAGATAGATTTGAAGATAATGCATCCTGTTTTAAAAATACTGCACCACTGGGACCCAATGTAGCCCCTTCATCAGTGCCTTCATGTGGCAGTGTCTTGGTTGTTGAAAGATGATGCTTGCTCCTTGGTTTTGCGCCATCTGAAGTCTGTGATTTAAGTTTTTAGGAAGACCCAGATATAGGGCATCACCATAATCAATTCTAGACAAATCAATGTAATAATAATTAGGATGCTGGCCTCCATAGAGAAGAATCTTCTGATATTCCTGAACTTCCTGAGTTGGAGGAAGCAAAAGGACGTTATCATGCCTATCTGAGGTTCATAGATAGATTCTTGTCGATTTCAATGACAAGGCTGTTTCCGGCGCTCTTGAGAATTGGGGAGGGCCCCAACTCTGTTGGTCAATAGGCAGGGGTCCAGTAATTTACATTATTGTTGGTTATGACAATCTCTGACTTGTTAGAGTTAAGTTTTAACTGGTTGCTATTCATCCAATCTCTGATACATAGCATAGTGTTCTGGAAGAATTCCCTCGAGTCCGGTGTGGCGTCAATTGTAAAGATCAGCTCCATGTCGTCAGCGTAATTATATACTTTCACCTTTTTCTGTTGAAGAGTAGTTATTAAAGGGCGAATATAAAGGTTGAAGAGGTGAAGGGACTGGGGGGAACCCTGTGGTACTCTGCAGTTCACACAAACTTTAGCTGAGCAGTAGGGAGAGAGGCGGACTGACCTGGTTCAGTCCTATAGAAAGGGTTTCAGCAGTGTAGGGCAGTCCCCCTAAAGCCTGATGCTGCAATTCGATCCGATAGACTCCTATGATCTATCTGCGGTATCAAATGCCGCCGATAAGTCTAACAGGAGAAGTGCTTGAGTACTTGTTTCCTCTGCCCTGCCTTTCATGTCATCCACCACTGATAGGATGATTGATTCGGTGGAGTGAGTAGGCCAAAAAGCGAAAATCTGCCTGGTGGGTGTCAAGATAATTAGTCTCTTCTACGAATGAGCGGAGATGTTTTGCTATGTGGGCCTCTGAAATTTTTGGGGGAGAAGGGAGGTAGGTCTGTAGTTGTTTAGCAGCTGAAGGTCCTTGTCAGGTTTATTTTTTTGTAGCAGAATTACTACTGCTTCATGAGTGATGTAATATGTGAGTGTCATAAGCAGTGCATGACGAGGGGCAAGTTATAGTTAGTTTACTAAACTATAAATGGTGTATTTCAGTGGGTTTGGTGCATTTTAAAGTTAGCTTGTGTCTTATTCCAACACCTAACTATAACTTCACTGTAACTGCTGTTTTTATTAATGAATTTCAGGTTTATTTTTAACATAAGTTAAGGTCCTACCACCTAACTTAGCTATAAAGTCACTTTCACATTTACCTTTATCAGTGGCAATATAACTAGTGCTCTAAGGTAACTATAACTCGTACCCAGCCATGCAGAGTGTTGCCATCAATGATGTTATTTCAGATGCTGCAGTGATGTCATCAGTGATGTCATAGAACATGTACTGGATGACTTATATGTGATCTAATTAGCAGTGCATTGAGAGGTAGCGAGTTATAGTTACTTTAGGACAAGAGCTATAGATACTTGGGATAACTATAACTGGTGAATTCCAGTGGTTTTGTCAGTTCAAAACGTAACGTTTTACCAGACATTTCCACCTAACTATACCATCCCTTTAATCTTTGATGTTTTTCAGTGAATTTCTTAAGTTTTTTTTACTGTAAAGTAAGAAATGACTACAATTTCTAACTGTAACATCACTTTAACCTTTGTTTTTGTTCAGTGAATTTCAATTTTTTAATGAACATTAAGTAAGATATCCATCGCTGTGCACGGCATGGCGTTGGCTGCCCAAACCCCCATGAGCGCCCAACGCCACGGTGTGCACAGCCTTCGGCTGTGGGCGGCAAGGGTTTGGCCGCAGAGCCAGGCCACATGGCAGGCTGTCATGTAACATTATAAAGTAGGCCTTTAAGTAATGCTGAGCGTCGAAGGGCGGAAACACCAAAATATTAAAATCTGACCTATTGGCTTTATCAAGGGGTCAACACATTGACATATATAAACCTGACTTATTGGCTTTGTCAATAAATCAACACAATATCTTATCAATAATTATAATACATTGTTCAATCATGTACATGGTACGTACTAATAACAATCGCTGTCACATAATAAAATATTTTTCTTCAAAACAACCATAAACATGTGTTGAGTCTTTCTTTAACATTATTTAATCCACAAAATGCAGCCATAGAACCAACCACAAGAGGTCTCTGCACTCCAGCTGAAGAGCAAGCAGCTCCAGCTCTGAGTGCTTTAAAAATATGGTAAGCCCTCCTGGGCTTACCATATTTTTAATGTTCTTAAGGGGGCTGCTGTGCTCCATGAGCCCCCACAGCGAGGGGTGCCACCAACATCAAAACATATATATATTTTTAAAGCCCTTACGGTGCATTATGGAGCACTACTCAGCGAGGGCAGTGAATGTGCAATGAGCAGCTGCTCTGATCATTTCGCAGTCACTTCCTAATATTTATTTTTTTATTTGGGGAGGGTGTTATGCATCCCCCCCCTTCAAGCCTTTAGAAGGCCCGGGGACCCCATCCCCAGGGTGATCACTTTTTAAGAGGGAGGGAATGTTTGGCCCCCGCCCAAGCCTTTTGAAGACCCTGTGTGCCCCATCCTTGGGGGCCAATCATATTTTTAATGGGGAGGGTGGTCTGTGGCCCCTGCACCTGAGCCTTTTAAAGGACCTGCTGACCCCAGCTCCCAGGGTGATGTATTTTAAATTGGGGGGGCCGTGAGGCCCCCTCCTTGAGTCATCAAGTGACCAATGGAACCCCAGTCGCTGGGGCCTGATGGAAGCAGTGTCTCCTGGACCCTATTCCCTGGGACACTGCTGTTCCCAGTCCGCAAAAGCACAGGCAGAGAGAACTTCAATTTCCTGACCATGCTTTTGTGGGCAGGAAACACAGGTTTGCTCCAGCCAGGAAGGAGTAGAGAGAGATCTGTTCCCACCAGGTGGGAGAAAACAAATGATGCTAGCTGCTGCTACACCGGGGTGGGTGCAAGCAAGGGAGCCGGTGTGGCGGGAGGTACCCTGGGGATCACCCTATGGCCCCAAGCTCTGTCATTTCTTGTTGTTGTCCCGGGTGGGACTGTGGCAACCACAGCAACTGTAAGTAACTTCAGCCCCTGGGGATGAGGTCCCTGGGGTCATATTATGAGGTTATGACTCGAGCAGGGAGGCCACACGCTCCCTCTCTATAAAAAGTAAATTGGCTCTGGGGGATGGGTCACCGGTTACTTAGAATGACTTGGGGAGAGGTGGCCACACGCCCCCGCTCCCTGGAAAAAGTGCTGCTGCCAACCCCTGGACCCTGGCCCACTCTGGGGAGCTTGTAATTCAATTTATGTGACTGTGGATCCGCAGACCCACTGTACCATTTAAAAAAAGTTTTTTATAGGGATCCTGTGGGGATTTACTCATGGTAGAATGTTGAGTCGTTGCTAGGTTAATGGAATGTTGCTCTTTGAAGTGGAGCAGATAAGAAACTGGAGCTGGAGAAGTAGCTGGAGGTCTTGTTACCTTTGTACTACCAATATAGATTACCAACTTATTCCTGTGTTGGAGACATCTTTACATTGGCGGCGAGGGAACAGTCTGTGCAGGGGACAGACATCAAGAACCTCCACCCCCGGATGATACCTGAATTTGGTATGCATTTCAATTCTCAAGAATTTCAAGAATTTCACGGATATTACATTCTTCAAACAGCCGGTAACCATTCATTCCTACTTCCAACATTTTGTTGTGGAGCTTTGTGCGCTGTGAAAAAAGTGATTTGAAAACCAGCTTTGTACGCTGTGAAGAAAGTGCTGTGAAAACGAGCTTTGTGCGCTGTGAAAAAACAAGATGAACGGACTTTACGTGCTGCAAAAAGGACTGAAATACGCTGAAATTGTCCATGTGGATATTGTTTAGTAGCTCTGAAAACTTTATCAAAAGAGTTTACCGTTACACTGCATTTTCTAAAAGCTGTAACAAGCGAAATTCACGTGAATCTGCATCTTCATCTTCTAAAAGACATGGACAGCTTCGCGCATGGTATCCTAGTAACGCTCCATCAATCTTGTATGCCCAATCGCCAGCTGAAAGAATTGCTGCGTGCGCAGCGTGTGTAAGGTTAAAGACGTGACCTGTGCCGAGTGGCCATTTTAATTGGTTGGGAAGCAACTTCCTTGGAAACACCACAATAGACGAACTTTCAAGAGAAATAAAAAACAACTGCCTTAGAAATACATTTTCAACGCGCTCAATGAGCCTCATTATCAATAGATCTTCAAAATACTGGTATTTTCAAGAAACCTCAACAAATTCTGTTGACAGTAATTTCTTATTTTAGTTAATTACTTTATTAACATTGATTCCTCTTCAGGTTATGTTTGAACTGATTTTAGTGAACAATTTTTTCTTCATTCTGTTCTAATGGCTGATCAAGGATTAGCATCCCCTCTTTCCTTTCTTCCAACCCCTGGTGAACCTGCCATACCCTGGAAAGAAAGGAAGAAAATATTATTGACCTGCGTTTTAGCAACAGGTGCAGATAAATATGGTCCTATTCGCAAACAAGCTATCTTGCTTCATCACCTAGGCGTTGAGGGACGTCGTTTATATGAGAACTTACCTGAAATATCCCTAGGAATGGGTAATGGGCAGCCAACCAATGTTTATGATATGAGCATGCAAATGTTGGAGAAAAAGTTTGTTGCCAAGATTAATACAGTACTAGAGAGGCATGAGTTTTTCTGTCGTGTCCAAAAAAATAGATGAAGATATCGCAACCTATGTAGCTGCGTTAAGGGGGCTGTCTTTGACTTGCCAGTTTGAAAATTTAGGAGGTTCACGTCATCAAATTGTTAGGTGTACTAACAACAAAAGGGTATGGGAAAAACGAATTATTAAAGACTCTACTTTAGAAGAAGCTATACAAATAGCTAAAAGTCTAGAGAATACAGATTTATGGATTAAAGAGATGGATCAGTGCACTAGCTCGATAGTTACGAAGAATACATTATCAAAGGATTCTGAATCCAAGGATTTGGGTTCCAAAGGATCACAAATCCATGCATGTGTTGATGAAACCAAGGTAGTAAAAAATGGAGGGAAGTTTCAACCTGAGTCTTTTAGCAAACATTCTGAAATGTCCCGTCCCACTAACATGCGTCCACAATCTAATTCATGTGTTTTCAAGTGTTACAGATGTGGGGCTCCAGGACATATAGCTTCTAGTACCAAATGTATGGCTAGAAATGCAATTTGTAGAGCGTGTGGGAAAAAAGGACACATTTCTAAAGCTTGTAATGCTAAAACTCAATATGTTGATGAAATTGATGACACTTGTGAAAATGTTCAGGAACTCATGTTATGTATTGAAGGTTCATCAATTCAAAAAGATGACAGTTCATAATCTGTTTGTGGTATTGATGTGGCTACTGAAAGCTCTGATAAACTTGAGAAGCCACACTCCATCATAAACGTTGATGCTAAGGAGGTCAAAATGTTAATTGACTCAGGTAGCTTATATACATTGTTATCTAAAGACATGTATCTTGAGGTATGGGGTGATGAGAGTAATGTGGGTTCTTGGGATGCGCCTGACATTAAAGCTGTTGGTTATGGTGGGATGACCATAGACATTTTAGGACTTAAATGGATGATAATAAGTTTTTCAGGTAGAAAAGTGTATGGACGGGTGTATCTGATGAAACAGTGTTCCAATGTGTTAGGTTGGCGTCATCAAAAGGATTTAGGGATTATGCTTAATCCCAACTCTTCTGAACCAGTTAAATCTTTACCTATTCTTAATGTTGACAATTACGAAACTGGTATTATGGAGAATTTTTCCAATGTTTTCTCTAATAAATAAGATTATCCTAAAAAAATGCAGTAGCAGTGGTTCACAAGGTGAGCAATGTACCTTATTTAATGAGAGGTCCCCTTCAAGAGGAACTCAACAAGTTATTAAAGCAGAACATCATTGAGCCTATAAAGGCTTTTGAATGGCTCGCATCCATTGTAGTCACGGCCAAGGATGGCGGAAACAAAATTTGTCTATGTATTGACCTGCGCAATCTTAACAGAAACATTTGGGTTGACAGGCAACCACTTCCAAATATTTCTGAAATGTTAACAGGTATGGGTGGAAGAGTGATTATCAGTGTTATAGATATGTCTGCAACATATCACCAAATAGATCTGGATAAAGAGTCTAGGCATTGAGGTTCTTCGGTTTCTGACTTTGTTCCGTATTCAGCCTCCATTTTGTGTCTCGTCGCCATTTTGTGTTGCCCTCACTCAGGCAGCACGGTGAACGGAGTGTTTTTGCTTTTCTCAGCTGCTATGTGTCTCTTCTGTTAAAGAGTAAATCCCTGCCCTTGTTTACGAAACCGATGTCAGTGTCTGGCCGAGTTTGTTAATCCATGTCTGGGTTGATTGATCCCTGTCTCGACTGACTATTTGCCTTCTCCTATTCTTTCCTTATATTATCTTATCCAACTGGCCTTCACTATTCTCTCCTTGTATTCTCTTGTTACACAACTATCCTTTGAGGTCCACAAATACGTCCTGCCACCTGCAAATTGGATTGTCGGTACTAGCACTGATTAATTTGTTGGGAGGGGTAACACACGGGGTCTGAGAGACCTGATAGCTTGTTTTCCAACTTTTCTTATTGGTTCGTTTTTGTATGTGTAGGGAGTAACCTCTGTAAATATGTTTGCATTGAGCGATTGAAGTCTCAGACAGACAACATCGTATGGCAATAAATAGATGCTACCCTGTGTTGCCTACTTCTCCACAGAGTAAGGATCTTGACTAAGATCCCTTAATGTCCCATTTGTTGACATTGCCTCCGCCTTATGTACCAGGAGCCAATTCACCTGTATTGTTGCAGCCTGTTGTTCAGCCAGGTGGTCCGGTTCTTCCGCAATTGCCTCTTCCTGCATTGCCACCTGCACCTCCTTTGCCACCAACTTCTGTACCTCAGTCCCCTTCACTTTCGGTCCCTCTTGTGATGGCTAGTCCTTCTCTTCCTTGGCTTAATACCGCGTCTCCAGTTTTACTGTCTGCTTCTTCCCAGACTCGTAATCGGTTGGTAGATACTGTTTCTGGTCTTTTCTCCCCTCTTTTTGGGCCTTTTAATAGGACTCCTGCTTTTTCTCAAAGGCAATCCCGTGGTTAAATTCCAGTTTCTGCCGAACGAGTTGCATTGGACTCTCTTGCTCATAAATGGATCATGAGTGGTCCACAGTATAGTGTACCTGATATTCTGAGTATCTTTCTCCAGTGGAATGCGCCCACACAGAGATATGTTTTTAATGTCATGTGTGACACTCTTGTCAAAGGATGTGAGGATATGGAGTTGGATTTAACCCCTCAGGGTCTGTTGGATATACAGGATAAGTTTGATAAAGGACTTATTGTGGGTTCCGAAGTTGAGGAAGCTGTAAAGTCACTTGTCACTTTCAGGTCTTTATTTTCTTCTCAGACTATTCTTGAGCCTGATCCTGCAGTTAGACAGAAAATGAAACATTATCCTATGAGAGAACTTCCTCCAGTATGGAGAGAAGCGGTTCCGCAAGTGGGTGCTGTTCAGGGTGTCCCTGCTCATTTCCAGCGTATTTGGGTACATGTCCCCTGGAAACGGTCTGAAGTTTTAGCACTCAAACAGTCTCTACCGGACCCTCTTCCAACTTTTCTTATTGGTTCGTTTTTGTATGTGTAGGGAGTAACAAGTAGATTCATCAAGCATTTTTGCGAGCACAAACGGTGCGAATTGCAAAATTAGTCCGTTTGCGCCCGCAAAAATGGCATTTGAGATTCATCAATGGTTAATGAACTCGCAATTTGAAAAATCGCAAATAATTGCGATTTCTCAAATTGCGATTGCATTTAGGGAATCGCAATTTGCGATTCCTTAAATGCAATTCAGGAACCATTCTACAATTGCGAATTTGCAATTTTTGCCCACTATTTACCGCGAAGTCTGACTTCGTGGTAAATACGAAAACTTAGAAAAATGCACTTTAGTCTATTTTTCTAAGTTGGATGTTACAAACACACATGTCCTTTGGACATGTGTGTGCACAACACCAGTGTAAATCACCATTTCAGGGGTGCTACAGGATGTCCTTTGGACACCCTGGCACCCTCGAAATCGCTTCCTTATTTGCGATTCGCTAATTGCTAATCGCAAATAAGGATTGACTCCCCATTCATTCCTATGGGCCTATGGGGAGTCATTCCTTATTTGCGATTAGCAATTAGCAAATCGCAAATAAGGAAGATGTAGAAATCGCTATACATTTTGCGATTTCTACATGCATCCCGTTTTGCGAGTCTTTAATAGCGATTCCTTAATAATCGCTATTAAGGACTCGCAAAAGAGGAGCATGATGAATCTGGGGGTAAACTCTGTAAATATGTTTGCTATAAAAGATTGTGCGCCACGGATTGAAGTGGCAGTCTCCTTAGAATTTACATTTCGTGTGTAGTTCTAGGACAACTGTGCTTGGCTGCAGCTAATAAACCTGGTTTTCCATGCTCAACGGAGTGTCTTGTGTCTCTGTTCGACAAGGCAGGTGAACTCGGGGATTTAAGGAGTGCCCTGCGCCGCCAGGCCCATAAGGCCCGGTTCTCCAGCATCTCACCTCATTTGTAACACCGCTGGGGGTATTTCGCTACCATAGGATGATGTTTGGTTTGGCGTCCGCCTCAGTGGTGTTTCAAAGAGTCATGCAGCAGATTTTTGGTGATATGAACAACGTCTTATGCTTCCAGGACGATGTGCTAATTGTAGGGAAGAGCAGTGACCATCATGATGAAGTTTTGACTGAGGTCCTGAAACGGATGGAAAATAATGGATTGACTATAAAAAGAGAAAAATGTCAATTGAAAAGTGATTGTGTGACCTACTTAGGACATGAGATATCAGGGTCAAGAATAAAGCCAAAAAAAAGTATTGTTTCGGCTATTAATGATGCCCCTACTCCTCTCAACAAGGATCAGTTGAAGTCCTTCCTGGGACTAGCCGAGTACTGTTCTAAATTCATAAATGGGTTCTCAGAAATAGTTGAGCCTTTGAGATTGTTAATGAAAAATGGAGTTGCTTTTGAGTGGAATGAGATGTGCGAGAAAGCGTTCAAATGTGTGAAGAGCGACATTTTACATGCACCTACTCTTGGACATTTCAATGTTAAGGCTAAGACTTTTGTCACTACCATGCTAGTGCGGTGGGAATTGGGGCTGTGTTGACCCAAGTGCATGATGGAGTGGAAAGGATTATTGGTTTTGGGTCTAGAAGACTTCAGGGAGCAGAAGGCTCATATTCTGTGATTGAGAGAGAAGCTCTAGCATGCTGTTGGGGTATTAAGCATTTTCAATATTTTGTTTGGGGCTTAACTTTTAGGGTCCGCACCGATCACAAACCCTTAGTACACTTGTTTAAAGGAGGGAGAGGATTGGAAGGTAATGTGACTTCCAGAATTTCTAGGTGGATATTATCTGTGCTGGAGTACAATTTTGAGATGGAGTATATGAAAGGTTTGAAAAATGTGGTAGCAGATTATCTATCTAGAATGCCAGTAGATGCTGCTAGGGAAGACCTGGAGGAAGGAGTAGATGTGATTAGATGCAATGAGGAACTAGCATTTGATAAAGAAGAATGGGACAATGGTATGTCCGATGATGAGTTGTTGCTTCAGGTCATGAGTTGTGTATCGGAAGGATGGACAAAAAAATGTTGTGATGATGTTCGTTTTAGAAGCTTTTATCACGTTGAAGCTGAGTTAAGTGTAAATGAAGGATGAAGGTTATGGAGAAGGAACACGTTGGTTCTACCAAATAAATTGAGGAGTAAGATAATGAATATAGCACACAAAGGACACTTCGTGAGGAATATGACCAAGAGGCGAATTCAGCAGTCGTTCTGGTGGCCAGGAATGGACAATGATATTGAGGAGCTTGTCAAGGAATGTTATGCGTGTGCCAGGAGTGACAAAACAAAAGTTGTTAGACAACCTCCTCTTGCTTGTATGGTATTTCCCAAATGTCCATGGGAGAAGCTAGAACTTGATTTTATTAGTCCCATTTCTAAGTTGGGATCTCGAAGTAAGTTTTTGATGGTTCTTGCAGATTACCATTCTAAATGGTTTGTTATAGAATCTACTGATTGCATTGAGACACAAAAAGTAATTGGTTTCATGGAAAGAGTGTTCATGAATGAAGGGATACCAAAGACATTAGTGTCAGACAATGGAGTTCAGTTGGTCTCCAGAAGAATGAAAGAGTTTTTATGTAAAATGAGAATTAATCATGAGAGGGTTGCTTTGTTCAGGCCTCAGCAAATGGTTTGGTTGAGAAAATTAACCGTTTATTGATGGACAACATTCAACTTTCAATAGCAAATGGATTAGCATGGTCTAAGGAACTAAAAAAGTTAGTGTGGTCATATAGAGTTACACCATATTCGATAACTGGGGTTTCCCAATTTGTCTCTCTTAAGGGACTTGAGCCGGGCATGATAGAAGTTCCAGGGTGGCTTAGAATGTATGTGGGTGGATCGTGCTACAGTAGAGGATGGTGTCGAGAGACAACAAAGAGTGACCACAAGTCACTACAACCTAAGGAAAAGTGTTAAGGATTCGGATATAAAAGAGGATGATTGGGTTGTAGTGAGAAGAGGAGGAATTGTTACCAAGGGAGAGAGTAAATTTACTCTACCTATACAAGTAAAACTGTAAAGAAAAATGTTCTTATCTTAGCAGATGGCTCTGCTTGGAGTTGTCGTAATGTTTCTAAATGCCATGCTCCTTAAATTCTTTCATTTTAATGTGTTTTCCGCATGCCATTTTAAGAGATTGTTTTTATTATGTTTTCATTATTGTTCTATGTAAGGGGGAGATATGTGGGGATTTACTCATGATAGAATGTTGAGTTGTTGCTAGGGTAATGGAATGTTGCTCTTGGAAGTGGAGCAGATAAGAAACTGGAGCTGGAGAAGTAGCTGGAGGTCTTGTTACCTTTGTACTGCCAATAAAGATTTCTGACTTATTCCTGTGTTAGAGACATCTTTACAGATCCCTCTGACATGGGGGCCTACCCTGCCTCCTACATTTTCTTATTCTTTTTTGTAGGACAGGGGACTGAGTCCCTGAGTCCTAAAATAGTTTCCGCCACATCTTTGCAGATGTGGTCTAAGCCAATCACATCTTACCTTAGATCTGTTTATATCTGCTAGGTGTTTGGATCCTATGTGGCATGATATATGCATACATTTTGAAGTTTAATGTTTTCAAAATTACGGAATGGATTTACACCAAATCACAAAAAGCACACTTTTTGAACTAAGCTCTAGCTTTCCGCCAAACTTGGTGTAATTCTACTAAGCCGTTTTTGCTGTTTAACTTTCATATGTAAAATTGCATGGTGGATATGTGTTTTAGGGCCCCCACTTATTCTTGGCCCTTGTTTGACAGATTACCCTAAAACTTTCCAGGAAGAAGCTTATTATATAGTTGGATCAATAGATGTAGCTAGAGATTGATAGATAGTACCATTATAGAGATAGATAGGTGCAGGTGTAGTTAGTTCAGGTAACAATAACTGATGAATTTCACTGGTTTTGTACAAGTGAAATCTGAGCCAACAATAACGTCCCTGTAAGGTTTTTTTTTCAGTGAAGATAGATAGATAGATAGATAGATAGATAGATAGATAGATAGATAGATAGATAGATAGATAGATAGATAGATAGATAGATAGATAGAGATAGATAGATAGATAGATAGATAGATAGATAGATAGATAGATAGATAGATAGATAGATAGATAGATAGATAGATAGATAGATAGATAGATAGATAGATAGATAGATAGATTGATTCACTGAAAAATCCAAAGGTTAACGTAACGTTATAGTTAGGTGTATGTGTCAGTGACAATAATATTGTTTTGTACTAAAAAAACACAGACATTTGACAGTTAAAGTTAGCAGAGCTATCTATAACTTGCGCCCCAGCTTTGCATTGTTTATGACCTCACATGTTGATGTTACATCACTGATGACATCATCCATTGAGTGTGTTAGTTTGTTTTACAGTTTGCATTGTGATGAACAGCTACTATAGTAGTTTTCTACCTAATTTTATACAGCCTGTGTCTAGCTAACATGCTTAAGTGTATGCAAAACGCATGTGATCCGAATGCATCATAGATGTGCAGAGGTATTGAACATGTTATAAATATTTGTATAGAAGACTAATTGTGTGAAAGTTCAGCATGTTCCACAAAATATTTTTGGTGTTGCAGAAAAAGTATCTAACAGGGCAAAGATTCTACATAGTAGATATTAAGTATTGTACAAAGCCTTGAGGTAATTGACAGAATCTATGTACATGTGCTTATTTTGGTCCAGAAGATAGGCTATCTGTAAAGGTTTGACCACAGTATGAAGTCTACAAGTAGTATAATCGTTAGTACGGTCAGACCGTGGCTATTTTAAGTGAATAGTGTCTTTTTTGAGTGTACACTGTTCTTGGTAGATACTTTTTAATGTGTGTTTCTCATGAGAGTTTCACTGTCTGCAAACCGTGTAGCACATAGTAGGCTCACTCCATAGAGTAAACACGGTTTACAATACCCATTTTGTTACTCATATCAGCTTAATTTCTCAATGTAGGTACAATAATTATGAGAAGTTTGATACAGATGAAAGCTGTCCATAGTAAGGCATTCATTTTGGAAGAAACATTGAGTATCTTGAGTAGCTTCGCTCTCTCTGAACAGTTGTATACATTTTGAACTTTGTTTGCAATGAGAGTTTCCCATATATCTGTGGTTGATTGCTAATGTGAACTAGGCTACCTGTGAAGTGTATGGTATAGAGTCAATTTTGCATATAACACATGCTTGCTACACCTAAGGTAGTGGTCTCTGTGATTGCATTAATGATGCTTTATATTATTCTGAGCTATTTCGTACTTACTTTCAGGCCGCTAATGCCATACTAGTTTATAGAATAGGGTGTACATAAGAAGCTTGGATGATGTCATCAGTAATGTCATTATCTATATAATTTGAGATGTCATCTGTGATGTTATAAATGATGTCATAGTGCATTTCATGAGTAATGTAATATATGAGGTCATAAAAAGTGCATAGTGAGGGTGTTTGTTATAGTTAGCTTTGCTAACTATAACTGGTGTATTTCTGTGTTCCTTGTAGTTCAAAACATTAATGCTGTCATTGACATATTCACCTAACTATAATGTTACTTTAACCTTTGTTTTTTTCAGGGAATCTTGACTAATGTGAAGTACACTTTTACTACCAAACATAAATTATATAAATCAAATAAACGATAAACAATACTACCAAACGTTAAGTCAACCCCTTGCTTTGCAAGGCATTTGGCCATGTGTCGCGGAGGCCCTGCAGCAAGCACGCCAAAAGCATCAAACCCTACACGGCGTATGGCCTTAGGCTGTGCAAATAGGGGCTGGTTGTAGCCAACCCACCCGGTGCCAACGCAGTTGCTTACTAGTAATGTGAAAGGGGCAGGGCCAACAGCATAGCTTGAAGGTGATTTGTCACATTTCCACACTCAGAAGCAATTACGAGGGAGAACCATAGACTCTGTTCTCAGCCCAGGAGATGACAAGAAAGAACCCACTTGTCTTAAAAAGTCACGACAGAAATTACTGCACTCAAATGAATAAACAATGCATTAACCTCCATCAAGGATTTCAGATAATTTTTCAATGTGGAATTGTAGAGAGAACGCACTGTCCACCAGCCTGGAAAATGGCAGGAACACTGTTGCATACTGCTAACATGGAAACTGTGGAGTCAAACGGGAAAAGCTTATAGGTTGCTTTTGTTTAAAGAGAGAGAGAGAGGCACAACCCCCAGGGCAGTGTTTTCTGTTTTAAGTGAAGAGGGGTCATGCGGCCCTATTCCCAAGCCCATTCTGGCTCCAGGGACCCAATACCCTAGCCCTTATTTTAATTTTGGTGGGTGCCTAAGTGTCCATCCAGGGCACCCACCATACATCGGTGTTGGGGCGGCAAGGGGAGCCCCAGGGCGGCAAGGGGAGCCCCAGGGCCACTGTGGCCCCAGCCAACTCCCTGCATGCTGCGGCAGCCAGCATTGCTCCCTCCCACAGGGAGCTGCAAGTTATGCTACTTCCTCCATGCAGTACCAATATCTTGATCTGATTACCTGCTTGCATCAGAGCAGGCAGGGAAACTGATCAAACGTCTGTTACCAGCTGGCACGAGCATTTTTAAAGCACCAGCCATCTTGGAGCAGACTTTGTGTTTGCTCCAGTTTGGCAGTAGTTTTAAAGATCCTCCCACCAGATGGGAGCAAACACAAGTTTCCCTGCCCATGCCGGTTTTAGTAGGAAAACTGCTGTCTCCTGGAAGTGGGTTCCCCTGGACACAGAATATGACAAGGCCCTGGGATGCGGTCCCTGGGGCCTACAATGGCTTGCGTCCCTCCCCCCTTAATTTAACAATGAATCCCCGGGGCACCGTTTTTTAATTTTACAATCTTGCTCGGGTCCTGTAGAGTTGCTGCAAAAATTCCCATAAAAAATGTGGCCCCAGGGGGAGTGCTCTGGGTCTCCCCCATCAGCCCTAGGGGGCAGGATATCCCTAACCTGCCCCATATATCTTTATTTTTGACAAACATCAGGACAGGGGACTAAGTCCCCGAGTCCTATAATGACTGCCAGCAAAATATTTCTCATGTTGAAGGGAGCCACTCAGAGCGCTTGTTCCTGCAGGAGGCTGACTCCTGCAGTGGTGAAATGGCCCAAGGGAAATAAAGCTCCCTGGGCCAATCAGAATGCTCTATTTTTGAATAGGTGCTACAGCAAGAATTTCCTGAGCCTCTTGTGGACCCAGCCATCCAGATATACAAATATTTCAATTTATTTCTAAAAACCTACTGAACGGATTTACACCCCATCACAAAAAGCACAATCTGTGGTCTAAGATCTATCTTGCTGTCAAATTTGGTGTAATTCCGTTCAGTAGTTTTTGCTTTAACTTTTCTTAAAGAAGTCTATAGAAAATGCATGGGTATTTTGCCTTTTGTGACCCGTATTTATTCTAGGTCTGCGTTTTGTGGAATAGCTGGAAACTTTCCATACACAGACTAGTGACAAATGTGCACCTTTTGGAGAATTGCATAGAGATTCGTCTAATAGGGCCAAAGTTATTAGCGGCACAATCAACTCTTTTCCTATGGAACAGCTGACCTAACTATAACTTCCCAGTGGCACCCTCCACACATATATATGTATAAGTGCTATTATTTTAAAATTAGGGCGCTTTTGAGTGACTGACAAGAAGGGATAGGTAGTCTGAGTGAACAGATGTGGAAAGGGGATGATGTACTTACGCAGACCTCTCTCTCTATAACTATATTTTGCCCTCGTTGGCCAATATAATCATTTATAAATACATTATTTCTCAAATTGTTCACAATTCATACATGTGCTCTCCTTTTTAACCTGCTGTTTTATACCTACGTTAGCATCTCAATGCTCTTTACTTCAGCTTGCTTTTCAGTAAAAGTTTTAAACTAAAAAACTCCTATATGAGCAAAGGGGCATTCAAGAGTGCCTACGTTTCCTTGAAGAAACAGCATCAGGGCTCTAGTTGTTCATTAGAACTCTGTGGTGAAGTTCCAGTTGATTACTTCGGAGTAAACTGAAATACTGCTGCTGTTGTTGGAAGTGCATGCTTCAATCTGCATGTCAAAATGTTTTAGTTACATTTATGAAGCATATATTTGAAACTCATACTAATGTGTCTTCATTTTAGCTTTCTAAAGCACTAACGATAATATCTAGAACAAAATAAACACCTCATTTTGTATATTTAATGCAGGATCACACTTTTCTCATAAATACAGAATATTAGTTCTCTAGTTACTCACTAGAACTTGGTAGTTCAGCTGCAGTTGATCAAGAGGGAGTTAACTGATATGGTGTTGCTGCTGTTGAAGGTACTTGTTTCAATCTGCATGTTAGAATGTTTTACTTGAAAGGATGAGAAAGATATTTAAGAACTCAGGCAAAATGTGTCCTCATTTTAGCTTTTTAGAGCGCTAACCATATTTTTTGTGAGAAAATGAACCCCCTCATTTCATTTGTTTTTAAAGAATATGCTTTAAGTTTTACAGTTCGAGTCTATCTAGATTGCAATGACGTTTGCCATATGTGTCATAAATACAGAATCATTCCCTGCAAAGCGGGCACGCTTGCACTATGGTGCAAGGGTATCTGCTTTGGTGTTAGGCAAGCTAAATTTAACGTGAGCTGTAGCAAAAACACAGGGTGTACTGTATTCTTGTGAATACGGCGCATTCTTGCATTTCGAAAAAGTTGGAGCGTAGCGCTGCCAATTTTGGCACAGCTCCGTGTTCTGACATTTTCTCGTAAATATGCCCCATAGTGTGGCCCTATAGAAAATGTGCTCTTGTTTAAGCTGGTCCTTAGAAAGAAAGGGAATTGCAGCAATGAATATAGACTCAATAGACCTATATTGTTAGAAATGTCCAGCCGGACAATTTAATTTCTTAATAAAATTAATACGGAACAAGGAAATGACGCACACAGTGCGATGGAAGTGGGACACCAGCCGATGTCCAACCAACACACTCGGGGAACAGACAGACAGGGGGGAATATTCAGGCAACAACAGGTTATCAAATAATGGAAATTACAGAAATGACACACATCATCGAGTTCGGAACGCGGACCGGCGGTGAAGTCATCCGCACGCTTTGCAAGGACCCCCATTGTGGACCTGCATTCTCCGGTTCCCAGATCCTTGGACCAGGGCATCGTTCCCCTTTGACCCCCAATAATAGGGCCATTATATCCCTAGAAAGCCACGAGGAACATTAACCCTGTCTGTCTGTTCCCCGAGTGTGTTGGTTGGACATCGGCTGGTGTCCCACTTCCATCGCACTGTGTGCGTCATTTCCTTGTTCCGTATTAATTTTATTAAGAAATTAAATTGTCCGGCTGGACATTTCTAACAATATAGGTCTATTGAGTCTATATTCATTGCTGCAATTCCCTTTCTTTCTAAGGACCGTTGTCTTTTGAAAATAAGTCTCTACCCATGGTCCTTAGCCTACTGCGCCCTGGGTTCCCTTGTCCTATTTAAAAGACTTGTTTAAGCTGGAGCACCTTCCATAACCTCAATGAGAAAATCATGAGAGAAAGCAGTTTACTCTCCAACATGGTTCATCAAATCTCAGCAGAAGGTTAGCATTTTTCAAAGTATAAAATCACCTGAGCTCTTCCTTCAAATGACACCACCATCAAATGATTTATATTGTGAAATCTGTTATCACTCTTATTGTGGCCCTAAAACCAATCATTCACTACAATCCACAAGCAGCTGTGAAAGACAGCGAGCACCATGCAGCATTGGTGAATGCCTAGGAGGGTAAACCTCCAAACAACAGCATCATAGAAGAACAGACTACACACTCCAGTACAGGTTCAGACTGAAGAGATGGCACTCATCAGTGCTAATAATGCACGTAAATGTATTACAGATGGGAGCAAAAGAACTGAGGGACATATTATCAAGACAGGCGATAAAATTATCGCTGTTTTAGCGGCAGAAACTGCAGCTAAAACGGCGATAATGGGCTTGATAATATGCTCTATGGAATTCCAATCGAAGCCCATGTTAGATGTGAAGGACATCTAACATGGGCTTCTATTGGAATTCCATAGAGCATATTATCAAGCCCATTATCACCGTTTTAGCTGCAGTTTTCTGCCGCTAAACTGCAATAATTTTATCGCCTGTCTTGATAATATGCCCCTAGGTATACATGTTTCAGAACATGCCTTGATCACAACCTAAGTTGTCTGTCTTCAAACACAGGGGTGTCTTAGCACTCTATAAAGCGAAATGGAACTGTTCTTAAAGTAGAAAACAACATAAAAAACATACTACACCACAAGTATGTGTAAAACATTACCGCAATCCCACATATATTTGCAGCCAAATCTATCTATCTATCTATCTATCTATCTATCTATCTATCTATCTATCTATCTATCTATCTATCTATCTATCTATCTATCTATCTATCTATCTATCTATCTATCTATCTATCTATCTATCTATCTATCTATCTATCTATCTATCTATCTATCTATTTATCTATCTATCTATCTATCTATCTATCTATCTATCTATCTATCCATCTATCCATCTATCTATATATATTTTTTCACTGAGAAAACCAAAGATTACAGGGACATTATAGTTAGGCTCAGGTTTCACTCGTAAAAAACCAGTGAAATTTGGCAGTTATAGTTACCCAAGCTAACTATAGCTTACACCCTTGCAATGCACTGCTTATGGCCTCACATATTACATCACTCATGACATGGTCAGTGACATCATTGATGACATCACAAATTACATCACCGATGACAACTCTGATGACATCATTCACAGAACTAATTACACACCTACTCACACCCCCATACTACCTTTCATATGCCCACTTACACACCCGCACAACCACTGACATACCCATTCACAGACCTATACCATGCATTGCTGGGGCATAAGTTTCATTGGTTTTGTACCAGTGAAATCTGAGGCTAATTATAACTTCCCTGTAGCCTTTGTTTTTTTTCAGTGAATTTCTAAGATTTTTCTAATTGTATTTGCTAACTTTATCGACCCTATAACCTTTGATTTTTATCAGTGAATTTCTAAGGTTTTTCAAAATTCATTTCCTAACTATAAAGTGCCTGTAACCTTTAGTTTTTAGGTGAATTTCTATGGTTTTTTAACTACTAGTTGAATTTGCAGAATGAGGACAAAGGGGGTGGGGTCTCCGACCAGCTCTCAGGAATCCTCCTGTGTCAGACCTACTGGAGATAACATTCTTCTGGGCCCCCAAGAACCCTAACCATCAAAGAGGCTTCATCCCCCAATCAGCAGTGCACCAGAAGGCGCATTTGCAGAGTGGTGGAGAAAGGGGGCGTGGCCTCCGAAGTCCTCTCAGCAATTGTGCTCTGTGAAACTTACTTGTGAAAACTACAGGATTATTGACCCTTCAACCACGTTGGGATTGGGGTAGGAAATTAGAATAAACAGTTAATATGACAGCAGGTATAATTCTTTAGACAATTAGATAGGATATGCAAACACATTATCAGCAAAAGAATGAAGAGACTCAATACATCTATTTGACTGTCCCACTCTCCCCCACCGCAGCCCTCCCGTTCGCCGATGCCTGCCCGCATAGGGACACTGACTCACGCATACCAGCTGTCTACCCACCAATTTCGACTCCTTTCTCCAGTTTAGTCCTGCTTACAGGCCCTGCTAGGCTTTGCTCCCCTACTAGGCCGTCATCATCCCCAAACGGTCAGTGCCTTGATCACCTCCGACCCACGTCATTGATATGCGCTCTTTCCTCCCCTTTAGATCTCCAGGCCTGCCACTGCGGCCTCCGTTTATTTGTTCCAGTTCTCGGACGGCCACTAGTCAAGGTTAGTCTTCCCTTCCATTCAGCGTTTAACCAAGCCCACGCTGCCCTTCACGGTTTCTTACTCATCTGCCACCATCCCATGAATGGACAGCTCCTTGGGGCTTACTCTCCGCTCCGCGTCCATTCCCACCCACGCTGACTCCTGCTACCGGTGTGTCCCGCCCCCCCTTACTGCACCCCACTTAATTCCTCTCCCTTTTCGTTCCACTTTGTACAGCACTGTCCCACATACAGCCCTGTCCTGAGGAAGATCCCAACTAAGGAGGATCGAAACGCCGTCAACTACTCAGCCCAATAAAAGGCGCCTTCGCCATTGTGCACTCCACATGCACCTTTATTGCATCAAGTACAACTAGGGTTGTAGTATTGTTACCTACAGTGTTGTTACTACTGTGTAATTTTTCTTCCTAATTTACCTGTATAAATATGATGCCAATGGCACAGTCAAATAGATGTATTGAGTCTCTTCATTCTTTTGCTGATAATGTGTTTGCATATCCTATCTAATTGGCTAAAGAATTATACATGTTGGGATATTATCTGTGAAACTTACTGGCATCAACAGGAGAGCTTGTTGGCTCCCAAGCACCAATAGCAGCCAAGGGGACTTCATCCTCCCCTATCAGCAGTGCGCGAGAAGTGCATTTGCAGAGTGGTGGAGAAAGGGGGGCGTGGCCCCGAACACCTCCCAGCAATCCCACTGTTCACCCCAAAGGACCCTCAGCAGCCAAGGGGACTTCATCTCCCCACCAGCAGCATGTCCGGAGGCGCAATTGCAGAGTGGTGGAGAAGATGACGTGGCCTCTGAACACCTCTCAGAAATCCCACTTTGTGGGACTTACTGGAGGTAACAGGAGGTCTTGTTGGCCCCCAAGGACCCTCAGCAGCCAAGTGGACCTCACTCCCCCACCAGCAATGCACTGACAGTTGCATTTGCAGAGTGGTGGAGAAAGGGGGCATGACCTCCGGACACCTCCCACCAATTCCGCTTTGTGAGACTTACTGGAGGTAATAGGGGGGTTGTTTGCCCACCAGGACTTTCAGCAGCCAAGGAGACTGGTGCCGAAAGGGGGCGGGCCGCCAGCGTCTTTCCTTTTTCTTTTTTTAAATCCTAAAGGAAGGGGGGCCATGTGTCCCCCTTCCCTGGGCCAATTTTTGCCCTGGTGACCCCATCCCCCGGGGCCGGATATTTTTAGAATTGACACAGCACCCTTCCCTGGACTATCTTTTTGCCAGAGGACCCCATTCCCTAGGCCCTGGCCACAATACTGGGTGCCCTGGTCCCACCCAGAACACCCACTCCTTTTCGGTCAGGACCGTGGAGGGAGCATGAATGCCCCCACGGTCCCTGCTGGCTCCCAGCGTTCTGCGGGAGCCGGCATTGTTTTAGACAAGGAGAGCTGCTGAACTTGCTGTTCCCTCTGTCCAGAAGCAATTCTGGTCCGCTTCGTGCAAGCAAGAGCATTTTTTCTGCTCTCGCTTCTACGGAGCATAGTTTTCCATGACTTTGTGGGAGCGGCGCTCCCTCCAACCCATAAAAAACTGCAATGTCCGGGGGGTGGGCACCCTGGGACATGGCTGGAGCTGACTTTTGGATGGGCACTCCCAAGAGCCATCTATGGCTCCACGTGGGGGCCTTGCAGCCCTCCTCCTTTGTTTGAGTTAACCTTGGGGAGGTAGTGGTCCCATGACCTGTGGGGGGAAACGCAGCCCACCACTTTAATTATAATCAATGTCCCAGGGTAGTCCCTGGAGCTGCAGGGTGCCGGAGCCCCTGCACATTAATATTATATTTAGCTCCAGGGATGTGGCAGTCCTGAGGACTGCGAGGGGGATGTGCAGGCTCCCCCGCTTTATTAAAATATTTGCCATGGGGAGGTGTCGGTCCCCGGGGTGTGGGTGTTGCCATGAAGAAACCCTGCAGAAATTATGGAAAATGCTCCAGAGAGGTGATGGCTTTTGGGATTCTAGGAGGGGGGCCCATGCACCCCTCCTAAATATTTAGACATGCCCCCGGGACCTGGCCCACACCGGGGCCGATTAGAAACAAAGCGTGGGAGACTGCGATTTTTTTTTCCCGGCAAAAGTCGTGGATCCAGCACGACTCCAGCTGTTTTTTTTTTAAAGGATTTTTTGGCCTTGCAGGATCCCTGTGGGACCCTCCCCCCCAAAAAGGCCTTGGGGATTAGGGGGTTTCTACCCTGCCCCCTTTTATGTTTTTAATATTTTTTGTATGACTTAGTTCAACCAAGTCACAAGATGGCTGACAAAACTTCCGAGTTTGAAGTGTTGGCAGTCAATCAGATCTCAGCTCGGGAGGGGACGTGGATCCAATGTGTCCCTATATATACAACTGGAAATTTCTATAAATAACTCTAAAACTACTGAACAGATTCACACCAAATCACCAAACAGCACTTCATTGGACCAACATCTACCTTCCTGCCTAATTTGGTGTCAATCTGTTCAGCAGTTCGGGCGGTAGCCATGTCTAAAGGTCCTATAGGGAAAACATGCTTATAAGCATCCCCTGGTTCTCTGCTTCCGCTTGACGGATCACCCTGAAACTTTTAGGATAGCAGTTGAAGTGAACGTCATATCAGTTCTGAAAGGTTTGCAAACATTCGTCAAACAGCACCAAAGTTATTGGCAAATCAAAAAATTATGTTTTCCTTCGAAAACTAGGTCCTATCTATAACTACTTACTGGTGACCGCCAGTAGTTAATTCCCACAAAATCTTTGTGCCCTAAGGTAACTATACCTTGTGCCCCCACCATGCACAGTTCTCTCATCAATAATTTTAATGCAAATGTTGCATTGATATTAGCAATTATGTTTTAGAAGATGTCATGGCTGATGTAATATGTGTGGTAATTGCAAAAAACACAGTTGATGGACAGAATGTAGAACAATGTCATACATTCACCCCAGTACAAGGATCTGGGCCTAAATCCATCGTGAGTCCCAGGCTCTCCACATCACTGGAGTCAAGCTATCCAGGCTGAAGAAGGCTGATAGCCAGAAAACGGTCCTTGGATGCTTGAGTCCGGTCTAGGAAAGACATGGTTTGGTAGTTCGGGCTGGACTGTCCTCATGAGGCACAGGGTCAAGGCTGATTTGCATATAGCCATTGTCTGACCTAGGGTGGTGTGGAGTGCAAAAAAAACATGGATTTAGGCCCAGATCTTTGTACTGGGGTGAATGTAAGACATTGTTCCACATTCTGTCCATCAACTGTAGTTTTTGCAATTTTCACCCCGAGTGGGCTGGGTATGCTCAGACGTGAGTCCCAGGCTCTCCACATCACTGGAGTCAAGCTATCCAGGCTGAAGAAGGCTGATAGCCAGAAACCGGTCCTTGGTAAGGGTGGGCGTAGTTCGCGAAGTAGCGCTACGCGAAGCTACGTGAAGTGCACTTCACACTACGCGAACTTCACGTAGCACTTCGCGAGCTGCGTAGTAGCATGTTCGCACTGTGCAAGAAGTGTTTTCAATGATTGCACAGTGCGGACAAGCATCCGGCACTGTGCAATCATTGAAAACGGCATCTTGCACAGTGCGAGCTGTAGTTTTCTGCTGCTCGAGTAGATTATTACTCGAGCTGCAGCTTTCTCAACGCGAACTGGTAGTTTCTCATTGAGAGCGGTCGCGAGCATGCGCAACCACTCACAATGAAAAACCTTACCTCCCCGTGTTGAGAATCTCGCCGGGATGTCATTTTGCTTGCTCGCGGTCGCGAACATGACGTTCAGGACCGCGAGCAAGCAAGAAATGAGCTCTGCACTACGCTACGCTGCACTACGCGTGTTCGCACTGTGCTACGTGCAGCTCGCGTAGTGCGAAGTTGCGCAAACTTCGCAAACTCCGCGAGCGTAGCGTAGTGCTTCGCCCAGGCCTAGTCCTTGGATGCTTGATTCCGGTCTAGGAAAGACATGGCTTGGTAGTTCGGGCTGGACTGTTCCCATGAGGCACAGGGTCAAGGCTGATTTGCATATAGCCATTGTCTGACCTAGGGTGGTGTGGAATGCAAAAAAACAATGGATTTAGGCCCAGATCTTTGTACTGGGGTCAATGTAAGACATTGTTCCACATTCTGTCCATCAACTGTAGTTTTTGCAATTTTCAGCCCGAGTGGGCTGGGTATGCTCAGACGTGAGTCCCAAGCTCTCCACATCACTGGAGTCAAGCTATCCAGGCTGAAGAAGGCTGATAGCCAGAAACCGGTCCTTGGTAAGGGTGGGCGTAGTTCGCGAAGTAGCGCTACGCGCAGCTACGTGAAGTGCACTTCACACTACGCGAACTTCACGTAGCACTTCGCGAGCTGCGTAGTAGCATGTTCGCACTGTGCAAGAAGTGTTTTCAATGACTGCACAGTGCGGACAAGCATCCGGCACTGTGCAATCATTGAAAACGGCATCTTGCACAGTGCGAGCTGTAGTTTTCTGCTGCTCGAGTAGATTATTACTCGAGCTGCAGCTTTCTCAACGCGAATTGGTAGTTTCTCATTGAGAGCGGTCGCGAGCATGCGCAACCACTCACAATGAGAAACCTTACCTCCCCGCGTTGAGAATCCCGCCGGGATGTCATTTTGCTTGCTCGCGGTCGCGAACATGACGTTCAGGACCGCGAACAAGCAAAAAATGAGCTCTGCACTACGCTACGCTGCACTACGCGTGTTCGCACTGTGCTACGTGTTGCTCGCGTAGTGCGAAGTTGCGCAAACTTCGCAAACTCCGTGAGCGTAGCGTAGTGCTTCGCCCAGGCCTAGTCCTTGGATGCTTGATTCCGGTCTAGGAAAGTCATGGCTTGGTAGTTCGGGCTGGACTGTTCCCATGAGGCACAGGGTCAAGGCTGATTTGCATATAGCCATTGTCTGACCTAGGGTGGTGTGGAGTGCAAAAAAAATGGATTTAGGCCCAGATCTTTGTACTGGGGTGAATGTAAGACATTGTTCCACATTGTGTCCATCAACTGTAGTTTTTGCAATATGTGTGGTAATTGACAGTACATGCTGAGGGCGAGTTATAGTTACCTTAGGGCATGAGTTGTAGTTTCTTGAGATAACTATAACTATGACTGCTGAATTTCTATGGTTTTATGTGTGTAAAATCTGAACCTAACTACAAAGTCTCTGTGACCTTTGTTTTTTAGTGACTTTTTAAGTTTTTTAACTCTATTTCCTAACTATAGCATACCTGTAACTTTTGTTTTTTCCCCAGAATATCTAGTTTTTTTACATAAATTAATGATAAATTACCATAAGTTACCAGCCGTCGCACACAGCTTTTGGCCTTGTGTGGCGGGGTGGTTGCCACCAGGCCCTGCAGACAACACCTCACATGCAGCCAACTCCACGCTGCTCACGGCCTTCTGCTGTGTGCAGCGGGGTTTGGCCGCAGAGCCTGGGCAGGCCCTGCGGCCAAAACCCCCACATGCAACCAACCCCACACAGCCGGACCCTTTAACCAATCTCCCGCTTTCAGCCTACCCATGGACCCCTCTCCAGGCCGCTTTTGCCTGGTGCATTGTTTAGGGGGAGTCAGCCCTCCAGGGGGTGGCTTTTGGCCATGGGGACTGCATTCCCTGGGGCTTAGCATCATATTTCAGGGTGAAGGCGGTACGTGGCCTACTCTGCAGGCCATGTTTGGTCCCCGGGACCCAATCCCTGGGGTACCAGCACCATATTTAATGGAGAGGTGGGCACAAGGCCCCCTCACAAGACAATTTCAGCCCCAGAGACCCTATTATACCGGGGACCAGCACATTTAGTGGGGGAGGGCCATGCACCCCCCATGCCTGGGCTGATTTTGGTCCCAGGAACCCTATCCCCCAGGGTCCGGCACCTATCTAAAAGGGAAGGGGGACATGCAGCCCCCCACCTTGGTCCAATATCAGGCCCAGGGACCCCATCACCCGGGGTGTAGCCAATATCTAAAGGGGAAAGGCATAAAGAAAAATAAGCTTGGGGCACCGCCCTTGTAATTTGTTTTTGTTTTGACACAGATCCTCCACAGAGTTGTGGCTATCTTTCAAAAACGTTTTTGGCCCCAGGCGGGGTCCCTGGGGGACTCCACTACCTGGCCTAGGGGGTGAGTGTATTCCTACCCTGATCCCTTGTAGTTTTTCTTTTAGTTTTTTCTTTAAATTGGGCCAAGTTCCAAGATTACTGCCACCACTTTCTGGTTGAAGTAGTGGCAGCCAAAGATAGCATTGCTGTTGGCACGTAGATTTTTGAATCCACTGCAGTGGATCTGCATCTCTAAATATACATAAATATATTTTTTCCTAATAACTCGAAAACTACTGAACTAAATTACACCAAATTACTAAAAGCACTCTTTCTGGACCAAGATCTAGCTTTTTGTCAAATTTGGTGTAATTCTGTTCATCAGTTTGGGCTGCAGTCGTTGGGGAAAAAAAAGCTAAAGTGAGTTGTGAACTAGTTTTGATTTTTTTTTGAAGATTTGTCAAATGCGGTCAAAGTTATTAGCAAAACAAAACACACTTTTCCTATAGAAACTAGATATATATTATTTACTGGCGGTCACCAGTAGGTTGTTATAGTTAGGACCCAGGTTCCATAGGAAAAGCATTTTTTGACTTGCTTATAACTTTAGCGCCATTTGACAAATCTTCCTAAAACCTCTCAAACACCATGCCCTACTGTTTATTTTTGTACATGGTACTTTTTGGGGTGAGGAGCAAACACAAGATGATTGACGGAGTGCGAAACTTTTCAAACACTCACCCCCAGTCTCAGATCTGGGTTAAATCCATCATCGTTCTTTAGCTCACTTCACCACACCAGTTCAGACACAGCTATATGCAAATCAGCCTTGACCCTGTGCATCATGGGAACAGTCCAGCCCGAACTGCCAAGCCATGTCTTCCCTGGACCAGAAACAAGCATCCTGGGACTGGTTTCGGGATAACACACCTCGTCAGCCAGGCTAGCTTGAATCCAGTGGCAAAGTGAGCAAGGGACCCACGTCTGATCATGCCCTGCCAACTCGGGGCGATCAAAGCAAACACACGGAGATGATGAATGAAGTGATGAAACTTTTCAAACACTCACCCCCAGTCACAGATCGGGGTTGAATCCACCATCATTATTTAGCTCACTTCACCACCCCAGTTCAGACACAGCTATAAGCAAATCAGCCTTTATCTTGTGCTACATGGGAACAGTCCAGCTCGAACTGCCAAGCCATGTCTTCCCTGGACCGGAAACAAGCATCCTGGGACCAGTTTTGGGGTAACACCCCTCCTCAGCCAGGCTAGCTGAATCCAGTGGCAAAGTGAGCAAGGGACCCACGTCTGGGCATTCCCTGCCAACTTAGGGTGATCAAAGCATTGTTGTGATTTCCTTTGCCGCATCCTTAGTAGAAAGTTAGGGCTGCCATTTTAGAAATCAGAGAACTGTCCCCGGCTGCAAAAATTCTTATATAATGCAGAAGAAGGGGGCAGAGTAGTGGTTGACTGACCCCATGGGTGCAACTTAGGGGGCTGTGAAGGACTTTTAATGGGATGAAAGTGTCCCTAAATAATTTTTTCCTTACATGCATAACTTCATGGATCTGAAGCTACATGAGCAACTTCGAGATATAGCCACTGACAGACACTCACACACCCACTCACAGACCCACTCAGATACTCATGCAACCACTCACACACTAACTCAGACACTCATTTGCCCGCTCACACACCCACTCAGACACTCACACACTATGCCTGGGCAGTGAACTCCACTCTGTTCATGGAGTTTGCAGAGTTTTTCACACTAAATGCTCCACAGAGCTCGTGGAGTTCTAACAAACTCTTCTCCGCATAGTAGAGCAGAGTGGTAAGTTGGTGAATGAGGATATTCCAGCACTAGACCATTTCCCTGCGAGATTTCTTAGTGCGGTGGTCGCAGATGGACGCTACCATTGAGAAACCTTCCATTTGCTTTGAGGAAGCTACTGCTCAAGTAGAACTTCTACTTGAGTGGCAGGAAGAAGCAGCGCCCTCTTGCACTGTACGAGGTGCTGTTCACCGTGATTTTACAGCACAGGATAAAAAAACCTGCACTAAAAATCAGTGTGAACGGTGCAAGGTAACCCACTTCGCCATATGTGGAAGTCTGCGTGGTGGAGGTTTTTTGTCACTTCATGGAGTTCTGCCTAGGGGAACTCCATGAACTTTGCCCATGCTTATCACACACCCACTCAGACACTCTCACACCCACTCACAGACCGACTCAGACACTCATGCCCCCACTCAAACACCCACTCAGACACTCATGCACTCACTCACATACCCACTCAAACAGGCACACACCCACTAACAGACATACTGAGACACCACTCACACACCCACTCAGACACTCTCACACCCAATGACAGACCCACACAGACACTTACACACCCACTCACAGACCTACTCAGACACTCTCACACCCATTCACAGACCCATTCAGACACTCATGCACCTACTCACATACCTACTAAGACATTTACACACCTATTTGCAGACCCACTCAGACATGCACGCACCCACTCAGACACACATTAGTACACTCTCAAGCCTACTCAGACATAGTCACACCCACTGACAGACCCACACAGACATGCCCATACCCACTCACAGACCAACTCAGACACTCTCACACCCACTCACAGAGCCACTCAGACACACACACACACACAGACACTCAGACACTCAATCAGACACTCATGCACCCCTTAAGAGACTTACTCAGGCACTCACACACCCACCCAGACAGTCTCACCCACTCACACACCCATTCAGACACTCATGCACCAACTCAAAGACCCACTCAGGCACTCATGCACCCAGTCACAGACCCACTCTGACACGCACACACCAACTCAGACATTAATATACCCACTTACAGGAAGCATCCTTAACAACGCGGTCAGTACACCGCAATGCTGTTACAACGCGGTCGTTACAACGACCGTGATGTAACCACGCTATGCCATTACAACGCAAGTTTTTACATCGACTTGCGCTAGATGGCGTGCTAACATTAAAAATAGTGTAGTTTACTATCCCAACACCTTCCCTACTGATAAGTGGACTGGAGTTGGAATAGTACATTACATTTTTCTAATGTTAGCACGCCACCTAGCGCAAGTCGATGTAAAGACTTGCACTGTAAAGGCATAGCGTGGTAACATCGCAGTGGTTGTAACGAATGCGATTTAACAGCACGCGTTGTGATAACAAGCGTTGTAACATCATACAACCCCCACTTACAGACCCACACAGATAATCACACGTCCACTCAAAGACCCACTCAGATACTCTCACACTCACTCCCAGACCCATGCAAACTCTCATGCACCTACTCAGACACTCATGTACCCACTCTCAAACCCTTTCGGACCCACACAGACACTCAAGCACCAGGTCACACACCCACTCAGACAATCTTTCACCCATTCACACACAGACCCACTCAAACACTCATGCGCCCACTCTCAATCCCACTCAGACACTCATATTCTTGACTGGCATACTGTCCCCTGGATCAATGTCATTGACACACAATCAGTGTGCCCTGTGGTAAGTGAGAATAAAGAGGCAAACTTCCCCAACAAGTGACAATAGTCCTTTTGTTGCTCTGGGGCCAGGTTGGGGAAGAAAACAACTAATTTCACTGACCCATCCAGCTCTTAGGAACACAAGAGGTTTGGGAAGGAATCTCTCTCCTCGCTCCACCGTCATCTGTCACCAAGAGCATAGTGACTTCAGACCTCTCAAAGTAGGGCTTGAGGTGGTTCACATGTAGGACGCTTAAGGGGTTCTTAAGGGCCTTGAGGTTCCCCAGGTAGATGACTTCCCTTTTATATTTGAGTGGACCTCATAGTGTCAGGTCCACTGGTCCTTCAAGGCCCAGGGCACTACAGGCTCTGCACCTTTTAGCCAGGCTGATACTTCACCAGAGTGGCCTTCTGGTCAGACCAGTGCTTCATGACTTCCTGGCTGGTCTTCAGGTTTTCAAGGAACTCTTTCCAGAAGGTTTAATCTGAGACCTGAGGACTAACATACACCTCGTAAAATCTTGAGGGGGTTTCTAGGGAGCTTGCCCCCACCCTTCCTTCTCAAGACTGAGGGTTCTATGCGCAGGGTGGCTAAAGAGATGTTCAAAGGGACTAAACCTGATAGGCTCATAATCATACCCTGAAGGGTTCAATCTCTCAACAAATTGGGGGTAGCATGGCATGGAGAACTTGTAGATTAACCCCCACTCAGCCCTCAAGGACTTTACCTAAGCAAACCTGAGATGGGTGCCTCTGTCAAACACAAACTCCTTGTGTTTGACAGAGGTCCCCATCAGTGTCCTTGCCATCACAGGCACAGTCATCAATTTCAGTGGAATGGCGTATTGTGAAGCATGGCTGTTACATCCTGCTCATCCTTTCTTTCTGTCCTTCTTTAGTGTTTGTTATAACTAGCTCAGCATACATCTATGATGTCACATAGAGTGCTGGTTGTGTATGTTTGAAATGAGAGTCAGTTACATCTGAGGCTGAGCAGCTGTCCAGCTGCTCCGGGTGGGGTTACAATTGGACCTACATATTTTTGTATTATCAACTTGACCTGAAACTAATCTTCAATAAATCAGATCTATTTTCATATTCTGGATTTAAGGACTTTTAATTGCTACAATGTCCCACCAACAACAGGAGAAACCTATTATCTATTGCAGCCTTGGGGCCTAGTAGTACTGTGGGGGGTCACCAACAACCATGCTCAGGGATTTTCGACTCACTATACAGGAGACCATTCTCCCGATAAATGAGGTGTTCGCCAGAGGTGTTGCCAGCTGCCTAAAACTTGGCCTGCTGCCATAGGCCCCAACGAGTGGGGCACTACTTCTGCACTTTGCAGAAATTTGCCTGGTGCAGCTCCATTCAGTTCTGTAGATGCCAGGTCATGAGCGTCTTCCTTGACAAAAGGAGCTTCTCATGAGGGTTTACAGGACACCTGCCCTTCCTCTTCTTGGCAGATATCTGGACCCCTTTTTTAATCTTTAGGTCCTTCTTCTTCTGTTGACGGGCTCCATTGGACCATGTACTCAGGCACACCAGTGGCATCTTATGGTTGTTCGGGGCACTGGGCAAGACATGTTTTAGGAGCCCTGAACACATTTTAATTTTTATTACCAATTTCTAGCTAATTCAAGACTGCATGATGACAAAAAAAACTAACTTATTAGTTTCACTTAAATAGGGTCACACAAAGCAGGTTCAAATAGGTCTTGCCCCAGACCTTCAAGATGACACATGGGTAGTGAGACACAGTGGTTTATTTAAACAAATAGAATAGACAGAGGTCAAATAGAGAGAGTTTCTCTGTCCTAGGGGGAGGTGCAGGACCAGGGCAATTGCCCACTTTAAAATGTCTCTTAAGCATACCCACTCAGCTAATCCCAACATCTCCAGGTTGGACCTGAGTTCCATTTTCCCAGATTGTTTGCTGTAGGTCATTTCTTAACAGTCAACAGGCATGGCCGGGCGTCACAGCTACCTTTAAGGAACCTGAGACCCCCCAATTCAAAGGGAACTAGAGGCACTGGACTGAAAGATGAAACACTGTAGCTTTGCTTGATAAAGAGCCTGGTTCAAGCAGTTGGATAACCAAATGATCACAGCTGCTAAAAAGGACAAGCACTCTTTCAGTGAAAGTGAACCTTTTTTGACAAATCAAAAGCTGCGCTCAGATTAATCAAGATCAGGGTGGAGTAAGCATGGGCGAATTTTGCGGATCTCGCGTTCGCGAATTTTGCGGATTTGCGGATTCGCAATCCGCAAAATCCGCGAATTCCCGCGAATTTGCGGATTTTTTTTTTTGTGTTCGCCCGTGTTTCTGCCAGTTCGCGAGGGTTTTTACAATTTCGCAATTTGCGAACTTACCTGTCGGGTCGCAAGTTTTGCGAACTTGTTGTTTCTACGTGTCCAGCCTGTTTGGGACACTCTTCTTCATCACTGCCACTCTCTGTCACCACTGCCACTCTCTGACTACTCATGCCACCCTCTGGCCCACCCATGCCACCCTCTGTTTCATCACCACACCCTCTGGTTGTCCAGTGTACATTATTTTCGGCAAAGCAAAGCACACCTTCCCTGCCTCAAGTGACCTGAATTAATTTGGGGCTGATTAATGTGTCACAGAATATTTTTTTAGCTGGCACCTGCTTCCTTAGTGCGCCCTGATTAGTGATCTTTTGCACTTGCTAAGTGCTTTAATTGTTGCAAAATTAGTTACAACACCTGCCCTGCCCCAACTGACAATAATGAATTAGGGGCTGATTAATGGATTTTAACTTCCAGCCTGGCTCCTGCTTGTCTCCCTTAGCTGTAATTCAGGACCTTTGTGGCATATGTGTAACTATTCTGAGGTTCAGAGCAGGGTCACATAATAGTTTCAACTGGCAACTGAACTCTGGAGGGGCCCCTCAGGAAGCACTACAGGAAATGGCTACTAATGATGAGCCTGAACTTTTGAACCTGGTAAGTAGTTACTTTCAGTTTTGCTAAGAGCGTATTTCTGCAATTTTGCACTTATTCGCGGGGCGCGAACTCACGCGAACAGTGCGAGCAAAATCCGCTGCTCGCGGATTTGCGGATTTTGCGGGAGATTCGCGGATTGCGAATTTCCCGAAAATCCGCAAAATCCGCGAGCGGAACGGATTTTCCGCCCATGCTTACGCTTAGGGTGGAGCCACATTGTCTTTCTGAAGTACTACTGAAAACTCTTTATTTACTCATATAACGTCTGGCGACAGCTGCTTAAAGACACAGTGTTCTGGGACGAAGCTTGCTAGGAAAGGTGATGCAGGGAACCGCAGCAACATGTTTACCCCACACAAAGAAAGAGGACTGAAGAAAAGGCTAAGTCAGTGTATGGGAACAAGCAATACATGAATGACAGGGATGCCACAAGATTTAGAAAAATATTTGGGTGCAATAAAGAGATGCTTAAATGTGCTGAGATACAAGACATAAAGAGTTTTCATTGTGTAAGTTACAATACAATTTCAGACTTGTATTGCCTGATGCTATGGAAGGTGCATTCTCTTAAATGTGTAATGATGATAATGTATTATATTTGATGTCCAGCAAAGCAATGTTTTGGAAATGTTTTACATCCTTAATTTAAAAAATGCTTCAAAAAGCATGTGGCACTCACCACCCAAACAACAAGGGTGCCACCCTGGTATAACAGTGGATTCAGATCAGCAAGAACTTTGGTTTAGAGTCTCAGGGTACTACAGCAGATCCAGCAGTTGACGCTGGTACAGGTTTTACTGAGACCAGTTGTCAGAAAATCCTTGAGACTTGGGAGATGTGGTGCCTCATTTATTAGAAGTGATGCATTGCTGCGTGAAAGCAACGACGTGTCACTTCTCAGTGCACCCTCCTTGCGACATGATGGATGCGTCATATTTACTGTATGACGAATCAAGTTGCAAGCAGTTACAGATACATCAGTATTTCTGATGTATCTGCAGGCTCAAAAGTGACTCATTGCTGGAGTGTGTCACAAAAGTGACGCAACTTCAGAAATGTGTCCTTCCACATGGGGCAACTCCCATGTGAAAGGGCTTGCGTCAGTCTTACACCTGCTGTGAAGCAGGCGTACGTTTGTGACGCATTTGCACCCTAGAAGTGACACAGTGAAATCTCGTAGATTTCACTGCGTCACTTCTACGAGGCTTACTTTCATGGGAACTCCGCCCCTGCAGACATTATACCTGACACAGGTATAATGTAGCGAAGGGAATTACAATGTGACGTGTCTGCTTAGATGCGTAACTTTCTAAATAGGGCGCACCAGGAGGCATGTTTTACGCTGCCGATGCATTACAAAAAGTGATGCAACGGAAGCGCAAAACTGTCGCAAGGCCTCATAAATAAGGCCTGAGATGTTTTATGTGTTCCAGAAGGGATAGGAAAGTATTAAGTGGATTTTATTTTAATACCATCTGGCTGCTCCCTTCTGAGTTATGTAGGATGATTTCATACAATCTACAAGTACTAATGCTGCTGTTCAAGAAAGTACATTACATACAGAAGGTAGAAAGGTGTTACTCACTTGGTAAACAAGTGCTTCTTACACATCTATAGAAATACCAGTGTGCCTGTATAACTTTAGATGCATATGGCTGTCTGCTTATCTTACCTCGGGGTCCAGAGATCATGATATGTGCACCCAATTAATTTACCTCAATTATTTGGAACCAAAGAGATAATCAATAAATGTGCTATAATGTTGTCGACACTGAGTTTTGACCCTCTGAAAGGTTTAGTGCTTCAGTCTTCAACTGGATGAGACCTTACCGAAAGTAATTATCCAAGGCGAGGGTGCTTCTCACCCAAATGAGGGTACAACTCGAAGGGTGGCATGGTATGTCAATTTTAAAGCGCATTATTTGAGCCTCTGGGGTTGGGTAAATGTACTTTTATTGCGCTTAGGTGAAATGGCAGCAATCTTTTCTGGTGGGACCAGTCCACCACTCACCTGCATCAGGAGCAGTGGTCAAGACAGCTGGAAAGAAGGATGGGAGCTTCATTAGAGAGTGGTGGTGCCTTCCTCTACCAATGCGAATAAAAGATGGTCTGCTCTTCCTAAGGGGACACCATGGACCAGCCTTGCTCACATGGCAGCCGCAGAGTTGGCCATCTCCGGCTGAATATGTAACAGAAACAGCACAATAACCCTACCACTGTCACTGCTTCATCATACGATGAGGGACCACTTTGGAAGAATGTAAGCCGCTGGGACATAGAGGCGAGTTTCTTCGGCTGGCTGACTGGATGTGAGGCCGGGCACCTGACAGAGTTGGTGAAAACTACTCAATATACGCCCATCAAATTACCATCCGATATACGCCCATCAAATTACCATCCGATATACGCCCATCAAATTTAGTAGAAAGCTACAACTGAAATGCAGTGGTTGAGGAACAGATAAGTGGAAAACCAAAGGGTCATAATTAAAAGAAAATGACGGAATGCGGGGCTGCGGCAAATTTGGCAAGGCCACACTCCACGATTTCCTAAATGCGGGGATGCACTGTATTTACAACAATACGGTGCACCCCTGTGTTTTCACTAGCACAGATGGTGTAAATAATTGCCCAGCGCCAACACAGACACGCTTGCTCCATAGTGTAAGGGTGCCTGCATTGCAGGGAAGGATTGTTTATGTGCAGGAAGGTGTCCCTTCCCACATATAAACTATCATTAATGGCATTTTATTCTGTCTATGTGTGCTGCAAATGTAGCACACATAGAAAAAGCAAAAACAAGTATAAATGAAAGTATTTCTCCTCGTTGCGCCTAATGCCTGCTATTGCATGGCATTCATTTCTGGCAATGCAGCAGATTTACACCTCTCTGAAATCTGGGACATTATCAAAAAGCAATTTGTGTTGCGGAGGAACGCTCACTGCAACACCCATTGCATGCCCCTTTCACGCAGATACTTTGTAAATATGGTGCAGGGCATTGCAGCACCGGAACATAAAAAAGTGATGTTCCAGTGGCACAATCACCTTGTAAATATGCCCCTAAGTGAAATCAATGGCTGTTCCGGGAGGAGAAACTTGCATGGAGAGAAGACCACAATAGAGCGAAGGGGTTATTGCTGTACAAGTGAGGATGGGGGATATAGAAAGAAAGGGGAGGGGTCTTGAGACGACCTTCTTGATCGATCTACCATGACTTCTCCAAAGAAGCATTGGGACCAGTCAGCCTCTAACAAAAGTTTCACTCAAGCAGTTCTGCTCTCATTTCAACAAATCAGAAAGTAAATAATGGAAGTAAGGTTTATGAGGTGTATTAGCAGGTAAAGGTTTTCCAAAATTTGTCGAGGCATGACAAAAACAAACGTATGCTATTAAAAAATAGAATGAATCCTTAGCTGCTAGAACAGAGCTCCTGGATAAGTCGGAAGGGCAGAATCAAATTGTCCTCTAGGGTCTTCCATCAGGAATTAAGAGTGCACGCTGAATCGGGCAAACTTTGTCCCAGCACATCTGGGGTTCGACTCAGAAGAAGATCTGACATAGGAACAGCAAAGGGACCTGAGGCAGTGGTTGTGTCTCATATTAATGCTCAGAGTTGGGATCCCAGGTACACATTTAGAGTCATTTCTTTGTATCTTCTCAGCACCGTGCAACTGGGAAGCTCTTACCTTGTTCATGTGTGATGACCCAGTAGTTGATTTATCCATGGTAGTATCAAGGTAATTGAACTTTTCTTGTCTCTGTAAAGGGACCCCTTTCATACTAAAACCACCTCTGTAAGATGTAAGGGGATTGAGGATCACATACTTTGTTTTTGACAAATCGACTTCAAGGCGCCTTCCATAGCAAAAAAAGCGTGAATTTGTTCAACAGGATTTGTAAACCCAATGGGGCCCGAGAATCAGCAGGGTGTCATCAGCGAATAAAAGCTCTGGTATGGGACTACCACAGAGTCTGGGGAAGTCATGGGGACAGTTGAGCGAGTATTTAGGTACACCGTTAATGTACAGTGAAAATAAGGTCAGGGCTAACACACAACTTTGACGGACTCCTCGCTCGATTGGGTTGCGCTTGGTTGGCTCTCCCTTTGGAGCCCATCTCACCTGAGCATAGTTCGATTCTGCAATCTCATTATTACGTTTCGCAAAGCTGGGCCCATCCTCATCCGGTCCGAAACTAACCACAGTTTATTCCTGTGTACTGAGTAAAGACCGTTTTGAGGTTTACAAAGGGCATGTAGAGATGGTCCCTGGTTAACTGAAAGTACGTCCATTGCAATAAAGTGAACTGAAAAATGTGATTTCCAGTACTAGTCTTTTGCCTAAATCCCGCTTGTGGTGGGGATAAGACATTACTGTCAATTAGCCACTACTTTACCTTGACCAGGACCTGATGGCAAAGTACCTTTTGAAGATTGTCAATCAGGCTTATGGGGCGGTAGGACCCTGGATTATTTATTTCGCCCTTTTGAAACACTGGTATACCTGCTGGACCTCTCGATGTTTCTGGAATGTTTTCACCATCCAGTATCCTACTTAACATTTTGTTATTGTATGGAACCCAGACTTCTGTTGTCGATACAGGTCGCCTGGGATTTAACCCAGGCCTAAGATGGTTAGTGGCTCTGCCTGGATCATCCAGAGTGAAAGTCAGTGACGGAACATTGGCAGCCTTGCTGGTGGGTGGTGCTGTTGGGCTTACATTAGGCTGGGATCTTTGGACGCTTGAGGCTGAGGTATCACTATACTGTGTGGTGAAATCCTTTTTCCATTTATGAGGTGGTATATGATGTTCCGTATAGTTTGGGACTGTAGAGCAGCCATCAGCGAATATGTGGCAAACAGATCTAGGAGCTTATTTCCAAGCCACTTCCACCGCTTTAACGTCACTTTTTCCCATATTAAAAGTGACGCAGCGCAAGGTGCTAGCAAATAGGCCCCGTAGAGTCCCTGATCCTAGATGCTTTAAGCAGATCCTCCCAGCTTTCATCTATCTATTCCTTTTTGGTCTTGGCAATAGTGTCTTTATAGCTTCCTCTCAATACTCTTATCATGTGTGTTTCCCCTTGTTTTAGAGCCACTAATAGTGCAGTTATTGCCTTTTTACAATGGGCGTTTAACCAAGGGGATGGATTTGTGCTAGGTGGGTTAGTGTGTTTGTTTTCTATAGAGCATAACATACTTAAAGAACTAAATAGATTCAAATGCACTTCCATAAAGTCATCCTTGGAATGAATAACGACCGGCCTCCTTTTCGTTGGACGCAGGGAGGCCGGTCGTCATTCATGAGGCCCATCATGAAACACTAAAAATCAAAACCTGACCAACAAACACCATTTTCTGTGTATAATACCCATGGTTGGTTTCAATTGGGCCATTATTCAGTCGTGACTTCACTTTTTGGCTCCAATAGGATCCTTCACAGGCCTCATCTAGGAAATCAGAATTTATAGTTCGTACTCTTATGAAAGTTAGATGGTGGCTCCAACGAAGTTTACTGTATATGCCCATGGGCATTGACTCAATGGTTTTAATTTTTGGGATATCATCAAGATCCTGTGACCTCCATTTTATTGGCTAAATCTCGATAAGGAAGATATACAACCTTCCTTAGATTAGAGAAAACTGTCCTGAAGAAGGTGAACATCCACTCAATCACCGATACGCCACGTTGACTTTGTTTTCTTAAAATGTTACTATGGAATGTTTTTATGTACCAATTGTTTTTAACCTTTGATTGTCATAAATGTATGAACATTTTTTTTAGCATCATTTCTGATCCTGTATTTGTTTTGTGTGGTGTGCTGATGTACCTTTTAACACTTGTGTTGTCAATGGGTTATCAATCATGAGATCTTTGTCATATCCTTGGGTAATTTGTGACTCCTAGCTGGGACACCTTTTGGATTGTCGTACCTATTTCCTTCAGCCTTAGGATCAATAGCTGATAGTTAACGGTAACTAAAGCAGCTGATAGGTCCAGGAGGATTAGGTTTGCTTTGTCACCGCTGTCCAATTGTCTATGTTTCTCCTCCGTAGCCATAATCAAGGCAGACTCTGTGGAGTGATGTTGTCTGAAACCGTTTTGAGAATGGTCAAGAATGTTATTCCTCTCTATAAATTTCATTAGATCTTGATTCATTGATTTTTCCAGTATTTTGTCTCCCAGCGGCAGGCAGGCGATGGGACAGTAATTTTCAATCACATGGGGGTCGAGAGAAGGCTTTTTTAAGATTGGCCTAATACAAGCCTTCTTCCACGAGGTGGGGAAAATTCCTGAGCGGATAGCGTTGAGGAGAGGTGCAAGTTGGGTACTGACTTTGTTCGAAGCCAGATGAAAAATCGCCAGCGGACATAAGTCTGCTGGAGATCCAGATTTAGCTCCTAATAGTAAGTCATTTGTTCTTTCCATGGAGAGAAGAGAGAAACTGCTGAGCTGACTGTATGTGGACAGCCTGTCTGAGCTTACTGTCTCTTGCGTACTACTGTTATAGGGGCTCTAAGTTTTACCTTCAGTTCATCGTAAATTTGTTGAATTTTTGTCTGGAAGAAACTTGCCACCTGGTTTCAGAAATATACCGCTCTTTGTGTCACCCCAGCCTCAAGTACAACAGGATAGAGCTTCAGTACTGTAGTTGGCATGTCCATTTATAACCACTGGAGATAATGACCAAGTCTCTTAAAACATGATAATTTAAAAATGGTTAATACATTCAGTGCATTCAGTGTCAATCAATTTGTTCCGCAGCCCTGAAACCTTCCATGTAAGTAGGTGTAGTTATGCTAAGGATGCTGATGGCAAATGTAGGAGGCTGGTTTAGTATATAGTACACAGTTAATTAAGTGAAGCACCTTGCACTAATCCAGACAACCCTTATGGTGGTTTTAGTGGTCTTAGGCAACCTTAGAAAGCTTTATAAGTTTTAGCTGTGGAGAGCAGCCTTCAGGCTTAGTTCAGAAGGTGTGTTAAGCAGCTTGTTTTACCAGATCTAATCATGGCATGTAGGTTAAACAAAAAAGAACCACACAGTGTATCTATAAAATATGTCTATTTATTACACAAAAGTCACTAACACATTGGTATATCTCCTACCCAAAGATATCAACACAAATACACAAGAATACATCAATTGCAAGATGTAACTAAGCACAGTACACAGTGGTCTACAGGGGGAGACCAAACCACATACTAAGAAAGTGGAATGCGAACTGCGACCAAAGTCGTGACTGGGACCAGGAGACTCAGAAGAGCTTGGGACACAAGGAATCACCCAAGGTAAGTACCCAGGAATCCCACGGAGGCTGTGTGCAGAGTGAAAACACCGCTGTGTACTCAGAAGAAGTCAGCGGGAAAGTCGCGGGTGCTGTGTTGAAGAAGAAGGACCCTTCCCAGTGAACCCTGAAGTAATCCAGTGAAAGACAGAAGGTTGGAGAGTCACCCCACCTGTGGATACCCAGTACTTAGGATACCTACACCAGGGAAGACGGGTGCATAGGTGCGAAGTGACGTTTGAAACCGCCGCAATGGACGACTTCAATAAAGATGCAGTTGGTGAAGACAGTGCAGGAGTCCAGTGGAATCTAAGGGTAGATTCTTGAAGAGCAGAACCTGCATAGGGGATAGAGTCTATGCCACTCGCTAGTGACCAGGAGGCACGGAAGAGCAATGCTGGATGATGCAGGAGGGATGGCGGTGACTTTGTCACTGCAGCTGTGAGGACCAGGCGATGGTGAGGAATACCGAGAGCTGTGCACAAGTTGTCCCACATTGGAAGTCGAGAACCAGGGGGTCGGTGTCCAGTGGGAGCACCAACAAGCTTTGGCAGCTGCAACAGGCATGGAAAGTGAAGAAGGAGCAACGTTGGTACCAGCAAGGTCCAGGGGACTCACCACATGCAGGAGATTCAGAACAGATCCCAAGCAAGCAGGAGAGTCCACCAAAGCAGGAGAAGACCCTGGAGAGGACCCACAGGCCAAAGGTACAGGAGTCGCAAGAGGACCTTGAGCAGTTCATCAAATATGAAGGCAGACACTGCAGAGGATGTTGTGAGAATGCTGAACTTGGATAGAAGAGATGCCGGAGGCTGGAGCTTCTTGAAGCCCGAAGATCTCAGAAGTGCAGAGCAAGTCGACATGGTGTACTGGAGTTCAAGCCCAGATGTTCTAACGAGGGATACTGGCCTCAAAATTGCAGAGAGGACATGTAAGGCCTCAAGAGAGTTGCAGAACTACCACTTGTGTTGCTGAGCCTTTTGAAGTCAGTGGGAAACAGAAGCAGCAGACTGGCCAACTTTGTTGTGGTGCCTGCAGATGAATCCTTCACTCCAAGGGAGATTACCTTTGGTGTCCTTGTTGCCCACAAGTCTATTGAAGATCCTGGTAAAAGCACAGGCACAGAGGATGAAGAAGACTTACAGAACAATGAGACCAGGAGCAGCAGGCGGCTTCCTTAATGCAGTTTCGGTTCCACGCGAAGTCCAAGTGTCCAGACGGTCGAACAGTGACGTGGTTTCAGGCTTGAGTCTTGTCCCACAATGAATCTGAGGACCCACCCTCAAGTAAGGACAGGGGGGGGATACTCCCATGTCATTTGTCTAGTTTCGCACCAGAGTGGGAGCCAAGGGCTCCATAAACTGGATCACACCAGAGTATGCAAGGAGGGCACCAAGTGTGCCCTGAAAAGCAGTCTGGTGTCGCTGGCAGGCATCCCTGCCCCAGCCCAATACAAGAAGTCTTGTCTGGGAGGTGTTCACACAGGAAAACTGCTGTTCTACCTTCCCCTGCTCAACCTCAGCAGCAGGAGGACAGAATCATGCCTGGGGTCAGCAGCAGCACTAGCTTGCTGGCAGACCCTGCAAGGATATTACCGGGACTACTGTGGGCTTCCTGGAGGAGCCCTCAGTGCAAGGAATCATACCTCCAACACCAGTAACAGTGTTGGAGAATGATTCCAACATGTTTGAAACCAAACATGCCCAGTTTCGGCACAGCAATATACAGTTAGCCATGGCGCAATTACGGATGACCACAATATGTATCAAAATGGCTGATCGCACTTACAAAGCCTTGGGAATCAACTCTGCGGCTTCTAGGGGTGTCCTGCTCATGCAGAGGCACCCTCACACTTACAACGCATCACCATGCCTGCAGGATTGAAAAGTCTGCCTTAGGGCTGACCAATAGGTTTTAAGTGCAGTGACCTCAGATGTAAGAAAACGTATATCAGCCGTAAGTGGTGCTAGCACCAGCTCACACAGGCTGCAATGGCAGACCTGTCGTCACAGTTTGAGTGGTCCATCATGGGTGGCATAGTACATACTGCAGCCCATGGGAAACGCCTGATACCACAGTACTGCATACTAGGGACTTATAGGGCTATACCAGTAGCCAATTGTGGAGGTACAAAAGTACTTACCATAGTCAAATTTAGGGAGGAAGAACAGTGACTGGGGTCCAGATTAGCAGGATCGCTATCAGACTAGTCAAAAACACACTGACATCAGGCAAAAAGTGAGGGTAAGCATTCTAGAAGTATCCAACCTACCTACAAGGACTCTGGGGCAGACGACCTTATTGGTAGAGCGGCTATTTCCTTCACCATATGCAGGTTATGTTTGAGTTGAACTTTTCCAGGTTTATTTGCAGCACTAGGGGCGATAGGTAAAGCAAGTTCTTTCGAGATTAGCGATCCGTTCCCAGATACTTCCGGGGCAGCACTCCCAGTTTTCATTTGCTGCACACTCGTCTTCAATTGAATATTGGAGTCTATCAAAGGATTGTCCTTGCTGCCACAGTCAACAACCCATCAACTAAAACCTGACCATTTAGGGTTAGCTTTATGACATCATACTTGTTTTTGTCGTCTGCTTTGCTATTGGCTGAGATGTAAGCTCGCATATTATGGCCCTGCATTGACATTTGGATTGAATCCAATGTGTGACTTTTTTAATAAGGGGCTCCATGCTGTCCTTTTGACCATCTGCCAGCTTAGGGACATTTTTTCATATAGATCTTAGATATCTCAGCAAAATAGGTACAAAGTGACTTGTGGCAGGGTCAGTGGCAGTGATCCTCCTGGACCTTAGCGGGGCCTTTGACACAGTGAACCATTCCACACTGGTCCACAGGCTCAAGGGTATGGGAATTTAAGGGGTTGCCCTGTCTTGGCTGAACTCCTTTCTGAGTGACCGGTCCTTCCAGGTGGCAGACGGGAACTTTACCTCCAAAAGTATACCTATACACTGTGGGGTTCCCCAGGGCTCGTCGTAGAGCCCAACCCTTTTTAATGTGTATATGTCACCCCTGGAGAGGATCGTCACCCAGTCGGGGATTAAGTTACTTACCTACGCAGATGACACCCAGATGGTAGTATCCCTTAGTCAGCAAAACCATCCCTCTTCTGACCTCTACACTTGCCTTGGAGAGATAACCAAATGGATGGATAGATCCCATCTGAAGTTAAACAGCTGAAAGACCGAGATCATGATCCTGGGCAAACAATCCCACTTCTGCCCGGAGTCCCTATGGCCCCCTTGTATGGGACCTTCTCCAACTCCTAAGAGCGAAATTAAGAGCCTGGGGATTTGGCTGGACAAAGGTCTTACCTTCTCTACCCAAGCCCGGAAAACAGCTGGTACTTGCTATGGTCTCCTACGGACCTCCAGAAAAATCTTACCGCTGCTGCCTCCCCAATCTCAAAAACTCCTGATCCAAGGTTTAATATTGTCTCGCCTGGATAACGGACAGGCCCTGTACCTCGGAGCCCCTAAAAAGGTGGTCTCACAACTTCAGGTCGTGCAAAACACGGCGGCCCGCCTCCTCACGGGTACGCGCAGTCGCTGCTCAGCCAAACCCTTCCTTAAGTCTCTCCATTGGTTGCCCATTCAAGAAAGAGTGCATTTTAAGGCCCTCTGTACCACACACAAAATTTTGCACAAAAAGGCCCCTCCTAACCTGAAGGATCTTATTACGCCCCACACAACCAACAGAACCCTCTGGTCATCTCACCTTCACCTCACCTCAGTACCTAAAATCAAGAAAGCCCGTTCCGGTGGCCGCCTTTTCTCATATAACGCCTCCAAATTGAGGAATTCTCTTCCACTGGACATTCGGGCTCAACCGAATCTGCTTCCTTTTCGCAAACTTCTCAAGACATGGCTGTTTCCCTAACTCACTTCCCCTCACTTACTCGGTAAACATAAACATAAACATTGTCGTTATCGCTATAAATGGGCATCTCCTCCGCATTTGTTGGGCCACCAGAACAGCATTGATGAGTACCAATGGAATGACCGTCCCCTGGTCCCTTAATCTAGCTGGGAGCCA
Organism: Lissotriton vulgaris; assembly: GCF_964263255.1. NCBI lineage: Eukaryota > Metazoa > Chordata > Amphibia > Caudata > Salamandridae > Lissotriton > Lissotriton vulgaris. The sequence continues at coordinate 1,093,968,381 of NC_141698.1, forward strand.
ACTGTCCGGTATGTGGCCGGTATAAATGGCCTCTTTGCATATAGAGGGCTGTGGATACTCTTTTTTGGAGCAGATGGATGGAAAGGTCCCCAGCTCCTTTGTTAGAGGATGGAGTGTTGACACATTGTCCATCCGGGGCAGCGTTCTTTAACAATGGGTTCAAGAACCCCCCAGAGTTGAACTTTGGATAAGTGGGGCCCTCCAATGAATTCAGATTAGAGTGCAAATTTGGAGCTGCATTGATAACCTCCTGATTGCTCCTTAGTTTGACATTTAAGGAGGTTAATAACCTTTTTGATTTGAGCGAACTCTGTTTTCAGGAATCTCATTATAGACTGTAAATGCCCAGAATCTAAGATTGTGAAACCACTTCCAGAGGCAGCAGGCTGCTTGCCGCTCACCCCACATAGGGGATCATTTGTAGTGCACCGTTCAGCTCCTCCCCACGGCTGTCCCTGTTTAACCTGTGTGTGCCTCAACCCTTTGCGAGTTTGGGCACTGCCAGTGAAGCCTGCTGGGGCTTTCGAAGAGTCACTGTTGTGCTCTTATTAGAGTTGCTCTGATTCTTAGCAAAGGTGTGTTTCTTTTCTCTTTGTCTCGTGTGTTTTCCTGAATAGAAACGAGTTATTGAACTTATCAGGCTATTTCTTGTCTTCATTGAGCATTCTCTCTACCTCCATGATTAGCTCGTCAGATTCGCTCAAGGTGCAGTTTTCAGATGAGTGCCCAGCTGTTTTGCCCCAATCCAATTGTGTATGTATTGCAATGGTTTTAAGTAGCTATGCAAATAAAGTCTTATCTTATCTTATCCCTTCCAATTTGCTAATGGGGGCTTCTGCCACCGTTTGCTTCCCCGTGATTATCTGCTTTGAGTGGCCGAGAATTGACGATAACTCTATGGAGCAGGTAAAAAGCTCGGTGGGTGAAGCAGCCCCTGGGTTGATGCAAGGAGTAATCAAAACAGTAGTGCTGACGGGCACGGGACAGGTATGGGCGTTGCCCAGGCGTGCCCCGTGCGCATCCCATGAAGCAGGGTTGTTGGCCACACTTTCTAGCGCTCACAATCACGAGAGCTTGGCACCTCTGCCTCTCGCAACAACGAACAACGAATTCTGGAGCAGGTGTTCACCCCCTCTGCCTCCTGTGAGTCATACAAGCATAGCATACAGACTACATTAGTTTAAGAATGTATTGTACTTGTCAATTAAAATACATGTCAGCATGCAATACAGGAGTGCAGTTAGAAATGCACTTAATTGTGAGCACACTAAAAATAAAATGACAACTTCAGGAAGAACAGTTTCGAATGGTTGTACGGCATTACTTTTTTTTTTTGATTTAAAAGCTTTTATTGTCATACACAAAACATACAAAAAACAAAAATATATATATATAAGTGGAGCGTACGATAGCGGTTTTTTTCTGTAACAGTCCATTTGTGGATGCGCGCTCTTATCGTTTGTTTTCCCTCAGTTACAAGAAGGGAAGGACAGGAGGAAGAGAAAGAGGGGGGGGGAGAGACAACTTCAGGAAGAACAGTTTCGAATGGTTGTACAGCATTACAACGCAGGCTTTTACCCCGCATGCCATTACAACGCAGGGATTACGAAAGTCATTACAACGACTTTCGCTGGAGGGCGCTGGATAGTGGAATAGTTTAATTTTCTATTCAAACTCCAGCCCACGTTGCCAGTAGGGAAGGTGTTGGATAGAAAAATAAACTATTCCCTATCCAACAGCACCCTCCAGTGAAAGTCGTTGTAACGACTTTCGTTGTAATCCCTGCGTTGTAATGGCATTGCGGGGTAATCCCCGCGTTGTCTTGGCTGTTCACCGTTTCAAATTGGCACAATTTTGTTGTGCGGTGAAATAGCAGCTGTCAGATAAACAAAGGCCACTCCAAAGGGTATTTCAACACCATCAGTGGGAAACAGGAACTGTTAGAGCTGGAATATGCCCTGTGCTAGTAGAAAGAATCCTAATATCTCAACAAACTCTAAACACAAAAGCAACACCAAAGTAATAAAGAAAAAGCAAAAAACACTGGCACTGAAAAGGAGTACCTTAAATACTGATGTGCTCTTTGTGAAAGAGTAAAATGCAGTCACTCAAAGTGACATTATCCAAAGGCTGAAATGGGCTGATCCCCTGTCCCATGCTGTAGTGGGAAACTGTGAATGACACACCAAAAGGCCAATGGGTTAAGACAGCTGGCTAAAAAGCTCCTTTAAACAAGTATATTATACATATATATACTTCTGTAAATCAAAAGGTTTTGGCTAATGTCAGACCTAAAAACGAGCCCATACACTGAATTTTTAGGCCAGACCTTCGGGCACTGCCTGATTGCTCTATAGATCAGTCTGACCCTGACAATGTGTATTGGCTCCTGTGAAGGTTTCTCTTTACCCTCTTGAGCAATGGCACATGACATTGAAATGTAAGCATTTCACTTAGAGACTTGGCACAGCTGGACTTTATGCCCATGGGACAACGTTTCTGCCATGGATGGTCAGCAAGTTAGAGTACCAATCAGTCAAATAAGCTTTACAAAAATTCATCATAACAACAAGATTAAGAAATAACAAAAAAAATCCCAATAAATATTTTTTAAAAACATATAGCAACATCCGGTTTATTCAGTACAATTTTAGACCAACCCATAATAAAGACACTTACCCCCCCTATATTTCTTTCTTATTGCAATTGCTCCTCTTATAAAATGTAAAACTGCAAAGCAAATGGCCATTGAGTCCAAAGAAAGTAGAATTCTATAGCCTTCTGTATAAGACCAGGGGTGAAAAGACTTCAACATTGGAAGTAAATATTTGACTCTTACTGACTTCTACAAAGGACACAAGAGAGTAAAGTGCAAAGTGCTCTGTGTTGTGCAGGTATAACATGGGTGTGGGCAAATAACTTTGGACCAGTTACATTGCTGTGGGAAAGCCACCAAGAAGTTCACCAAAGACAGGCGGCATCTAGTCAGATAAAATCTGTGATGGGGATTCATCAATAAACAAGATGAAAACAGGGGAGAATACATGTATGTTACTCAACGGGGAGGGTTACATGTAAGTTACTCAATGATTTCTGATGATTCATTACCTGTAGGTGAAGTAAATTAGCCTTAGTCACAAAAGCAGTTTTAATAATAGCTTTAGCTTGATGGGGCACGTTTATGGGATTATCAAGCAGTTCAATCAGACCCAACTTCTGAAACTTACACTTGAGGCAATTAAACTATGGGATAGTTTGAATATTATCATGAGAAAGACAATCAATATAATGGCCCTAGTAAACTCCAATTCAGGTGTATTCCAAATCATAGCCCATAACATTAGGGGAGTTAGACCAGCTTGGTTTTCAACTATTTCCAGACCCAGTTCAAAGTGACAGGTGACAGAAGAGAGTTGACATATTTTTTGGTACCATCAGAAATCTTCTCATGAAGTTTTTCTCTATTATATGGAGCTATGGGCAGTTGGAGTACCAAATGGCTCTTTCCATCTAGCCCTTTGAAGTGTGAGAGGACGATATTCGCTCTCCTCTTTCTGGCTATGTGCCCTCCTCCCAATGACACAAAGGTGGCTAGGCTAATGCAGTTTCTGCTCTGCCTACTGCCCTGTTTGTCTTTTGAAGTGTGTGGATTATGTGTGTTGAGTATCCTTAAGTTTGATCCTGTATATTTTCAGATAAGGCCCTTTCATTTTTGATTTTGAGTTTTATGAATTGTGTTTGTAGGTTCCTTTTTTCTGCATCTTGGTTACTTTCTCTCTTTTCAGCCTCAATACTCTACTTCACATCCATTTGTCTTCCAAAAGTTGAACCTACTGAAAACGTTGCAAGGTTTGTAGCACACCACCTGCAGGGCTATAATGTCAAATATATTTTTTTCATGAGGAATTCGAGGACATCTGATGCAAGGGGAACAGCCTTTACGACGCGGCTGTTACACCGTTGTGCCGTTACAATGCGGTCTTTTCAACGCAAGTCGTTACTACGACTTGCGCTGGAGGGCGCTGCAGGACAAGGAATTTTTTTATTTAATATCCTACACCTTCCCTACTGTACGTAGGCTGGTGTTGGAATAGTAAATTAAAAAATTCCTAAGTCCGCACCCCCTCCAACGCAAGTCGTGGTAACGACTGCGTTGGAAAAACCGCGTTGTAACGGCACGCCTTGTAAAAGTACGCGTCGTAAAGCCGTACATCCCTGATGCAAAGCTCCATCAATATAGGCCGAATGCCATTTACTCATAGCTTTATTTTTGCCTCTGTGATTATTTTTTTTTGTCTAGGATCCCACCTTTGAACTTATGATAGAGAAATATTTTGTTTCGTCAGTAATTTGCTTAATACTTCTCGATGTACATTTACTGTGAGGTTGGAGAAATCATACAATAACTGTTGTTGGCAAAGGATCTTCAACCAGGTGTGATCTGGACCTTTGCTTGTTTGTGTGTTTTATCTTATCATTGAAAGCACTGTGTTTCTGTTTTATTGATTGTGTTCACCCCGCCTGCTATAGGTGTCTCTTTCGCATTGATTACATTATTAAACTTTGTGATGGTTTGGTTAGGATGTACCAAGCTAACACGTAAGACCGTTTAACAAAAATGGGGCGACCCTTTGTCCTTCAGAACCTGGGTATAAATTAGTAAACAAGGAGTGGTTCTGTCGCGTTTCATTCAATTCCTTTTCAGCGCACCTAATGTCACACGCATATGTTGATTATAACTTTCACATCAGTATCTCAACCTCCTGAATAGGGAATCTTTACAGACAATAAGGGCCATGACTCAATAATAGTGTCTACTGTATATGTTTTATCAGAATTAACCCCTCCCATGCTGGTGACGAACCCCAGCCGTCACGCCCTGTGGTGGGCGTGTGCTGATGACGGCTGGGGTTCGTCACGGCACCGCCCTGTTCTTTTCTTTACCGCACAGCGGTAAAATCGCGACCGCAGCGAAGGGGTTAAATCATTCATTAATATTTACAAAACGTAGTGGATCAAGGCTGTCAAAGTACGGTACAATATATACATAAATTGTAATCATGTGACATAGGTGCTCAGTGCTCAACAGGTGTGCAATACATACAGAGTGGTCAGGACTTATGTACATGGGTGGGGGGGAACAAAGTTGGTCAGATAAGTGTGTTGAACCAATACCTCTGTTGGCTGATCCTTTGGGTATGCAGAGCCTTGGTCAATCTGGGCCTTGTATAATTGTTGACGTTTCAATCCGTGGTGTGCTCCATTGGGAAGTCACGTTGGGTCTTCATCAGGACAGGATGGGGGAAGAACAATGACATCCCAGGGTAGACCAGACGGAGTCCTGGCTACATGAGCAACAAATGGCACCTGGCGGTAGAATCAGGGTGGACCCAGGCTTTTGATTTCTTTGGTTATTCAGTACTGCGAAGAACAAGCAGGTATGCTAATGCTGCGACAACGCAGGACGAATTTACGTTGCAATGCGCACAATGTAATTTGTTTTATTTATTTATTTATGTATGTACTTAACTCAGGTTGGCCGTATGCCAGAGTTTACTACCCCCACCCTGGCCCTCCCACACCCGCCCCACCACCCCATCGCCCCGCAACACTCACACTATGACCCGCGACTGAGTTTAAGAGAGGGCCGTGCACTTACCTACAAAAGAATAAGCTATTCTTATTCACAAACTGCTCTTCTAAAGGAACTATAGTGAAAAAGGGACCCATAGCAGTCGCAAATCACTGTAGCTAAGAGCTGGAGAAAGTCCAGTACCACACATGGCCAATCACTGTATTGCAACACCCTCCCTCAGAAAATAATGTCAGATTAAAGTGAATTATTTAAAATGCATCATATATGTATATATAATGCATTTTTAATAATTCGATTTAATCTGACATTAAATACATATATATTCACTGAAAAAAAACAAGGTTTCAGGGGCTTTATAGTTAGCTGGACATTTCACTGTACAAAACCATTGAAATACCCCCGCAATAGTTAGTTCAGCTAACTATAACTCGCGCACCCCCAATATACTGCTGATGACATCACATATTACATCACTCATGACATGGTCAGTGACATCACTCATGACATCACTGATGACATCTCAAATGACATCACTGATGACATCATCCAGTGAATGTGTGTCTTTCTGAAAATTAAATATTTTTTTTATATATGTATATCTCAAGGTCGATGGCAGAATAAGTGGGTATATAAGTGTCTACATGATGATTTTATTTTCGTAAAATTGATTGTATAATGGACTGATTAAGTGTATCTTAGTGAATACATGGGTTAGTGAGTAATGTTTAAATATTTAAATATCTGTGTCAGTCTCTCACTTTGTGTATAAGTGGCTGCATGGGTTGGTGAGTAGCTACATGAGTGTCTATATCGGTTATTAGTTGGTTTTTCGAGTAGCAGTATGAGTGTCTGAATGTCTGTATGGTTCAGTGGGGGGTATTACTTAGTGCATAGATACATGAATGAGTGTGTCAATGTTTGTATGTGTTGAAACAGTATGTGTGCAGGACTGTATGGGTGGATGAGTGTGTGTACGAGTGTGTTAGTGAGTGAATGACTGTCTCAATAGTATCTTTATGAGTAACTACATATGTTTTAAACTAGTATATGTGAGTTTTGATGTATATAAGTCAGTATATGTGAGAGTGAGAGATTGGAAAACTTCCTGTATAAATTAGTCTGTGTTTCTATAAGTGATTGCTTAAGAGAGAAGTATGTGTAAGTTTCTGCACCAGTAAGTGTGGTGGTGTGTGTATAACTGTATATGCAATCTAATGGATGTTTGATACTTTGTTTACATGTGTGACTATGTATGTGAGTAACTCTATGGATGAGTGTCATTGTGTAATATGATGTATAGGTGTATGAGTACATATGATGAGTGAGTACATGTATGAGTGTCTGTATAGGACTGTTGGTGAATGACCCTTAGGATTCAAGGGAACCTAATCTCTCAACTTAGAACGGGCTCAGGGCGCGTTTACACAGTGGTGAAGGGAGGGGACGGGGCCTGAGGTGACGTGAGCAAACAAGCCCTGTGGCGCGTTTTAATTTGGGGAAATAATTCCCCTTGAATTCTGAGTGTCCCTTCGGTACAGCTAGCCTTTGCAGAGTGCTCAAAGGAGGGGACGCGGCCTCCGGTGCAATGCCGTTTTATTTTTAAGAAGGGGGCTGTTTGGCCCCCCTTCTTTTACAAATATTCTTGGCCCTGAGGACCCCATCCCCCTGGGCCTGCCCCCAATTTTATTTTTTTACATTTGGGGAAGGGGGCTGCATGACCCCCTGCTGTGGCCAAAAACTGGCCCGGGAGACCCCAACCCCCCAGGCATGGCCATATTGTTTCTAATTTTTTGGGGGGAGCGGGGCTGCCTTGCCCACCTCCTTAGGCCATGTATGCCCCCGGGGACCTCATCCCCCGGGCCGGCCTTTGTGGTTTAAACAAATATATATATATATTTTGGGGAGGGGGGCCACGTGGCCCCTCCCAGGCCACTTGTAGCCCAGGGGACCCCATCCCCCGGGGCTGGCCCTCTCCGTTGGGGACTGTGGGGGGTCCACAATCCCCCCATGGTGCCGCCGGCTCCCCGCGTCCCTCGGGAGCCGGCATTTTGTTTAAATTTTGAAAGAGAGAGCAGGTTTTCCTGCTCTCTCTTTCAAAATTCAAACCAAGTTTGCTATTGCTGGGCAGGGGGGTACAAAAGGGGGTGGTGATGGACGGAGCATCTGAATCAATCAAACACTCACACCCAGTCAAAAGATCTGGGTTAAATTCATCACCGTTCTTTAGCCCACTCTGCCACCCCAGTTCAGACATGGCTATATGCAAATCAGTCTAACCCTGTGCCTCATGGGAACAGTCCAGCCCGAACTGCCAAGCCATGTCTTCCCTGGACCGGAAACAAGCTTCCGAGGACCGGTTTCTGGCATTCCAGCCGTCTTCAGCCCGGCTTGCTTGAATCCAGTGGCAAAGTGAGCAAGGGACTCACGTCTGAGCATACCCTTCCACATTTATGGCGGCCAAAAGCGGTACAAAAGGGGGTGGTGATGGACGGAGCCCTGCCATAGCCCTGCCATAGCGAACTACAGTGTCTCAGGGGTAGGTACCCCGGGACTCTGCAGGAGCAGACCCAGTGGGGTGGCGGTCCCCAGGGCCACAACAAGGCTCCAGGGTAGGGGTCACAATCTACAAAGCCCCAGGGGGTGGTGGTCCCCATGGCTGGGGGGGTCCGTCATGGACCCCCCAATTTAAATATTTAGAGCCCCGGGGAGGTGGAGGTCCCCTGGGATGTGGGGGAGCTTGAGCCCCCCCACACAGGTTTTTTTTTTAGAGCCCCCCCGGGGGTTGGTGGTCCCTGGGGCTGGGGGCACTGTGAGCCCCCCCCCACATACTTTTAAAAAGCCCCAGGGGCGGCAGTCCCCGGGGCGAGGGGGGCCTTTGATCCCCCCACCCATTAGTTTTCTAAGCCCTGGGGGGTGGCGGACCATGGGGCTGGGGGGCCCTGGGAGCCCCCCGCACATAATTTTAAACACCTTACACCATTACTTTAAATCCCAGCCCCTCTTGGAAGTATTCTTACTCCGCTAGTTATTTAGAGGGTTGTTAATGTTTCCTTTGTCCTTCATCTTTGAAAAACGATGGATGTAGATGAGCACTCAAATTCAATTGATTTACATACTTATTCTGTCGAAATGTTCTGTTTGTCCATTATGAGAAAATGTTACAACTTTGGACTGTCTCCGTCATTAGAATTTTATTCTTTTGTTTTGTTTTGCTTAAATATGATCATGATGACTATATCTTATTGTGAGAAAAAATTTATAAAAATATACAACAAAGATTTAGCTATGTTAAGAAATCAATTCTTAACTGTATTTGTGACTGATTTTTTTAATATAAAAAATTATTTTTCCAGGTAATCTGTGGCTATTCCTGAAGAAGGCGTCCAGTACGCCGAAACGTGCGTCGATAATTAATTTGCCACTAGTTTTTGACACTCCTTTTGTACCTGTGTTTTTAAATCTTTTAATTATTCTTCACTGAAATGTTATTAACCCTTTTTTTGTGTGTAATATAAAATATACTGTGTTTCCACGCAGTTTTTTAATTTGAATTGTATTTCTTTATGAATTATTAAAATGATGCTACTGAAGACAGACTTTGTTTTGGTTTGTTAATTTTCCCATATACCATTGTGTGGACAATTATATGTAATTGCCTAGGTTTTTCTTTTCTTCGCTCAATTGTCCCTGACCTAGGAATTGAACTAATCTTTGTTCAGGGGGACCTTGTTACTTACATTGCCTTCAGTGTGCCAGTACATACTCTACTAAGAATTATTTTTGTTTATTATAATTGTATTTATGTAGCACTTACTAGCCCTGACAAGGCGTGGAATCACTTTTCAGCGAGTAGCACGCTGCTCTAGAACCCAAAGAGGACTAGTTGTGGGTTAGTATAAGGAAATATGTGTTAATTTGAACGGTGGTCATGTGAGTCTGTTTCCGGTGAGCCAAGGAGGGATCGAGAGGGTAAGAGTCTACAAGGGCCTATTTTGGATATCATTGTAGTAGAATGAAGTTTGGGATGAGTCAGAGAGTGGAGGTAGAGGATATATTGAGAGAGAGTTAGGGTGAGACAGAAGTACATTAGAGAGAGCCAAGGGTTTTCTTTTTTTTTTTTCCCCCCGTTCTTCTAAAGTAGGAGTAAAGTAATAAAAGTATAGATACATAACTGCATAGAAAGGGTATACATGTATAATGTTTTTTTCTCTTCATCTACAGTAGGAGTAAAGTAATAACTATATAGATACATAACTACATGGAAAGGGTATAAATGCATAAGAAAGATAAGGGTGGGCGCAAAATCTGTTCCGCTTGCGGATTTTGCGGATTTTCGGCAATTTCGCGATCCGCGAATCTCGCAAAATTGCCGAAAAATCCGCGAATCCTCTCGCAGGGCGGATTTTTTCTTTTTTTTTCCAGTAGGGGTATCAACACGGTGGTATCTTCGTGGATAAATATGCAGGCAGGATTCATTCTGGCACGGTGCTCCTGTCACAAAAATTAAACCTCAACAGGAAGCACTTACAGATATAAATAAAGCAGGTGCCCGAGTTGAAGCTCAAATTCAGTCACGCATTATAATCAGCCCAAACAACCAGTGGGCATGGTCTAGGCTAGGCAGGTGTGCTTCCTCCCCAGATCTACTGTCTACAATTAGATGTAATCCTTGATGGAGGTCTTTGCATCCACGAGTTTCTCTAGCGCAATCCCGTGTTCTTGCTGTGAACAGCAGGCTGCTTTCTTCTCATCTGGTCCTCTGATCGGTCTCTGACCCTTTATAAACAAGAGGCATGTGAACTCGCATAGAAACCCCGCCTGTTTGGCCCGCCCCACACACACTAGGGTATGCAACTTCTTCCCGCCCTTTCCTAACTATCATGGACAGCTCCCTCGAGGGACCTCGGCACCTGTCGGCGCGGTGGCAAAGTTACAGACACACGTGGTCACTGGAGACAACTCTTCTGGGCCTTTACGCAGCTGTAGTGTAGCAGAAGCACTATACATTTACCCAATGAGGTAGCACTTACTGATTAGCCAGCAGAAATTACTCCAGTTGAGTAGAGGTATGGCACAACCGGTGGCATCATCACGGATAAATATGCAGGCAGGATTCATTCTGGCACGATGCTCCTGTCACAAAAATTAAACCTCAACAGGAAGCACTTACAGATATAAATAAAGCAGGTGCCCGAGTTGAAGCTCAAATTCAGCAACGCATTATAATCAGCCCAAACAACTAGTGGTAAGTAGTAAGTAAGTTTTATTGTTTTAGGTTAATTAAAACCATTACAAAAGTACATTGATAGCTCATACCTTCGGATAAAAAGATTTTTAGAAAAATATATTATTTTTAAAACAAGAGAATTTTGATAAAAACAGTTTGGTGCAGGTGTGAGGTCCCAGTGTGGTGTCTTGGCCAATATTCAACTAGTCCGGTCTGGTGCCATCTTCCAGATTTTTTAGTTTCAGTTCCAGACATTTCAGGAATTTGACCATCTTCCCATTTAATGGGGGATGGCCTGGGTCGAAGCAAGCAAGAACCGCTTGTCTGCATGTGCGGATTTTAAGTTCATTGAAGGCCGTTTTTAACAGGGCTACTCTTTCCTCTTTCAGCCTTGGGCAGGTGCATAGTAGATGTTCGAAGTCTTCATACTCTGCCCCGCACAGCCTGCATTTTGTCCCCCAACCCCTTCTCAGCCATGGTTGCAAATGCGGAATACAGGGTAGAATTCCTAGCCTATGTTTTAAAAAGGCTTCTTTTGATTTCCTGCCATACCCCAGACCAAAGTATGCTTGTAATCCAGGCGATTTGTATGTGGACAAAGTCATCCATGCGTGTCGCCTTTGTGAAAAGGTCGCTTTATCTTCCAGGTGCGATTGATTTTTTATGCTCTTGTTTACAACACGCTTGAATTGCACATGCGGTAAAGGAGTTTCCCATAGTTCTTTTAGACCTGTGATAGTCAGGGATTCCTCTAGGTAAGTTTTCGCCGGCAGTTGAAGAGAGCTGCTTAGGTCTAGCCATAGCAGGTGGTTCAGTGAATTTTCTGGCGAGTTCTTTATTTTCTGCCAGCACTTTATGTATGAACCTCTTCTTGCAAGCTTTTGGGAGGTCAGTCCAAACTCTAACTGGATCTGGGCTTGTGAGGTGTAGGTTGGCAGATTAAAGAGAAGTCGGTAGGCCTTTGCAATGGTTGTGTCCAGCAATTTCTCATCTATGCCTTTTAGAGCCTCACTGCCGTATGTTATAGATGACTCTAGCTTGACTTGTGCCACACGGAGCAGTGGGAGTAGAGTGGGACCATTCAGATTAGACTTTAGCTGTTTAAGCATGGTAGCTATCAGCATCCCTTTCCTCTTAATTGCTTCTAGTTGGTTCATAAAGCGTCCTCCTTTATCGAACAATATTCCAAGGTATTTGTACTCTGAACAATTCGCGACAACCTTTGTTCCAAGGAACCAAGTGTGCAGCTTTTTGTTCCCATTTATGGACAGAACTTTGGTCTTGTCGATATTTATTTCTAACAGGTTCGCTCTGGCATAACCATGCAGTGCATTGATGAGGTTTTGGAGACCTACTTTAGTGTGGCTGACCAGGACCACGTCGTCTGCGTAGGATAAGCTAGGCAGCGCTTTGCCCCCCAAGCATGGAGCGTGCGCGTTACAGGTTTCTAGGGCAGGTGGTAAGTCGGCTGTAAATAGGTTGAAAAGGGTCGGTGCTAAGACGCACCCTTGCTTTAGGCCGTTGGTTGTTGGAATGCGCCTAGAAAGGTGTGTGCCGTTGCCGAGCTTTATCTGGACCCACGTGTTGGTGTGCAGTTCGATCAAAAGGTTCAGTAGGGGATCGGGTATTCCCCAGGAGGCCAGTTTTCTCCAGAGGTAGCCCCGGTTGACGTTATCAAACGCCGCCTTGAAGTCGACAAAGCAAAGGTGAAGAGCCTGTTTGGTCACCCTTGCTTTGTCAATAAGTTGCGAAATTGCCAGCAGGTTAGTCGTTGTTCCCGTTTCTCTGCTGAAACCAGTTTGGCTCGGCAGAATTATATTATGGTGTGTAGCCCATTCGCACAGGTGGGTCAGTAAGAGCCCGGCAAAGTATTTAGCCTCAATATCCAGGAGTGCTATCAGCCGATAATTTTTTGGCAGCGTTCTATCCCCCGCCTTGTAGATTGGTGAAATGATTGAACCCCTCCAAGAGGCAGGAAGAATCCTGGATCGGCTCACAGACGTGAAAAGAGGGGTTAGCGTTTCTGCCCAGTATTCTGGCTCAAGTTTGAACAGGGCCGGAGGAATCCCGTTTGGCCCTGCTGCACCATCCTTCCTTCCCTTCGCAATGAGTTTAAGCAGAACCGCAGAGATTTCAGGTTTGGATTCTAGCCAAGTTGTTGTTGTTTGTAGCGGTTGGCCCTCTGGGGCTTCCTGGGGCTTACTTGTAGTGGCGACCTGCTGGTTAAAATGCGAGTCTAGGAAGGATTCCCAAGAAGATTTGGTAATGTTAGACGTTATTCCGCAGTTTTTTGGATTTATGATTTTGTTTATTGTAGACCAAAACTGAGCGCTGTTATTTCCCTTTAAGTCGTAATGAAGTTTTGCCCAGAGGTTGTCATCATTGGATCTTTTGACTGTCCATTTCAGTTTTTTTAGGTCCGACCGATCCTTCTGAAGTTTTGCAAGAAGGACCCTGTCCCCCGGGCTTTTTCTCAGCATTCTTAACAGTCTGTTGCTCTCTTTTTTGTGGGTTTTTAGAGCTGATTTCTGGGAGCTTGAGATCTTCCTTAGGGCACCAGAGCCAGCAGATGAACTGTGCCGTATGATAGATGAGTATTGATTTGCAAAATCAGCCGTAAATTGTTCCCAACCTGCTACTGGGTTGCTTGAGGGGTAGTTTAAGCTGTTTAGTTGATATTTAGCAGTTTGTAGTACCTGCGGCGTATTAGCAACTGAGGTTTTGATCCGTTTAAGGTCTATGGTGTGGCTAGCATGTGGACCTGTTGGATTTAGAAGTATTTGGTCCGGGAGAGCGCAAAAAGAGACTTCCTGGGGGCGATGGTCACTGTCTCCCTTATCCCCTAGGTTAAAGCCAAGAATGTTGTGAAAAAGAGGAAGAGAGACCAACGTATAATCTATTGTCGAGGTTATGTTGCCTGAGTTGAACGTGGCCATGGGTGGAGAATCTTCAGGAAACCTTCCATTTAGGACCCTCAAGCCCATATGTTCCAAGTCTTCCAACAGGTCCTTTGCTAACTTAGCGGTTTTACCTTGGCTGCTCCAAGTTTGATTTGGGATGTTCCAATAGTAAGACTGGGCCTGAATGTCACTGTTCAAGGATGACCCTAAAATACATTGGTTGAAGTCACCAGAGACAATTAAGTAAGGTGAGGTTTGCGTTGTCAAGACATGATGTATATAGTCCGTTAGACGCTTTGCCTCTTGTTTTTTCTTTTTTGGGTTGATGTAGGTGTTGATCAGCTGGACCTCTTTCTTGTTTCCCCCAAGATTTAATACCATCTCAACAGTATTTATGGATGGAGAATTGGAAGTGAGCACCTGTGCGTTCCCAACAGTTGAGATTTTAATGTAAGTTGCTAGGCCACCTGCCAAACGACCAAACTTACTTCTCCTTGTGGCTGGGGAATGATAGCAGGTATAGCCCTCTAAGTGAACCGGCTCCTCCAGCCATGTCTCCTGGAGGAGAATGATGTCAAACGATTTCATATATTGTAAAAAGTCGGTGTCCGCTGATTTGTTGTTAAGGCCGTTTAAGTTCCATGAACATAACTCCAAACGTGGTATAGCCGGGCACAAGCCTGACTCCGTTAAGTGTCCTTGTCATTGGCGGTTGTATGATGTATTGCATATTCTGAAGAGTCGGTCTTCTACTGTACTGTGGGGATTTACCTTCAATGAGCTGGTTTTAAACCCTGACACCTGGCTGGTTGTTGGAGATCGACCCAAAGCGCCTTTCAGCACCGACTTTGTATTCGAAGTAATTATAGGTACTCCCTCCTTGGGTCTCTCAAGCAGGGGCAGCGGGTATCCGATGTTGTGATAAAAGGCAGTTTTAATCCCCCATTTTTTTAGGAGAATTTGCTCTTCTAGAATTTTGCTAGCAATTTCGGATGAAATCCATGTTGCTTTTGTCGCTTCTTTACCATATGGTCTGTCAGATTTTATAAATTCTATGGAAAGGAGGTCAGCTGAGGATATATTATTTAATGCTGGTATTGTGCTGAGTAATCGTAAGAGATTGCCTCTATTCAGAATATCAAAAGAGCCTTTTGAATCGTACTCTGGGGTGAAGAGAACAGTGGTAGGCGTCTTGCTTGCATCATTCACCTGAACGGTTGGCAGGTGGGAATGAATTTGGGTCCTTAAGTCGCAATTGTCAGGCCGGGGTGAGTTTCCTGGGCGAGTACCCCCGGAGGGAAAATTCTTAAGAACGGGAGCAGGTGGAGCTGTAGGGGCGCACGCTATGGTTGAATATAGCTGAACTTGGGGGCACGGGAGTGCTGTTATCCTCCGTTCTTGGGCACGGGGTCCTTCCCGGTAGGCGCTGATGGGTCCTACTTGTGCCAAGTCCGAGCTGTGCTTAGACTGTACCCCCCTGATTTCAGATGTTAAAGGTGGTATGATGGGACTGTTGTCTATTTCGTTATTCGGGCAGCAGTTTTCCGGCGTGCGTTGGTTGGCATTGTCGGTGCCAGGCGGGACCAACCCCTCCTCCTGTGAAAGAACCCCGGTGGGAGCTACTGCGTGTGGACTGTTTGTGGAGGGACTAGGCCCCGTACAGGTAGATTTTCCGCTGGTGTCTGGACCTGGCATCGAGCCAGGAGCATGCTGCTCCTGCTTTCTCCCTTGCTTAAAAAGCGGATACACTTCTGGCATGCTTGTAGTGATCAGTTGATCAAACAACTAGTGAGCACGGTAGAGGCTAGGCAGGTGTGCTTCCTTCCCATATCTACTGCCTACAATTAGATGTAATCCTTGATGGAGGTCTTTGCATCCGCGAGTTTCTCGAGCGCAATCCCTGTGTACTTCCTGTGACCAGGAGGTTGCTTTCTCATCTGCTGCTCTGATTGGTCTCTGACCCTTACAAGAGGCATGTGAACTCGCATGGAAGCCCCACCTGTTTGGCCCCGCCCCACACACACTAGGGTATGCAACGTCTTCCCGCCCTTTCCTCATTATCATGGACAGCTCACTCGAGGGACCTCTGTGCCTTTAGGCGCCAAGGCAAAGTTACAGACACACGTGGTCATGTCACACTATGCAAATCCACGAGTTCGCGGATTTTCACACGAACTCGCGGATTTTTTCACGATTTTTCACGAATTTGCAGACAGCAAATCCGCAAATTTCGCTCATGGTTAAAGAAAGCTACTATATTGAGATTTAGGGCCAGGTGTAGGTAAATCTCATTTACCGATTCATAAATACCGAATTTTACCGATTTGGTTTTTATGAATCGGTAAATGAGATGTAGGTAAAAATTCCGATTTTTTTACCGAATCGGTAAGATTCGGTATTTACCGATTCGGTAAATACCAAATCTGTATTTGCTATTGAATCCTATGGGCCTTGAAGCCCATAGGATTCAATAGCAAATACCGATTCGGTATTTACCGAATCGGTAAAAATACCGAATTGCTAAGGGGGACAGGGTGTCACTTTGACACCCTGTTGCACCCCTGTAACTGGCTTTTGCGCCTTGTGGCACACAGACATGCCCTTAGATGTGCATGTACACGAGAATTCGTAATTTACCATGCATTGCATGGTTAATACCGAATTCTAAAGGCCCTGTAGCACTGTTAGAAGTGCTACCTATATTACTAAATAAATTTTCGGTATTTTTACCGAATCGGTAAAATGTACAGAATCTGTAAATTTACCGATTCTGTAATTTTACCGATTCGGTAAAATTACCGATTTGGTAAAAGTACCAAAAATGTACGTTTTTTTTACTCCTACATCTCCATAGCCCTTTACCGGTCGTAAACGGCCGAAAATCGGTATTTTCGGCCGTTTCCGACCGGTAAAGGGCTACCTACATCTGGCCCTTTGTGTTGTATGGTACAAAACAGACTTTCAAGAGTAGCTCTACTTGAAGTTAATTAATTAATTAATTAATGGTTTTATGTTAATATTATCCTTTCCTCAATATTCAAATAGTGAGGCACTTGTCATTAAAATAGTTATGATAATATTTAGAATTTGTGATAGATGAATAATACAGGGACCCAAAAGCATCTAATCAAATAACATATATGAAAACTATGCAGTGACTTATAAACACATTAAGCATATAATAATATAATAACATAGATTGATTTCCGATACGTATTGCAGCCAAACATTTTCATATTGTTATGGGATTGTTGTAGTAAAGCTCTCTCTCCTTAGACAGAGCGGAAGTATGAAATAATTAATCTTCTCCAGTTCTTCCCACCACCACTACAATAGCACACCTTGCATGTCGTGGGACGGTAATATGTTTGAAACATTGTAAATCATAGGTTTACCTATCACCCCTTCTTTGATACTTACTTGAAACCCCACAGATTTGATGTAGTGGTTCACCAGACAGATTGAGTCCAACCCACACTATCTGTATGCAGCATGGTGTATCTGGACACTTAAGAAGTTTGGTCCCATCCCCACAGGACACAGCTTGCGACAAAGAAAGCAGATATAAGTGGGAGGAAGTCACTTCAAGTGGCATTGCTTGGGAAAATCAGGTGGTTGAAAATAGTTCTTCACATACCAAAATCTCTGCAGGTGGCACATCTTTAAGGACAACACTCCGCTTTTAGTATAGAAGACCCATTACTGATGAGGCCTCAAAATATAAATGTCATGATTGCTTTCATGACTTGGAAAACCAATAGGCTGATTTGCTTTCAATGCCACATCCATTCCATTTGATATTTAGTTGCAGATCATTTAGTACTTGATGAGTTTGTAACAAATTAAGTAAAATATATGTAAAATAGGGGCGTGGCTGACCGCCGACAAATATGGCCACACACTGAGACAGCTCTGCAACTGTCAGTGATCTAACCCCTGATTATCCAACATCATCTATAAGCTGACGGTATTGTTCAGCCCTACAATGCCAGTGGAGGCTCGCATGCATCCATAGCAGGTGTTCTTGAGGTGGGGGACAGTGGTGGGGGACAGTAAGCAGCAAAGATTGGGTTGCCTGGCAAGGAGGAGACTGGGCTGTGGCACAAACATGCAGCAGCATTACGGCTTCCTCAGAGGTGGTGCCTCCCGACTTGGTGCTTCTGCTGTTCAGAGAGTGCGGAGGTGAAAGAGACACCAGAAATTGGCTTGAGCCAAGCCGTGAAGCGGCTTGAGAAGTGGCCATTACTGGAAAGAAGTGGGGCTGAGTCTGGGGCCAGTCGGCCTGCTGTGGGAAGGAAGTGTGTCCGCGTAGCCGGCCGGTGTGCTCGGCCTCCCCTCTGTGGGTTGGTGACCAGTGAGTGATTGCGGGGGCACTGCAGGTTCAGAGTGAAGATGACTGGGGTGGTGACCCAGCAGCTGCCGGACTGTCGAGTGAGGATGACAGCAGGCCACTGGTGAGTAAGGCTCATGTGAGATCCGGAGGCTGCAAGAGTCGCGGGTGGGCCTACAGCAGCTGGTTGCTCGAACAGCAGTGATCGTGGCTTACACACGGCAGAACACTGCAGTGGCTGACAGCGGTAGACCTCGTGGGGCTTAAAACTCATCTGTACTGGGCCCGAGGGGGTAGGGCAAACAAGAGAGCCGACATTTGAGTCCTGAGCAGGTAGACGGCAAAGACGGCTTAGACGAGTAGAGGCCCAGTGGAGGGCTAGCCCAGCTTAGAAAGAAATCCAGAAGGGGTGGCCTTATTCCGGGAGTGAGTTCACACCGGGCCCCCCAGTGACACCCGGGAGTGACAGGGCCCCAGAAGGGCAGTTCCGCGGGGCCCAACACAGCACACATGGTCAGAAATAGTGGGATCAAGCTTACACAAACAAATAAGCTCAATAAGTACACTGTGGCCATGGCGGTAACTCGAGGTGCACCCCAAACCCCTGACAAGCAGCCTTCACTGCGTGAAATAATGGTAGCCATTAAAGAATTCTGTGGTACACTGGAGCCAAAACTGGATGCAGTAACCATAAATGTCAACCTCCTGAGAGCAGATGTCCGTAACATCTCAGACACAGTTAAATCTGCATAGACTCAGATTTTAGGTCTCCAGCTCTCGTCCTAGAGGCTAGAAGAGCAGGTTCAGTGACTACTGAGGCAAAATGCAACTCTCACCATGAGGATCGAAGATCAAGAGGGGAGATCCCATAGAAACAACATCAGGGTGGTGGGAGTCCCTGAGGTACAGGAGGGTCCTAGCGTGGACCTGTTAATTAATGACTTGATCTTAAACACCCTGTGCCTAATGAGACTGTCTAAATACTTTTCAATTGAAAAGGCACATAGGGCACTGAACCCACACCCAAAACCAGGGACCTCAGTGTGCGATAATTGCTAGAGTGTTCAACTACAGAAACCGCAACACGATTCTCCAGGCGGCACATGGTGACCTGCATATAGACAATGCGACCATCAGACTATTCACGGATTTTACAATGCAAGTGCAGAAAAAATGGCAGAGCTTTGAAGCAGTGAAAAAAGAGCGATGTACCAAAGACATAAAGTATATGATGATGTTTCTGGCTAAACTGCGGATTATATCTGAAGGCAAGACATGGCATTTCACCTCCCCGGAAAAGGCGTGGATTTTGATGGCGGGCTGGTGGTCAGCGAATCGGAAGTGAAGAAAAACAAAGGTGCCAAGGGCCTGGGATCGGATGACAGATCGCGAAGCCCAGTTCCCACTGATGGAATCCACTCTCCGACTCCCCCAGGGGCACGTGAGCGGCCCCTGTCCGTACTCTGGGGCAAGGCTATTACCTAATGGTTGGACGGCTGCATGGACATGGGGTACTGTATACATTCACTTGTTGTGGGTGGAGGGTGGGGAGTACTACTAGGACTAAATATGTTTATTGTTTGACTTGGGAAAGGTGCATGAAACAACATCATGAGGCCTCCCTAGGGAGTTCATTAACAGTGGATTTTTTCGTAGAGCAATCCTCGCAATTCTGGCGGTGGTGGAAAGTGAAGACTACACACATTCAACTATGCTAGTTTTGGGGCAACGGGTACTCTGCAGGTTTGAGTCAAACCCACACAGCAGGGTAGCAGGAACGGGGAGGTTAAGGGCGCGAAACAGATGTTTGAATTTTTAGTTACCTTAATATATCATCAATGCACAGCAACGGAGTGGAGGGAGGAAGAGGAATGGGAGTTTGTGTGTGCACCCCACAGATCAGACACGTTCTCACACACTCTGCACAGCGACAGAGGGTTGCATACACCACTTGCATCGCTATGGCGTGACCTGTAGGGGGAGGTTGGGGCACATGGTCATGGAATGTTAATGGTCTGAGGAACAAAATTAAGTGAAAGCTAGTGCTGCAGCTACTGATGCGGCACTTCCCGGACCTTGTCCCTATCTAGGATACACTCCTTAAGGGCACACAATATAAGGCTTTGGACCACTTTGGACATACAGTGATAGCTCACTCTAGGTACAACACTGGCTCTAGAGGGGTGGGCATACTTCTCAAGAAGTCACAAGAAGTCAGTGCTCTTT
This sequence comes from Lissotriton vulgaris, assembly GCF_964263255.1. Classification (NCBI taxonomy): domain Eukaryota; kingdom Metazoa; phylum Chordata; class Amphibia; order Caudata; family Salamandridae; genus Lissotriton; species Lissotriton vulgaris. The sequence goes on from NC_141698.1 coordinate 1,093,988,660, forward strand.
ATGGTACACTCCACATGGAATGATCCACAGGGCAAATATGTGGCAGTTACCTGCAGCTGGGAGGGTCAAACTCTTCATTTTTGTTCTGTTTATGTTCCCCCTCATCTGCATGCGTCAACCCTTCCAGAAGTGAGCCCTATGCTATTGGCAATGCCACCTGGAACATTGGTCTTAAGTGGGGACATGAACAACGTGAGTGATCCTGAGATAGATAGATCGGGCAGGCGGCACTCCGGGAAGGGAGAGGCCCACTGTACTCCTTTGTAGAGGCGTTGGGACTGGTCTATCTTTGGCCCAAAGGAAATACATGCACCTCTCATCAGCACACAATAGCTTTTCCCGCCTTGACTATATTTTTACACACACTACTACTGCTGCCAAATTCAGGGAGGTAACGCATTATGCAAGAGGCATCTCCGATCATTCTCTCATAGGAGTTCTCCTACGGGGACCTCCAAGGGAATTACCATGGGTTGCTCTTCCAATAGATACCTGGTATTTACGAGACAAAATTCAGGAGGGGACTGATCTTTACTTTATAAAATCAGGGCTCGTGGAGTCGACCGGTGATCTCTGGGAAGCATTTAAGACTGTCCTTTGAGGCCAGCTTCAGATCCTGAAAAGAGGGAAAAAGAAGCAACAAACACTGTAGTGTGAATCGGTTGAGAAAAAAGTATTGGCCTTGGAGGAAAGGGCAACAGCCAAAGGCGACTCTGGCCTACTTATTTAGGCTTAAACAGTATGAACTCAGAGCCCTGGCAGAGAATAGGGCAAGCAGTCTGGCTTTGGCAATGCAACACTAATTTTATGATGTGGGCTGCAAGTCTGGTAAATTATTGGCCTGGTTGGAAAAGAGGGATCAGGCTAGGTCCTGGGTGCTGCGGGTGACCGACTAACAGGTGGTAATGTAATGTGGACATCTAATGCCGAAATAGCAGAGGCATTCACCAATTACTGTGAAGGGGTATATACCTCGAATACAGCTAAGATGAAGGAAGATTGTGTGGCCTTTCTCCAAAATGTAGACCTACTCACAAGTGACGACCGAGAGCGGTTGGACTTAGATCTAACGGAAGAAGAAGTGATAGCCGCTATCCTTAATTTGCAATCTGGCAAGGCGACGAGCCCAAACAGGCTGCCAGTAGAATTATACAAACTTTGCATGACCAAAGTGGCCAAACCTATGCTGGACATAATCCAGGTGGCGGGCACAACAGGTTGCCTACCCAGAGAGCGAAGAATGACCACTATTGTGGTGCTTCATAAGACTGGTAAACCACCAATGAAGTGTAGCTCCTATAGAACGTTCTCGCTCCTCAATGTTGCAGCAAAGATACTAGCTACGGACCTGGTAACTCGACTTTGCGGGGTAATTACCTCCCTTGTGCATCCATATCAGTCTGGTTTTATGCCCCACAGAAGTACTTGTCTGAACCTGCGGTGCCTATACGGGGTGCGTCAAATGACAGAATCAGCCAGCAGGGGACCGGCAGCCTTGATGGCCCTAGATACCAGGATGGCATTCGATAGTATAGAATAGAACTACATCTTTGCGGTACTGGCCAGAATGGGTTTTGAGCCAGAATATTGCAGGTGGGTTTGCCTCCTTCACCAGTCACCCCTGGCACGTGTCTGGGCCAATGTAGCGGACTCCCAGGAATTTACACTGCACAAGGGGAGGAGACAAGGCTGCCACCTCTTGCCTATGATTTGGATTGGCTCTGGAGCCACTGGCAGGGTGGGTGCATCGAAACCCACTAATAAAAGGAGCATATATCACTCAATGCGGAAGACAACCTTCTATATGTCTCAAGCCCATACTCCTCCGTCAGCAGAATAATGCAAGTATTCAAGTTGTTGGAAGCCTATTCCAGCAATAGTATCAATGGGTCCAAGTTGGTGGTCTTCATCCTGGTGGGAGAAAAGCCTAGGCTTCCGTCTGACTGCATAGCCGAGTTAGGGTATGGCAGTTTCAAATATTTGGGTATACACATCACTCGGGACCCACATGATTTTCTTTGCCTGAATGTGGCCCCACAGCTTGAATGACTGAGGGGCAATGTGGCCCACTGGCGATCTTTACCTCTCTCATTAATGGGGAGAGCATCTCTCCACAAAATGATGTCCTGTCAGCGTCAATTGTAGATGTTCTAAAACACTCCATTCAATATTCCCCTCGAGACCTTTGAAGAAAATAGACCAGGAAGTCCGTAGTTTGCCATGGCAGGGCTTGACATCAGGAATTACACTGCACAAGCTATAAAGGGTATGTATGAGGGAGGCTTGGGGGTTGTACTATTGGGATATGCAGCTGCTGGTGGTGGGTGACTTGGTCTTTTCTGATCAACAGGAGCCGGCCTATCAAATGGATAGATATGTGATGACCCATTGAATAAAGTAGAACAGGGCCTACAGATGCATACTCGAACCATACTTATGGTCTGAAGGGAGGCAACACATTCTTTAGGGTGAACCAGCAGGTACTGGACCGAACTCCACTATGGCATAGTGACTTGCTGACTGAAGTGGGTAACTTAGAGGGGTTTTCCGGATAGGAACTATCCAGGATAGAGCGTCTCTGCGATGTCTGGAGAGGACAGGCCCTGAAATTCTTTTCTAACATTTGCCAGGAATTTGACTTGGCAGACACAGAACATTCCAAGTATATGCAACTGAGCCATGGCCTCTGAAAAGACGTCTCGGAGGGGGAACAACTGCCCGAGGCGTCCCCCTTGGAGGACCACCTGCTGGAGACCCTACGCTAGATAAAGGTATTTCTAACATATATAAAACGAATTGCTCAACAACTGCCCAGACCCACTAGTGAAGTTAAGAGAATTGTGGACTGGAGACCTGGGGGGGACAGAGGATGATGAATGGACAGAGGTTATACAAAGCCTGAGGGAGATTGCCATTAGGACTAGATTCCGCTTGGTATAGTTGCGGATCCTTTCTAGAGCTTATTACTCGAGGACAGTCTTATGTAGGATGGGAAGGATGGTGATGTTGTTGTGCCTACGTGAACGTAAACAGGAGGGTACCTTTTCCATATTCGTTGGGAAGGCCCGAAGATCCAAGAGGAACTATGGCCTAAATTCCAAACTATTTGGCTCACGCTGGTGTCTGGGGTGGCCAAGTGAAATATAGCAAAAGCATGGGGAAGATAGGCCCATCGACTAAGAGCGAATTGATATCGGAGATGGATTGGTGTCAGAGAGTAGAACAAGTGGTGTATCAGAACAGGGGATGCCCCAGGAAATAGGAGAAGGTGTGGGGGGACTAGCATGCTTTTCAGGGTCATGAAGAGGAGAGTCGAGAGAGGGCACAGAGGATAACGAAACTTTGGGATCCAACGCAGTATAGGGATAGATCAATGGAATGCTGAATGGGCCATAAAAGCGCTGAAACGATAAGGTCATTACATTCGAATGTACTAGATAGTATCACAAATGTATTCTGTGGAATGCTGATTGTAGCTTCATAAGCAGTATATGCTGTACAATACAAATGTAAATAAAAATAACTTACAAAAATAAAAGAAATATATGTAAAGTAAAATGAATATGTATCGAGAAGTGTTACATTTTCTATATTAGCCTTAAATTCTGGGGCAATATTCCAAGTAAAGTGATAGAAGGTGGGGATGTGCTAGAGTTGGAACCAGTCAGTGAATAACATTGACAGACGATCAGGAATCCAATGCATATTAGAAACAACATAAGATCATGAAATTTACAAATATAGCTAGGTAGATGTCAACATGTGTGCTATTTTACACCCAAGTCTTCTACGTGAAATCATAGACAATGAAAATGCAGGGACTAGATGCTGAGAAGGTCTGATGAGTCTCCTTCGTGAATCCCCGAGGAAAGAGCTGCTCTTTCCAAACATCACAGTGCTTCCTTGGTCTCGAAAGTACACTTGAAAGCTGTCACGTGTCTCATGAAGATGGTTTTGAAAGGAGGAAATAACTGCAATGGTTAAACAACACCCTAGGCTAAGTTGCATTGCTAGACCTGTTAGTCTAAGAGTGTTCTTCCTCCAAACATTTTGCCTTACTCCTCCATTTTTGATGATTTCATTTTTGTTGGCCTTAGGACTTGGTGTACTTTACCACTGCTAACCAGTGGTAAAGTGGTTGTGCTCTCTCATTTGAACATGGTACCCAGGAGCATCCTATGCACAAGACTTCGCAATGACGGCATCTGTGACAAAGCCCTGGAATGGGTGCGCTCCTTCATTACCGGACGAATACAGAGAGTTAAACTACCACCGTTCCACTCTGAACCCACAGATACCAGCTGCAGAGTACTTCAGGGATCCTCCCTAAGCCTCACTCTCTTCAACATCCACATGGCCCCACTCACAATCATCATCAGGAACCAAGGACTCAACATCATCTCCTACGTTGACAACACTCAGCTGATTCTCTCCCTCACTAATGAACCCACAGTCGCCAAGAACAACTTCCACGATGGGCTGAAGAACAGCTAGCTCAAGCTCACCTCAGAGAAGACTAAAGTCCTCTTCATGGGCTCCACCCCTCCTACCTAGGATGACTCCTGTCGGCCTGCAGCACTTGCACCCCCGCCCACACCCAGAGACCACATGTGAACCCAAGGCATCATTGTAGGAGAGTAGGATCTGCTTACTATGGTTACCCCCACTTTTTGCTGAGTTTTACTGTTTCTCGACTTCAGTCTGGCTGGGACCCTGCTAACCGGGACTGCAGCCTAGCTGCTTCCTCTCTAAAACGATTGCATGTACTTTAGGTTTACTCCAGATTGGTTACTGGGTTACCCTTTTGAGTCCCTAGTATAAGGTACCTTAGGTACTAAGGGCATAGGTACCCCAGAGGCCTACCAGGGGCAGAAGCATGTATTATGTCACCCCTGGGAAGCCTTCCAAAATGGCACCACAGGTCTGCTACTGCAGCCTGGGTAAGGTGGTACATGCACCCCTTACTAAGATATAGGTTACCTATATCTACCTTTAAACACTGGCACATATAAACCTATAAGTCACTCCTGTGGCAGGCCTTATCAATCCTGAAGGCAGAGTGCTTGGTTTTGTGTGAGAAGGGTGCCCATGCATGAGCAGGACCCCTCTGCAGCTTTCAGAATCTATTCTCTGAATCTGTTCTGTGTTGCAGCCACACCATATACTCTTAAGTGCATTATAACCTTGAGGTAAATGCTAACTTTGGAATGGCTGCATGGAAACATGTCGTGTTTGGTGTCAAACACTTTAGAATCCTAACCCCCGCCCCGTCAGTCCTGGCGGCAGGGGTAGAATTCCACCCTTCTAGAGGGAGAGACATGTAAACACTGGCCTAACCGGTAATAGTTTAAAAGAGCCCCAGCATCACAAAATGGATGCTGCAGCCACAGACACAGGCCTGACCTCCAGCTGCTGGATAAAACTCCAGCAGGGGAGGCCTGGACAATAGGTTTCCTGTCACAGGGAGGTGTAACCACCTCCCAGACAGGCTTTAGTGCATTGGGGCTGGGTACGTGACAGACAGTGCTGGGGGCACACTTGCTGTCCCTGTACATATCCCAGTTCAAACCGGTTGCAGGGGCCCTTGCTCTGGCGTGAAATGGGACAAAGGGAAAGGGGTGTACCCAACCCCCTCCCTGTATCCTCCCATAGGTGGGTCCTCAGAGTATGTCCACCCCCCTAACTTAGTATGAGTATGGGACCCCAGTCCTTATTACTTCAGATTACACCGTGACGATACTCTGCAACATATATCCTCGAACTTCAACGTTCCACACGACTAGAAGACGGAAGAATCTCCCTTGGTGTCAAGGAGTGACTCCCCTGCTCAAGAAGGCACCAAAAGAAGCATCTTGCCGGTCTGCATTTCCAAGGCTCCTGCCAGACCCCAAAGTATTTGCAACTCAGGACACAGACTTTCAGACTTCTCAGAGGCCGACACGAGATCCCAGCAAAGCTGAGACCCGAAGTCCTCACGAGTGAAGTGGGACCGGAACTCCTGGACACCGTGCATATTTGCTGGGGCATCCACTTCCCGAGCTTTCCCGAAGATGTACATTGGGCTACTTGTACTCCAAGCCCAGAGCACCATCTGCACTGAAGATTGTGGGCCTACACTCCACGAGTGTTCTGTGAGCCCGCTTCTAGCATTTCTGCTTGAGGCCCCTTTGTGATCCCTGGTCCGTCGACTGGTGGATCCCCATGAAGGTAACTCTTCTTTTCCTTGGGCTTCCCTGGTTTCTCCAGATGTGCCCTGACTCCCCTCCAACGGGTGAGTCGCTAGCTGGTCTGCACTGAAGCCAATCTCTGCTTTCTGCGTGGGTTGCTGTTGCCAAGGCTTGTTGGGTCCAATCTGGAAACGACACCGCAGCACTCAACATTCTTTATGGGACAGCTCGAATCCAGCTCCTGGTCATCCTTGACGCCTCCTGGTCCTCGTGGCTGAAGAGCCAAGCTTCACCTTCTTCACCTGAAATCACCCGACATCAGTTGGCATCTTCTTATCGCCTTCCTGGTCACTGGCAAGTGACCCAGACTCTGTCCCCTCTGCTTTCAGTTTTTTCACATCTCCGATCCACCCTTGGATCCACCCAGACAATTCGCGCTTGGTTGCCTGCAGCATTTTTCAGCAGCTCGCCATTGAAATCGACGACAAAACCTGACACAAAAAGACACCTATGCACCCGGCTTCCTTGGGTGAGGTAACTCGAGTACTCCAGTGCTCCTGTGGGTGTTGACTCTAGAAACTCCTAGTTCTAAAGGGGTTTGCTCCAAGTCCTCTTCTAAGTGTCCTTAATCTTTAAATTTCCAACCGTGCCTTTCCCCATAGAAGTTAATGGTGATTCACAGCTGTGTTTATACACTGCACGTGTTCCCGGTGGGTCCCCTGTGTCACTACCTTGGGTGGTTCCTGGTGCCCTAGTGGTTCTAAAGGATCTAGGCCTTGAATCTATGACAGACGTGGTTCTTATACCACTTTCTTAATATATGGTTTGATACGCCCCTAGGGCTCAACGTATATTGTGCTAATTTACTGTGTGCTAAATAAGTTTACTGAATGTACTTTTGCCTCTAGCCTCATAAAGAGACTAGAGGTATATGTTTAGAATAAATACATATATTTTATATATATACCTGGTATGGTTCTCCTTTCATTTGGTCATTCATGAGATTATAGACTGGTAAAACATGCTGCTTTACATTCCTTCAAGACGTAGCCTGAAGTCTGCACTCCACAGCCACCACTAGGATAGCTTTCTATATAGGTTGTCTTTAAACCTACCATCAATAAGGGTCGTTTGGACTGGTGCAAGGTGCCCACTAGAATAGTGGACAGCATATGCCAGGCCAACTTCTCACAATCATCCTGAACTCCTCGCTCACCAGGAGCTGCCAAATCAGCGCCATCTCATCATCTTGTTTCCATACACTATGCCTTCTCTGAAATATCTTCAAGTGGATCCCCACTGAGTCCAGAAAGATGGTCACCCACGCACTCATCAGCAGTGGAATCGACTACGGCAATGCACTCTACGCCAGCATCACGAGGAAACTCATCAAGAAACTGAAGAACATTCAGAACACCTCTGCCAGACTTATCCTCAACAACCCCCACCACAGCCACATCACTGGACACCTGAGAGACCTCCACTGGCTATCAGTCAGCAAAATAATCACCTACAAGCTCCTCACACATTCCTACAAAGCCGTACACGACTCGGACCTATGTACTTTAACCAGCACCTTGCATTCCATGCACCCACCAGAGACCTCCGCTCCCCCCATTTGGCACATTTAATTTACTTGCAAGCCCTGTAGACAGGGAAGGCAAATCAAATGCTACTAGTGGGCCTGCAGCACATATTGTGCCACCCACTTAAGTAGCCCTCTGAAACCTGTCTCAGGTCTGCCTTTGCAACGTGCGTGTGCAGTTTAAAACTGCCATTTTGACCTGCCAAAATAAACTGTTTGCCAGGCCTAAACCTTCCTTTTTAATACATATACGTCACCCTTAGGGTAGGACCTAAATAGCCCAGAGGGCAGGGTGCAATGTATTTAAAAAGTTGGACATGTTCTTTTAAGTTTGGTAGTGAAAAACTTACATTTGTTTTTCTATATCACAAGGCCTCCCCCTCCCATGATAACATTAGGTTAACTTATTAAAGTGAATAAGTAATAACCTTCAAATGGGAGCACTTGAGATTTCACAATTCTGAAAATGCCACTTTTGGAAAGTTGGTATTTTCTTGTCCTAACCATTTTGTGTCTGCAGCCTGTATCCTGGGTCACATAATTAGGTGTAGCTGGCATTTGGCTGTTGTTTATTGTTCCCAGACAGTGAGGCAAAGAAGGAATAGGTGCTGGCAGGATGGGTCGTCTGAGACTTGATAGGGGGCAAAGCTGTCACTTAAAACACTGGCACATCACAATACCCCTGCCTAGGCACACTCACAAAGGGCTTAACACTACTTTTTGTGACCCCGGCAAGCTGGCAGGGAGGCAGGAAATCCCAAACATCTCTGGGAGTAGAAACCTCCAAAACCTTTTCCAACTTCAAAGTGGCCACTAGTCATAAATAGTGGACCCTCAGACCGAACTCTTTAGTACAACTCTGGACCTGTGGAAGACTCCGAAGGACTAGTGTGCTGCTCTGCAAGGACTGCCACTCTGCCGCCCGGCTGCCTCAGTGAGAAAGTCTGGACCTGCATCTTGATCCCAGCAGAACCAGAGAGACTCCAATGGCAAGTTGGCTGGCCTCCTGAGCAGAACTTCAAGGACAGAAAAAGATCCAACCATCCTGAACCCTAGAACCAGGACTTTGCATGCGTGTGGGTCTTGCCCTGTAAGTGGTGCCTCCCAACTCCTAGACTCTAGGAAGTAGGCAGTATGGCGCTCTAACAGCCTGACTCAATGCAACGCGATGCAGTGCCTCGCAGACCCTCCGAACTGTCACTGCGTGGCGCATCTCGAAGCAGGACCCCAAATTGCAGCCCCACAGCTCCTTGGAACCACACTGCATGACACATCTTGGCGCAAGTCTTCGCATCATAGCCCTGTGTTGCTTCCCTGAACCACCACTGCTTCAATGCAGGACCTTGCATTGCAGCCCTGCTGCCCATTGAAACTGCAGATGCACCACACATACTCTGCACAGGATCTTGTAATGCTCTGCAACTTGGACTTAAGGTACTTTGTTCAGCGGGCCTACCTTGTCCCTGTATCCGGCCTTTGCTCAATCACACTCACCCGAACTTGTGTCTTTGTCCCAGTCCTGTGTGACCAGATAACCTCAGTTAATGCTTTATGCTTCTAAGCACAATTTTCACTTAAATCTTTAAAATTGTATTTCTCGAGTACTACTGATTGATTTTTGTTCTTTTGGTTTCATATAATTTAATACATTATACTCTATTTTTCTAAATTGGTGTGGGATTTTTCTTGTGTTGTTTTTTCACTTTATTACTGTTTGAAGGGCTGCATCAATACTTTACACATTGCCTTTAAGTTAAACTTGACTGCTTTGTGCCAATCTACCACAGAATTAATTAGCAGGTTAATTTGGAGTTGATTGTGTTTCACCCTCTCAGAAATTGCGGTTTCTGCTTGGGTAGTGTGTCATGCTCTTCAACCAGTTACCTAATTTCCTGCAAAGATCAATACTGAAATATTTGTAAGGCACCAAACTTCCACTGATATCAGAGAAAAAGAAAAGCCTATAAGTATCCAGAAGTAGTTCCAGTAGAAGTTCCAACTACAATAAGCAAAAATCATAGACACAAATAATAGCAAGTGGTGAAGAACAAGCCAAAAATAAGGGAACACATTTTTAACTCGGAAATGTCTCCTTATATATTATTTAAACAGGACATAGGAAGAGACTCTTCTTCATCTTGGATTGAGAACCTCGGATGGCACTCTAATGAGGGACTACCATTTTAGAATGTGCAGATTATAAGGCTTCACTTGACTCTGCCCCTTTACAGAAACACATGGTGCCAGATTTATCAAGGGCTTGAGTTGCCCTTGCATTACACAAGGTGGCGCAAGGCAACACAACCCCTTACGTCACATTTAATATGCTATGCGGAGCCCCCTTGCATGGCTCTGCATTGCAAAGTCAATCTGAAGTGGAAAGGTGTTCTATGGGCGGAGCGGGGTTGTTCCCGCGCATCCACCCATGGTTTTTGGCCCATTCCCAGATTTATGAAGAACAGTAAACCTGGGAATGTGTCAAAAAGCTGCCCCTTCACTGATGAGCGTAAAGAGGAGGAATATGGTTATTTCTGCAGCACATGTAGAAAAAAGAAAATGCCTCTGGGAATTGTTAAGGTCCTTCCTGCACAAAAACAACTGTGCCTGTAATGCAGGCACCCTTGCACCATGGCGCAAGGGTCAGCCACAAGTGTGCCAGCGCAGAGCGTGAGCAGGAATGTGCCATAAGTTAGTAATGATGATGCATTCCTCTTCTCTCCATTTGACGCAGCACAGGGTACGTTCAAAGTGGCAGAAATAACATAGAATAGGGTCCAGATTTATCATTGGATTGCATTGCCTTTGCTTCACGCTTGTTGTTGCAAGGGAAACGCAATTCTTAAGTAAGATTTACCAAGCAACGCAAGGTCACCTTGCTTGGCCCTGCGTTGCGTGGTAAATCTGGAGTAGCAGACACCAGCGCAAGTCGGCGTTATTCTTATTTATTTATTTTTGCGTTTTATATCATGCTAGCTAGATCCGAAGGTATCAGAACGCTTTACGTGATGTGTGCACAGGTTTACAAGTCAGAGAGGCAATATTAAGGGAGTAGAATAGTCAAAAAGTAGGTAACAATAGAGCATTGAGGTAATGTCGATAGTGGCAGATTGGAGACTGAAGGGGAAGGGGGGTAACATTGAAGGATCCTGTCGGGGGGGGGGTAGGACATTAGGGAAACGTGGATCAGCTTGTAAGTGGGTGAAAGTAATTGTTATGCAGAAGAGATTTGAGGTCACGTTTGAAGCAAGAAAAGGAGGGATTGCATCAGAAATCTATAGGGAGACAGCTCCTACTCCTATGAACATTTCCTGAGAAAGGACGCACTGACTGTAATAATGTTGTTCCTTTCTCTTTAAGATCTTGGAACTTATGACATGTGTACATTCTTAGAGCATAATGATTCTTGTTGCCAGTTGACTGCTGTCGGTTTGTGGATGAGGTTTAATAAACCCACCTGCTTTAACTTGATGTCCACTTCCTTACTTTTATGTGGAAAACACCACATTTTATTGGCCACGATTGGTGAATCTGCCTCAACACGACGACAAAGGATTAAATCTAATCTCTCCTCCAGCGGCTGTTTTTCGTTAGAAGCGAAGCGTTGTCTTCTCAGCGGCCGTTAATGTAAATACATCGCTTTTCTACTCGGATAAGTTACGGTGAGGAGAGCGGAGGCAGGATAGATTTCTTCTTAAAAGAAATTTACATCTGGTCTTTAAAATTAAATTATTGAGACTTTACGAGTAAGCTAAGCGCGTGCAACTTGCTGACGTAGGACTTACTGCTAACGTAAGATAAACCTCACGCATTTAACTTTGCGCACCAGCTTTAAAAAAGACGCTACATTGCGTTTCATCTTGACGCTGCGTTTCAGTCTACAGTCTGCGTTTCATCTAATAGTCGAACGGACGTCTCTTTCAGCTGATGGTAGTACGCACATCTCTCTATGACGTATTGTGCATCTCTCCTCATTGTTAATCTAAACGTTCTGAATTGAGGAAAATAAGAGAACGTTCTACTCCAGCATTATTATGTTACAATTAACAAAGACTGCCTTCCAGATAAAGACTGCTTAACAAAGACTGCCTTCCAGATAAAGACTGCTTATGTAAAGTCTACAACTATTTATAACAATGGTTTTGTGATGACTTCAAGTTTAAAAGAACAAACATCTTTTTTGACATAAAAACTTTGCAAAAAAAAGTGCTTTGTTAGTCAAGAAATTTAAAAAATATAAAAGAATATTTAAGCTTCATTCTGTTAAATATACATTTATGCATCACAAGAAGTAAAATAAAAAAAATAACAATAAACAATATTAATATAATATAAGAAATAAAATGCAGAATGTTACTCAACCTGCATTTTTTCTAACGAGTCCAGGAGAACCAAACGTAAAATGGAAGAAATGGAAAAAAATCTTTGCAAATTACGCAAGAGTTTGTAAAACAAATTTAAGCGCTGAAAGGAAACATTCTCTACTGCTACATTGTCTTGGTGGAGAAGGTCAAGATGTTTTAGAACATTTGCCTGATTTAACTGCGGCAGAGCAAAGAAACTTAAATGAGTATGAAATCGCTATTCTTCAGCTAGATCGACATTATTTGCCGAGACTCAGCACTATAATGGAAAGGTACCACTTCGGTTTGAGGGAACAAAAAAAAGATGAAACTGTTGAGGAATATGTATCTTCTCTAAGGAAGTTGGCGTCTTCATGCAATTTTGGACAAACCTTGGATGAAAGAATTCGTGATCAATTTGTTTTAAGATGTGCGCATGATGACATTAGAAAGGAACTTTGGCTTAAGGATGAACCTCCTCTTGAAGAAGTTTTCGTTATTGCAAAGCAAGTTGAACACATGACTAAATGTGTTGGTGAATTAAAAAAAGAGAAAGAAAAACCATCTTCTTCTGACTCAAAAGAGGAAACAAAAGTAGAGGAGACTGTATGTCAAATAAAAAAACAAGAGAGTACTGGGTTTCAAGAAAAACAAAATACTTTTCCCAACACCTCTAATCTCAGTTTAAATAACAAGTATTCTTGTTTTAGGTGTGGTCAAGTCTCTCATTTGGCTAATTCACCTATATGTCCTGCTTTAAAAGTTGTATGTAACTTGTGTGGTAAGAGATGGCATTATGCCAAATTTTGTAGAACAAAAATGTATAAAGGTGATAGTTCTAAAAAGAAATGGTCTCAACCTCAGGTAAGATCTATATGTTTTGAGGTAACTAGTGATAGGACAGATCATCCCTCTCATTTAGTTAGTGTTGAAAATTCAATGATACATTTTAAATGTGATTCTTGTTCTAAAATAACAATAATAGATGAGAAGTTATTTAATGAATTCTTTGCTAAAAAGGTAAAATTGTTGAAATGTGATATTTCCCCTTTGGGTTATAGTGAGAAACCAATTAGAATGTTAGGCTAATTTATGGCTGAAATCGAATTGGGAAATCACATCATTGTTGGAAAGGTTTATGTTGCCAAAAAAGGTGATGCATTGTTAGGATGGCTACATCAACGTCAACTTGGAGTAAAACTTGATCCTAATGCTTCACCACAGGTACAAATTCAGTAAGTCTCTGATTCTATTCAAGTCAAGAGTAATGATTATTTGTCTAATGTCTTAGCAGAAAAGTTTCCAAATGTTTTTAAGGAAAATTTGGGGTGTTTACGAGGGTACAAACATTGTATCAGGTTAAAAAATAATGCTGTTCCTGTAGTAGCAAAGGTAAGGAGGATTCTACTAATGGAACAAGCCAAGGGACAAGAAGAATTAGAGAAACTTGTAAAGAATGATATTATTGAGCCTGTTGAAGCAACAGAGTGGCTCGCTCCTGTTGTGATTGCTAAGAAACCGACAGGTGAAATTCGTCTTTGTATTGATTTAAGGTCTCTAAATAGGGAAGTTGTGGTTGATAGATTTCCCCTTCCCAACATTGATGAGATGGTTAGTACTCTTGATGGTGCGAAGTATTTCACTACTCTTGATCTAGCTTCCCCTTACCACCAAGTGGAGCTAGAAGAGTCCTCGCAAGATCTAACTGCCTTCATTACACCCATGGGGACTTTTAAGTTTAAGAGAATGCCCTTTGGCCTTGTGTCGGCAGCCTCTGTTTTTCAAAGAATTATGTCTAGAATTTTGAAGGGGTTGTCTGGTGTCAAATGTTATCAGGATTATCTTTTGATCTATGGTAATGATATTCAAGAACATGATAGACGTGTGTGTGCTGCGTTGAAATGCTTGGATGCCCTGCTTGGAGTTACTGAACATATTCGAAAGCTTCTTGATCAAGGTCAGACGGTCGCGCTCGTGCTATTAGATCTGAGCGCGGCCTTCGACACCATTTCCCATGAAACTCTCATCAAGGAATTGCATAAAAATGGTGTACGCGGAAAGGCCCTTGAATGGATCCGGTCTTTCCTGGCGGAACGAACCTTCCAAATTACTTCTTCAAGAGCCTCTTCGGATACCCTGCTGGCACCCCACGGAGTGCCTCAGGGATCCATTCTGAGTCAGTTCTTTTTTAATTTATATCTTAAACCCTTGGCCGACCTTGCTGAACATTCTGGTCTCACCCTTATGACTTACGCCGACGACTCCCAAATCATTTTTTCCCTATCCGAATCCTGTCCTAACTCCCCTTCTCTACTCAAAGCAGGACTCCAAAACATCCTGAATTGGATGACGAGAAACCAATTAAAACTCAACGGTGACAAGACAGAGATCTTGGTCCTGGGAAAACATCGGGATTTGTGGAATCCTCTACACTGGCCTGATCAGATGGGCGCTTTTCCTACCCCGGTGACCCATGTTCGAAATCTGGGTTTTTTTCTGGACAACTCTTTGTCCATGAATCAACAGGCCAGTAAAGTTACTGGTCTATGCCTCACCATAATCAAATGGCTGAGGAAAATCCTCTGGATGCTGCCTCTTTCCACGCAAAAGACCGTAGTCAACGCCCTTATAACATCTCGGCTTGACTACGGCAATATTCTGTACCTGGGCGCCAACAAAGCAGTAGTTGGCCGACTACAATTGGTCCAGAACGCAGCAGTCCGTCTATTGTGCAATATTCCAAAAAACTCCGGAGTCTCGAGTCACCGCCGGGAACTCCACTGGCTCAGGGTTGAAAACAGAATCCGCTTTAAAGCCCTGAACTATATGTTCAGAATTAAAGCAGGCACGGCACCTAAATATCTCCTAGCTCTAGCCCACCCTTACACTCCCAAGCGTAACCTTCGGTCGAAATCGGCGGCCAATTTCTGTGTGCCAAGATTCAAACTGGCAAGAGTAGGTGGCAGATCTTTCGCACATCTGGGACCCTCACTCTGGAACACACTCCCTCCCTTTATCCGAAAGGAGGAAAATTACGCCAGGTTTAGAAGGCATGTCAAGACCTGGCTATTTGATCAATAACTCTCAATAGCCACTTCTCCTTCTCCTGTCTTTCTACTAGCTGAGTCTAGGCGCCGGGAAACCCTTTTTGGGTAGCTGTTGCGCCCTACAAGTTGAAAAAATAAATAAATGAAATAAATGAGGCGGGCATGTCTCTTAAAAAGGCTAAGTGTAAGTTTAGAGTAGAAGAGGTTAATTATTTAGGACATCGTATTACTGGAAAAGGTGTTTTTCCGAAAAAGGATTTGGTAAAATCTATTGACAAGGTAAAAGAACCACTTAATAAGGAGGAGGTGCTCTCTTTTCTTGGTATGGTTGAGTTTTATGGGAAGTTTATTACCAATTTCGCGGACAAAACTCACAATTTAAGAAGATTGACTGCAAAGAATGTTGTTTTTGAATGGACCCCTGAGTGCATTACTGAATTTGTAAGTATCAAGAAAGAGTTAAACAAGGCTCCCTCTCTTCATGCGTTTGTTCCTGGTCTTCCTACTGTTTAATTTACAGATGCAAGTGACAAAGGTCTAGGTGCAGTTCTGGTACAGAGAAAGGATGCTAAAGATTCCCTTATCTGTTGTTCTTCAAGGTGTCTAAAAGGGTCAGAGCTTAATTACTCTGTGATAGAGAAAGAATCTCTTGCAATTTATTGGGCTTTGAGAAAATTTAAAAACTTGATTTGGGGATCTAAAGTATGCATTCTATCTGATCATAAGCCCTTAAGAGAAGATTTCTTGAAGAAAGGTTTGGATGCCATTTCCTCAAGGATCAGGAGATGGGTTGTTTCTCTACAAGAATTCGATTTCGAAGTTCAGTTTATTCCAGGTGTGGCTAATAAGCCAGCGGATTGTTTATCCAGATTAGTAAATTCTGACAATTGTCAAGAGGATGACACAAATGAGTTGAATGAGTACATCAATGTGTGTGAAGTCACTGATGGAGCTATAGATGAGTCAGAGTGGAGGAATGAGTTGATGAAGGATGATGACATTTGTTGTGTTATTTCTTCGTTAAAGAACAATTTACGTTTGGAAAAGCCGTGGTTGTCAGTCTCTGATGAACTTTATGTTACTGAAGGTTTGTTAACTCGTGGTACAAAACTTGTTCCTCCTTTTGGAATAAGGAAGAAATTGTTGTCACATGCTCATTGTGGTCATTTGGGCATTGTGAAAACAAAGGAGATTCTTCGTATGCAATTCTGGTGGCCTGGCATGGATTTAGAGATAGAGAGGTTTGTCAGGGATTGTGTTGAATGCTGTGCTAGTGACAAAATGTTAAAAACTAAACAAATGCCTATGGTTAAAAGAGTTTTGCCGAGTCACCCTTGGGATGAGGTTGCGATTGATATTTTGGGTCCATTATCTGGAGTTTCAGATACTCCGTATTTAATTGTCCTCATTGATCTTTATTCTAGATGGATAGAAGTGTCTGCTGTCAGAGAGATTACCTCTGGATCTGTCATCAATTTTTTGGAAAGTGTGTTTAACAAGGAAAGTTTTCCTAATAGCCTGTTGTCCGATAATGGACCCCAATTCTGTTCAACTCTATTTACTGATTTCCTAAAAAGGTGTGCTATTGTACATAAGAGGTGTTCTTTATATCTCCCTGAAACAAATGGTGCAGTTGAAAGAGTCAACAAGACTCTTAAGGAGTCAATACAGTTAGCTCGGTCTTCTGGTTTGAACTGGAGGACAACTCTTCAGGACAGGATCAATGTTTATCGTGTTGCTCCTCATTCTTCTACTGGGAGGTCCCCGTTTGAAATATTCAAGGGGAGGGTCCCTAATACTTTATGGTGTCCAGGCTGGATGAAAAACAATAAAGGTCTGGTAGATAATGATATTGGTGAATGGAGAAAGAAAGAGTTGGATAAACAATCTGCTCGCAAAGAATATTTTGACAACAGAAAGTGTGTATCTTATCAAGAGATCAAAGTGGGTGATTTTGTAAACATTAAGACACCTGTGGGACGCAAACCGTGATCTAAATACACTGATGTTAGAGCTGTTATTTAGATTTTTAAGAATGCCATTAAGACGGAAGATGGGAGGATTTGGAATAAGAGTCGTGTTGTGGTGGTTGATCCTAAGTCTTTTGTTTCTGATACCTCTCTGTACAACAATGGTTTATGTAACAAATTTAATCATGTTAACAATGCTTCTGCTAATGGGTCCAACGTGTTATTGTCATACAAGAGGAGTCAAAGAGCTTGTAAGGCTCCTGCTTACTTGAAAGACTATGTTTAATTACTTGTGTATAGATTCTTCTCATGTAATTTGTTCTTATCTTTGTCTCTTTACCCATTTCTGTTTTGTTAGGTAGGAAGATGTGTAATAATGTTGTTCCTTTCTTTTTAAGATCTTGGAACTTATGACATGTGTACCTTCTTAGAACATAATGATTCTTGTTGCTAGTTGACTGCTGTCGGTTTGTGGATGAGGTTTAATAAACCCACCTGCTTTAACTTGATGTCCACTTCCTTACTTTTATGTGGAAAACTCCACACTGACCTTTTCTTCTTCAGAGTAGGTGGCATGAGAAGGAGAGAGTTGGAGCTTCTCAGTGTCCAGCTTCTTCCTGCTGTCAAAAGTTTAGTTTCTAGAAGTATGGGTTTTTTTGTATGAAGGGTTTTGTGCGTAATATAAGCTGTCTTGAAGATACATCTTCCTTCGATGGGAAGCCAATTCAGATTCTTAAGGGTCAAACCGTTTAATTCCAAGACTGGAAAGCATGAAGAAATATCTTTATATCTCCTCATATTTTCCTCTTTCTAAGCGTGCTGCATTCTACAGCACACATAGAAAGAATAAAGTGTCTCTAAAGTTTATTTTTGGGAAGGAAAGTGTCCCTCCCTGCACACAAACAATCCTGCCTGCAACTCAGGCACACTTGCACCATGTTGCAGGGGTGCCTGCATTTGCGCTAGGCTCCACCAGCTACGCCAGCACATGGAAAGGACAGGAATGTGCCATATCTTAATAGACATGCCACATTCCTGACCTCTCCATTTGTCTCAGTGAAGCGCAGCAAGTTGTCTTGCTGTGTTGTGCTGCGTCAAAGTTTGATCAATCTGGCCCCAGACATCTTAGGAGAGTTCAGTGTAATATTTCAAGTTTGAACCTGGTGTTTTCCACATTACTCATGCAACAGAACAATATGGATTCTTAGAGAAAAGCAGCTGTCAATGAGTGTATTATTGCTCATTCGCATTTGTTGCCACTTTAATGAAAAACAATAACATTTACTGTAAAAGAAATATGTCCAACGTAATCTTAACCCTTTTGCAGCTGGGCAAATTCCCATGCTGTGCTGGGGCGGGGGGCGCGCACAGCGCCCCTGTGCTCATGACGAGGTCAGCTCGTCATGAGCCACGGTGGTCGTGTGTCATGACAAACTGAGCTCGTCATGACCACACCCGTTTCTTTAGAACATTCACACAGCAGGGGAATTAGCTCAGCATGCGAGCGTTCTAAAGGTCATGACGAGCTGAGCTCGTCATGAGCACACGAGCACCGTGGCTCATGACGAGCTGAGCTCGTCATGAGATTCGAAGGGGTTAACTCCTATATGCAGCATATTCTACGCTAAGTATTTTTAGCTCTGTTCTGAGCTGTAATTGTGTAATTTGAAATTTGTATGTATCATTTTGTTTTAATGGATGTACGTTTTATTGTTTTGCTTATATGGCTTGTCTTGACAACCCGAATAAAAGCATTTTGAATTGAATTGAACTCCTCTATGCAAAGAACAGCGGATTCCTGGCACATCTTCATTACAATCAACTGTTACTCCATGGTGGGCGTAAAAAAGCTCATAGGATGAAATAGTTCATTTCCTCAAACTAAGGGGGGGCTTCAGAATGGGATGTTCTAATTCCTCTGTTCTTGAGCCATCCTGACATTTTCTAAGAGTGAATGATCTGTCCCATACACACATTGGGAAGGAATCGAGGTCTGATCATAAGTAAGTGCGGACTCAGGATAACGACCGACTACAGCATACCGTAAAGTTCTTTAAACCAGGAACGTAAGTGATATTGAACTCATATTGTCCAAAAGAAATCACCCATCTAGCTTGACAACTATTCTTGCATTGAAGATTTAGCAAACACTGCAAATTCCACTGATCAATTTTGATTTTAAATGATGCCCTAAAGTCCAACAAATCATACCTCTATTCAGTACAAACCATCTTCACAGGTAAAGCTCTGTCTCAAGAATGGAATAGTTCTGCTCAGATTCTGACAATGTAAGGATAGTGAAAATAAGATATCCTTGTCTGTCATCTTCTTGCTGTTGTAATGCAGCTTCCACAGTTGACCTTTCAGAGGCTTCTGTTTACAAAATAAACTTCTTTGAACATAAGATTGGGGACATAGCAGGTGACAGGGTAACGCAAGACTGGGGAGAGTACGTGGCATTGAGACCAGAGCTGCCGCGTTTGGAACTGGGGAACCAGGCTTGAGTCCAGTCATAGACTCAACATCCAGTGATTTTGGGCAAACCACTTAATTTTCCCAACCTAAAAAATGAATTTGTCCTTGTATTATGTAACTAGTCCTCATGTAAAGAGCTCCAAAAATTGGGCAAGGAGGTAGACAGGAGGGGGGTCTTGCTGAGTGAAGGGGAGAAAGAAGCAGACCAAGGTTGGACAAGGCATTGGGAAGTTAGGTTAGGTAATTGGAGGAGCTAATGGACATGTACCCCTTGGCTGCAGGGTGTGCATGGGTAAGGTTGAAGACAGGGGGGCTGTCAACCAACCCAAGCTTAGGAGGGTAAGTAATGTGGAAGCAGAAGGGAAAGGGGAGATATTTTTTGGTAGGAGCTGGACACCAGGTTGTTAGACTGTAAAGACATGTAGTTGGTGAGGGGGCAGTCACACCCAATAGTGGTTTGATGGCGGAACAGAAAAGCAAGGAGGCTTTTAAATTTTGTCCATCGCTGGGAAGGTGGCTCTTTAGTTCTTTCCTTCGCTGTAGAAGAGATACTTAAAGCAGGGTAAATAATATGGTCTAGAAATGGAGCAAGGCTATTTGCTAGAATGTTGGCATAAATTTTACATTCCTGATTAATGAGTGAAATGGGGCGATACTTAGAAAGTAATGTAGTGTTTATATGAGGGTTAGGAAGGACAATAATTGTTGTTTCTTTAAGCGATCCTTCCACCGAAGCTTAATGCACACATTCTTGAAACAGTGATATTAGGAGTGGGGAGAGTTGATTCAGAAAGATTTTATGAAATTATGTGGGAATGCCATCTGGACTTCAGTGTTTGCTCGGTATTAAGCAATGTAATGCCATTGCAAAACTCTTCCATATTGAAAGGAGCATTGAGAATACTACTTTCAGATTGTGATAAGGATGGTCAGTTTCACTTAAGTAGGAAGTTATCAAATGTAGTATGATGAATTTCTTGAGGTTAATTATAGAGATTTGAATAAAAATTCTGAAAATGAACTGCTATTTCCATAGTAGAGATAAATAAATGTCCATCTGAATTATGTATAACATGTACCTGGTTTATATCCTTTTTGATTCGTATGTAATGAGCGAAAATGTGCCCAGAATTGTTTGGAGTAGATTGGAAATGTACTTTTTTTGCAAATAAAAATACCTGCTCTTAGACTATAATGTAAATTTTGTAATTGCATTTTGACGTGAATGTCTGAAGCTGATAAGAACAGCCTTTCAGTGTTGGAGATTTGATGTTCTAGACTGTCAGGTTTTGAGTTGAGAATGTTATTCTCATGTGCCATAATGGAAATAGTCACTCCTCTCGAAGAAGCCTTAATGGCATCCCCGTGAGTAATGTGAGAAGTGTTCTCTTGTTAATTGTTTTGTAAGTATTCAGAGACAGCAGAAAACAATGTGTTTGTATAAACTTGTGATAATTGAATATCAGTATTCATTCTCCTTCGAGGTATATGTTTGGAAATATCCTTGAGGGTTAAGGAGAAATAGATTAAGCCATGCTCTGAAACAGTTATGAGTTCTATTTTAGGATTTGGAAATAAATGGCTTAAGTTCTTAGAGGAAAATAAGTAGTCAATATGCAAATATGTAAAATGAGCATTAGAATAAATCAATCAATCAGTAGATTTATAGCGCGCTACTTGTCACCCTTGAGGGTATCCAGGCCCTGGCAGGGTACCGTTAATTAGCCGAATAGCCTAGTCTTCAGGAACGTTCGGAACTCTGGGGCGGTCCATAGACAAAGGGGTACCTCATTCCAGATCCTTGCTGCTAGGTAGGAGAATGAGAGACCTCTGCATCTGCAACGTTGGATGCAGTGGTGGGGACGCGGAGCAGAGGTGTCTGGTAGGCTTATGGAAATTCAGGCAGTGGTTTCAGTAAGCAGGTCTGCAGTTGTGTAGGGTATTGTATACATGGGTCAGAACCTTGGACCAGAACCTTGAGCTAGCATCTTTTATGTAGAGGGAGCATGTGGAGAAATAAAATAAAAAGTGAAGTCCTTATCAGTGAGGTGATTGAACCTCCAATGATCAACTAACTTAGGGGCCTCTTAGGATGGTGGACGGACCAGCGTCCGTCCGCCACCCCCGAGGTGGAGGGACCGTCCGCAGGGGCAGCGGCAGTCCCTCCGTGCAAATTATGATGTGACCGCCACCCTGGCGGTCACATCCTGTATATTTAACATGGCGGCGGGTGCTGCTTTAAGCAGCACCCGTCGCAAGGTTAAATATGCATGCTTTCCATTTGCATGCACAAAACGGCAGGCACCGCGCGGTGCCTGCCACCTTGTACATGCAAATGCTGGGTGGTACCATAGGTACCCACCATGTGCACCCCCACCCCCTGACACCCTGGGGGCCCGCAAGGGCCCCAAGAAGCTATTGTCCACATGCTTTTCCATGGCAGTAAATCCGCCACAGAAAAGCATGTTTCCAAACCCATTGTAATTTGGCTGGCGGTGTCTTGCAGACACCGCCACGAAATTGCGGCCAACACCCCGCGGATCAGCGGCGGACATACCTGCCGTCCGCCGCTGATCCCACCGCCATCATAATCTGGCGGTGGGTGTTTTGAAGGTCCACAGCGGTGATTCCGCATCCTCCGGGCCGGTGGTGGCTTCCACCGGCCTGGAGGATGCGGAATCACCGCAATCATAATCGACCCCCTAGTATTAACTAAGAATGCTTTGACCAGGTCTTATGATCTTGAGGGCCAGAAACTAAAACATGAGATTCTACCTAAAAGTGGATCCGATATCATGGTAAAGTCTCCTCATAAGACAAGAGGTATGTTTCAAATAGGCTACATTTGTGAGGAAACTGATTTACAAAAATGAGGACATATTGTGTAAGGACATACATATTAAAGAAATGAATGAGATATTTTGCCTTCTGCACATGCCAAAATGCATTTCCCTGGATGCAAACGGCCTGATGGGCTGTGAGCGACCGGAAGACGCTTTGTACACCTGGCCCAAAGTTCTGGAAAGCGAAGCCGGCAAAAAGTACTGTTTGCCCCATGGTCATGGAGGTGGAATCTGAAATGATTCTGGGCTCGCTTTACAGTTTGGCAAGGAGAGTGCAGTCTGTCAGGGGGTGGAGGGCATTATTGCTCTTGTGTTTTTTCGCTGTCCCTCATCACCAGGTCATTCCTGACAGTGACGGGCAGGACACAAAAGGAATTAAAAGCCCCCCCTATCCAGGGTGGATGGTTTAATGTCCTTCCATCAGCGGTCCCTACTCTGTTGGGCTATCCGAGGAAGTATTTAATCGACAAAATCTACATGGGCTCGCTCTATAGAAGACTCTAAATGAGGTGGGCGGACCAAGGGTTTGTGGGCAGGGGACTGTCTTGGGCTAGCAGAGGAGTTTACTGTTCCCCCACTTCACATCTGCTCCTTTATCTTGATGATGATCTCGCACATCTGCTGCACCAAGTTGATGGAAATGCCAACACATTTTGGGGCAGTTTTTTAAATTCTTTTAATAATGTTTGTACTGATTGCGTTCAGCTCAGGGTCTGAGGTTGATTCCGCGTGAGCTCAGATCACCGTTTTCTCTGCACTTCGACTGAAAACCAAAACAATAAATGATTGAAAACGAAAACTTTCTTGAAACTGTAATGTTTTGTATATTTTAGATGTGGCCTTCCGTTATGGGTAGAGGATAGATGACTTCATCTGCTCAAAGTTAATGTGATTAACTTTGAATTCATGTAATTAATTCACAAACGAAGATCATTGTGATGTGTCTGCTGCTCCTGGTATCATGTCACTCAAAGTTTCACAGGCAAGGTATGCAAATAAACCACCTGAGCGGTCTGAAAACAGAGAAAAAGCCCCACATATGTATGCGAAATAATGCCAGCTATGGTCTTAGCTGGCACATCAATTATTTTGCTGAAAAAAACACATTGCATATTATCTTATATTTATACTCTAAATTACTGTATCTACAAGACTGCTTAGGGTTTTGAAAAACAGCATCTCCTTATACATGAATTCAGAATTGTTATTGTAAACTTATTTAATAGATGTTATTTCGTATTTATTTCCTATGTTTTTGCTATTTTCACGCAACTGGACTGAAGCACTCGCCGTGCACAACGAGCTCTGGGCTTGATTTAGATTTTGGCAAATGAGATACATGCGACTCTTGGCCCTCTCAAAGGGGCATATTATCAAGGGATTTATCTCTGCTTTTTTGGCTTTAAAAGCCAAGAAAGCGGAGATAAAATTATCTCCCTATCAGCAACAGGGTGCTAACACGCAAATTCGCATGTTAGCACCCTTTTTCTCTACGCTTCCCCTTGCATCTCTAATGAGATGCAATGGGGGCGTTCCAGAGAAAAATAATAGGAGAAATGTTGTCAAGCGACATTTCTCCTATTATCAAGGATATCGCTAACCCTGTTAGTGATAAAAAAAAAAGCAGCGCTAACCGCGGCTAGCGCTGCTTTTTTTACACCTGGTATTTTCCTGACTTAGCCATGATATCCTATGGAAGGTGGATATCATGGCTAAGTTTGTGAGCCCCTATCATCAAGCTAACGCCAAACTTCGAGAGATTTTCGTTGGTTTTCCAGCGATAATCTCTCATTTGGCAGTTAGCGTGAGGATTTTTTATATCATTTCTGAGATAACGTTGCTAATAGCAAGTTATCTCCGCGATAATTTCCGGCCATGTTTAGTGATAAAAAAATCGTTGCAAAGCCTAGTTAGCGATAAATATCGCTACTCTTTGGTAATATGCCCCTAAAAGATCCTCAACAAATGGTCATACAATTAATGAGCCTCAAGTCCCGCCCACCCTCACCGGGCCCCACCACCGCTCACATGATCATTTTCTTAAGTTCACAGATGTGATACTACTTCACAAACGGGACAGATATTCCGAGTACCGTAGTGCAAGTGTCAGTGGGTAAATTGCACTCTAGTAAGAGGTCGGATGAGGTCGTTTGTGTCAGAATATCCCATCAGTCAACCCCTAAATCAAACCCTTTGAAATTGTTTTGTCCCTTAACTCGTTTTTCGGGAGTTTCCGACTGCAGTGCTCACAAATGGACACTTGGAGGCACTAGAGCACCGTACCGACTTCGTGTGGTGCTAAAACAGTAAAACATGCTCTGCACAGAGAAATGTTTCACATTTCTTGTGTTTATCTTGCTCGTGAGGAATTGTATTTTTTTTTTAGGTAAATACACACATACCGTCAGATTTAGAAAATCACGCGTCTAAAAGGTTAACTAGGCAATCAATAGCGCTCTGGGCAGGTGTATTAGGAGGCATTCTGGAGGCGCGCCTCATTATAGTTATTAGCCGCGTGCCTGGGGACCTGAAGTCCCCCCCCAGCACTGCACAGCTGGCAGGCCTGACACTGTAGGCCCCACTAATCAAGGCGCGTTTGCATTTTGTTTATATTCTCAGAATTAGAAGCTAAAGCCCCTGCTTGAAATGAAGATTTGTTTCACATCTCCAAAGGAGTTCGCATTTTGGCATTTTAAAAACAGAGGGCACTTTTTATGGCGAGCAATAGCCGGGTAGAAAAGGCAAAGACCCGCAAAAAATGAAGCTTAGAGAAGCATGGGTAATCTCAGGTGATTTTTTGAGAGCAGGTCACCCAATTGTGGTTTTACTCTTGCATCATGGGACTGGTAGTCCTGACCCTGGGACGGCACAATGGCAAGAGTCAGGGCAAAGTAAAAGATTTGGACGGCCTTAAACAAGTGTGAAAGGGGTTTGTATCTACGCAAGGATAAGTAGAGCAGCCGGGACCAAAGTAGGTCCAGGGTGCTCAGAACCATGTCTGCATTTGTAAATAGCCTCTAAATATGTAAACAATAAAATCTAATCTTATGAAGATGTTCCAAAAATCTGGCATGGATCCTGCCCTCCTCGACCTACTTTGGACACCCCAGCTGTAGGGCAAACTAAATAGCAAAGCAACAAAGGTGGGATCCACGTCCTAGGAGCACAGTAAGACCCTTTTTGTCACCCTGTCTTGGGTATTATCTCTCACAGGGTCACAATTTTCCTTCCTTCCTGTTTGTGGTGCATTTCACCAGCCTATTTGCCTCCCTACACCTGTCTGTGGCATGGGGCACTCTTCATTGGGTCACCCTGTGTAGGCTGGGACAGAGAATCAGACTATGCATAAAATATGTGCTGTCCCAGTGCAGCTGCAGTCTCCCCCCTGCGCTGGGGGGCAGACTGCACTCAGAGTTGGCCTTTGCTCACAGAGCGCCCTGGGTAAAAACAATTGTGGTACCCCACAGACTCTTCTTTGGACCTAAGTCATATGGAGGCTACAAGAGGAAACTCCAGCTCCCTATGGCGGTCAGCACCCTGGGTGGGCCCATCTCGCACATGCAAAGGATGTCCCAGACTGCACTGAAAGGCAGACACACAGCTTCAAAGCACTAGTCCACTTTTCACTGCAGAGGGACCGGTAGCTCTTGAATTTGGGCCCCACAAGCAGTTGACCGCCAGAAGACTTGTGCTCCCAAGGCCGAAATATGACGCTAGACCAAGGTCGTGCGTATGCAAATGAGGGAATGCTCCTTTCAGATTCTGCATCACATATAGAAAAAGCAAAATGGCTCTAAGCCAGCCGCGGCCCGTGGAGGGAGTTCGGTGGGGCAGGGAGGCGGTGCGGGGGAGGGGCAGGGTGGGGGGTGGTAAACAATGGAATGGAAACGAATTTCGTAGAGCGCGCTGCATCGCATTTTGCGATGCAGGGTGCGCTACGAAATTCGTTTTATTTATTAAATTGTTTACTTACTTCCAATTATCCATATGCCTTTGTTTACCACCCCCACCCTGCCCTCCCCCGCACCGCCTCCCTGCCCCACCGAACTCCCTCTGTGGGCCGCGGCTGCTTTAAGCGTTGTGTTTGTGCAGGAAGGTGTCACTCCATGCATGAAAACAATCCTGCTCGTAAGACAGGTCCCTGCAGCAAGGCTCACGGGAGCCTACGTTGGCAGCAGACCATCTCAAGTCGCATAGAGCGCCAATTTTCTGGGGCATATTTACCAGGGATTGCGCCACAGGAACGTCTCTTTTACCGATGTTCCTGTGGTGCAAAGCCCTGCTCCAGATTTACAAAGTGGCGTTACAACACTTTTTGTGGCTTAACGCTGCTTTGTAAATATGGTGCCCTTTCACGTAGTTTTCTGCGTGAAAGGGGTCTGCAATGAGTGTTGCTGCGGGTGTTCCACCACCACACCTATGGCTTTTTGACGATACCCCAGATTTACAAGGATGTGTAAATCGGTGGCAGCGCCAAAACCTAACGCCATGCAACAGCAGGTGTTCGAAGGGCGCAACAAGGTCATTCCTCCTCGTTCTTGCTTTTTCTGTGTGCGCCTCATTATGCAGGGCACAAGGAAAGAGCAAAACGCCGTGAATGATGTGCATGAAGGTGTTCCATTGTTTACAGTAGGCGGGCAACTGGAGCCAAATTTCGGGGGGGGGGGGGTGACATTTTTTTCGGGGGGGGCTAATTCTTCCAACCATAGACAGAGTGGTTGTAAGAAAGCGTGAACACACAACAAAAGCCTCATTTACACGTAAATGGTCTTTTAAAGACCTGTTAAGTACTCGGCTGCGGCTGCAATTAGATGCTCGCCAGCCCGGGCTGACACACACGACGGAGGGGCTGAGGCCCGTGAGCCCAATGGGTGTTGCGCGCCTGGTTTACAGGAAGGTATTCCTTCCTACACATACACAATCTGTCCCTGCAACGCAGGCCTGCTTTGTTTGGTCTAGGCAACAATAGGCACTAGCACCAGCACTACCAAAAACTCAGGGGTGCGACGATTGTTGTAAATACGCCAGTTGTTGTAAATACGGCGCATCCCTATGTTTTGGAAATGCCACCGCTCTGCGCTCCGCTATTTCCTTGTAAATATGCCCCTCTGTTTCATGCAACGCAGCAACTTTTCTTGCTGCCCTGCATCCCTGAAAGTTTAGTAAATGCATCCCTTTTCTTAGTTTTTTTGTACAATGTTATAAAAACGCTCCGGTTAAAAGTGCTCGTATTGATTCACAAAATAAATAAATCGCCTCCTTCCTGCATTTTTCTCTCAAGCCTCAGCCTGATGTTTATGGCACGCGCCCCACGAGAGAGCTTAGCGCTTCGAGGTGATGTAGTCATGTTTGAAGGTGATGGGGGCTGGAATGGTGGGGGTGGGCAGTGGAGTTATTATTAATGGGGGCTCGTGGTTCTGTGAGACGCTGTCCCACGAGGAGAGAGGTCTCTGGGACCAAGTGATGCTTTCAGCTGCAGAATGTGTTTCTGTGGGGGGGTGAGGTCATGGTAAATACAGACACTCAGAGACGATGGATGCAGCCTGGTGTGAAGGCAGCAGTATCTGTTGGAGAGAGAAGGAGGGTGGGAACCCAAGAGGCTGTGCACTTAAAGGGGAGAAATGATACACGTAGAATAATAATGCAAAGTTAAAGTGCTCCGGGAGACTTGTAATCGTTGAGGCAAAAATCTTGACTTCTGTATTATGAAGAGAAAACAACACATAAAGATGTTAAAGAGAAGCTTCATGTGCAGGTACTCTCTAGAGGTCTTGTTTGCTCCTGAGAAGTGAAGGAACTCTCCCATTAAATGTACTGCAGCAGTGCTGAGAAGTGCAGGCACTTTTCCCTTCAACGTAAGAAGTGCAGGTACTCCGTACCGGACAGTATCTGCCCATTTAAGGCACTGCCTGTTGGGTGCTTTGGAAGCCTCGAGGAGCACACTTTCATGGAGCTGGGCTGATAATGAATTGGGGGGGGGATGAGGGGAGGGAGTTGGCTTGGGGGAGGGGGTCATTTATCGTCTGCATCCATTTCATTGCCATTAAAATGTTCTGGTGAAGTCGTAGAATGAAACGTTTTGAGAGACTTACAAACCTGTTTCGCTGGTCTCAAAAGAGCTCACGCTCAGAAACTAACGTAAAAAAATGAGCGATGAACCAATCTTAACTTACTCCAGGCCAGCAGTCCACCTGCGTGAAAAGGTATGAGATGTGTGATTCTGGACACAATGGGGAGGAGTCGGTGAAAGAGGAGGCGCCTCGAGGAAGAACTAAAAGGAACAAACTAATCTGACACTGTATTGTGGGACTTTCCCAAAGAGGGAACTAACTGCTTGTCAAATATAATTAGGGCTCCCGGTGTTATGGTTTTTATTTTTTTGCCATCTCCGTCTGTATTTATCCATATTTATTTTTTTCAAATTTTATCTGTATTTATCCATTTTAATTTTGGGTTTTGTGGGAAAATTAATCTGAAATTAGTATATTTCCACCTTTATTTAACAGATAGATAGGCACTCATGCTTGAATGCCTGCCAGGTTTCAGTGATATGAACACCGCAGAAGATAAATCAATGCACTTATATGAAAACATGCACATTTTAGTATCAACCTTGTGCATTTCTACTGCTATTAAAGCCGCTTTACTAAAATTCCTTTCTATTTTAAACCCCTGATCCAGGGCCGGCTCTAGGGTGCGACCCTGAATCAGGCTTCCTAGGGGCGCCGTGTTTGCAACTTTATTGTGCTTTTAAAGCACCTGCTGCCGCGTTCCTTTCCTCCTGCAATTATGGGACTCGCAAAATGTCAAGATAACTCCTGTGATTAATGGTCTTCCTGGACAGAGATCAGAGTTTTGCGTAGTTGAGGTATTTGACTTATGAGAAGCTAGTGCAGAGGGTTAATGTGCCTACTGCAAAGAACGTGTACCACGTAGATGATAGAGTGCATTTAATGTAAACAGATCGGCAGGTTACTGCTTTTAAAAGAGCCATGCTTTTGTTACTTGCAATTCATAACTTAAAGTCCTGCTATAGAATAGTAAGGTATTAACCTTCATCATAGAAGTGCATACACTCTGCAAAGTACAGAACATTGACTAATGTTGCATAAAGGGTTAATTTGGCTAGAAATCGATTCTTATTATTAAAGAAAACTCCCAACTATGCTGTTTCTTTTTCGACTCTGAGTTTGTGCTTCTCCACACCAAGCCCTCCTATACTAGCTACCAGTATGGGTGACATGTGACCCCTACACGTGTAGGGGCAGATTTATGTTAACTGGCGCATCCCCAGGGATGCGCGAGTTAACGTGCGCCACAGTGCGCCACCGCTCCGCCACCCATGGTGCGCCGCATTTATAATGCGGCGCACCATGGTGCAAAAACGGCACAGATGCGTGACGCATCTGTGCCGGAAATGTGGCGCATTGCTGGAGTTCCGTCGCAAGCGCGACGCAGCTCCAGCAAGGCTCGGGGGTACACCATCTGCACAATGCTGCGTCAAGACCTACACCTGCTTCAAGCAGGCGTAGAGTTTTGACGCAGCATTGGCCTGAAAGTGACTGAGTGAAATCTCATAGATTTCACTCAGCCACTTTCAGGAGGCAGGAACGCCCCCCCTGCGCAGGAACGCCTCCTTATGGCGCAGGGCTTTACAACGTGACGCATCTCCTAGATGCGTCACGTTGTAAATAGGGCGCATTGTTTGCTCCGCAGTTGCGTCAAATAAAGGGACGCAATTGCGGCGCAAGAGCATCATAAATCTGCCCCTTAGACCTTTGGCTTATGTAACATTTCCTATACACTGATTTACACAAGTATGATTGATTGTCTGTGTAATGTGTGGTGATGCAAAGTGCTCTGACATACTTTACTAGTATGAGTAGTGCTATATAACGAATTCAATGCATCTGAGAGAGAGCGGTTATGGAGACCTGGTCACTGTTGAAGGGTGCTAGTGAAACAATCTGTGGTGGAAGTGGTCATTGGGGGGCGCCAACTAACATTGTCGCACTGGGGGCCACCAGCACTCAAGCTGGCCCTGCCCTTATCTACCAATCCACACCTATTGGCTTGGAAATCATTGTAGTCAGTATTTAGAATTACTCAAGAAGCAACCCAATTTCTGTTTTTATCCACATTTAAAAATAAATACAAACAATAGAATGAATGTTTTCTGTCTGTATTTATCTGTAAAAATGGAAAACAGGGAGCCTTAACTATAATGTGCATGCAGGGCTGGCTTTAGAGTCAGACACGCCCTTTTTTGCCCCCCCCCCCATGACCTTCTTCTCCATAGATTTCCTCTCTACCATCTTCCAACAGCCAAGAGTACCACTCATCTCCCCACAGACCCTCTCTCACATGCTTTTCTTTTATTTCATTGCACTACTCATACCAGCCCTAGGGTGTCAGAGCACTTTACATCACACACACATTATACAGACACAATGACTCTTACGTGTGCAAATCAGTCTTTTGGGAAATGTTACCCTCAACAGTGGGGATGATCCTTCTGTGATCAGCATGTGCAGTTCTTTGCAGCAGGCATTTTAACCCTCTGTGCTACTTCATAATGAGCCTGAACTGTCACTTGACAACATTTCTTTCTCTCACCAGCAGAAACATTAATCACCTGCCTTGACACTTTTATTGTTGCCTGAACACTGCTGGAGGCAAGGAAACAGATGGTGCTTTTATAACCAAAAGTTATTTCTGAACATAGTGCCGTTCTCGAGATCAGCACCAGGTGCGGCTGCACCGGGCGCACGGCCCTAAAGCCGACCCTACACAACTTAAATGACAAGAAAATGGAACTTAATCGGATCTTCCCAGTGACGGAGATGTCTTTTCCACCTTTCGGCAGGATACAAACACTGCTTGAAAAAAATGCTGCTGCTACTTTCGAACAGTTTGCCTTCTTTCATGCCTGCAAATGTCATTTTCTTAAGCTAATTTTCAAAAGATACCTGTTTTGTGCCCCCACCACACCTACAATTGCATTGATTGGCAGCTGATGTCAACATCACAAGCCCTTTCTTTACCACTCGATTTCTTCGACTTGAAGTGGTAATGACTCCACCTAGTCACGTGACGGAGGGAGCCTATGTCAGTTGAAATCAGAATAGTATGCACCAAAGCAACTCCTTTATGGGGAACTGGTATAGGGCAGGGCTGCAAGACTGTTTGATGTGCTGCCCTACGCCAATGTGAAAGGGCAGGAATGCACCATATTTATGGAATATATGCCTGTCCTTTGCCCCTGTGCTGGCGTTCAATTCGGTGACCTGCACCATAGTGCAAGGGTGTCTGCATTGCATGCAAGATTTTTATTGTGCAGCAAGGGGCACCCTCCTGCAGAAAAAGAATCCAGAGAGGCATGTTTCTCTTTCTATGTGGGAAGGCATAAGGGTTTGACCCAGGGTTACGTGATCAAGTAGATCTGGGGCAGCGTCAAAATCCATGGACGCTGCGTGAGACACCCATGCCACACACATGGGACGCCTCCGTGGGGCATAGTAAGGCAATGCAGTGACATGCGCTGCTTCATTTTTCTCCTTATCTATGAGGCAATGCAACGCCACTCAGTGGCTGCGCGTGCCTCATAGATATGACCGAGAGGCGTTTGCGCCGCTGGAGCATCAAAAAAGTGACACTCTGGCGACCAAAGCCTCTTATAAGTAAACCCCAATGGAGCTAATTTGGGGCTTATGTATGAGATCCCTGCATCACTTTTGCATCATGTAAAGTGATGCATGCGTGACGCTGGGCTCCCATAAAGATTTATGTAGCCAGCCACCCAGCGTGGCATTGAGAGACCTCATAAATCTTGAGTACGGCAACACAGCACAAATCGCTGCATCGCCTTACACTGCTCCGGGGAAGCATTCCTTGGGTGTTGTGGTGGGGATTTCCATGCAACACCCATGGAATTTGATGCTGATCCATATTTACAAATTGATGTAAACCTCGGGAAGCGCATAATCCATACGCCTCCCGGCGTGAGGCATGGCAAAGAGCAGTGACATTTTTAGGCATGAACAAGGTGGGCTCTGACCCAGGGCCCAGCCTTTCAGTGGCCTCCTCATAGGGCTAGCTACGTTCTGCAGAGAGTCTTGTCCTGATGAACTTGAATAATTCTTAGATTGCATTAAATACAGTTTTCCTTTAATTTTTTCTTAATGTGGGTGATGTGTGCCAGTCTATTACAGACATTTGCAGAGAAATGTTGTTTATGCTTCATGCAACATCCATAAAACATATTTAGATCAAAACAGCAAATGATATATAAGAAATAGGAAAGTTTCACCTAAATGTTTTGCCGTACTATTAGCGAGCTGCTGCTGTGTTACAATATTGAAAACACACTAACCCTTAATATTAGA
Organism: Lissotriton vulgaris; assembly: GCF_964263255.1. Lineage (NCBI taxonomy): Eukaryota > Metazoa > Chordata > Amphibia > Caudata > Salamandridae > Lissotriton > Lissotriton vulgaris. The sequence goes on from NC_141698.1 coordinate 1,094,021,472, forward strand.
TGTAAACATATTTAGAATTTGGACCAGTGTACCAGTGCACTGTCAGTGACTTAGCCAAACAGGACATGAAAAAGGTGAAACTGGATCATAAATTCAAAACTGTTCCAATATGGGGCCCCCAAAATACATTTGGCCCAGGGCCCCCACGATACTTAAGATGCCCCTGACAAGGAAGAATTATGTTTATGTCTCCTTTTTTTCCTCTTTCCATTTGTGCTGCATTCTGAAGCCCACATAGAAAGAGAAAACCCCCTCTTTGGGTTGTTTTTGTGCAGGAAGGTGCCCCTTCTGGCAGAAAAACCATCCTGCATGCACCATGGTGCGAGCGTGCCTGCATTGGCGCTATGCTGCAGAAATGCTCTAGCGCAGGCATAAAGGACAGGAATGCACCATATTGCTTAAATATAGTGCACTCCTGCCCTTTCACTTTGGCGTGGATGTCTGACGGTACAACGCGTACCGTTTCAACCCGTGCCTTTACAACGCGTCTTTAACAACACAAGTCATTACAATGACTTGCGTTGTTGGGCGCGGATAGTAAATAGTATAATTTACTATTCTAACACCAGCCCCCGTGGATAGTAGGGAAGGTGTTGGAATAGTAAATATACTATTCTTTATCCTTTAGCGCCCTCCAGCGCAAGTCGTGGTTACGACTTGTGTTGTAAAGGACGCGTCGTAAAAGCACTGCAGGTAACATCCGCGTTAAAAAGGATGTTCCCCCTTTAGCGTAGGGCGGGGCATCAAGGTGTATTACTGAGCTTCCCTTCACCAACATGCATTAATGAGGCCCTACGTATATTTTTACAGCTAATGTTCGCCAACCGTAGCAAATAAAAAACTTATTGCGACAATTACAATTATCCTCATATTATATAAATTTAATTCCTACTTCCAATCGATTAGATATATGTCTCCCTAATTGCTACCGTGGGTCATCTTATTTCCTTTTCACAATTGAACTCACTCAAGTTGCTTGCAAAGAGATTAACTCGCTCCATAATTAAAAACATTATGTTATTAATACAGATTACAGCACAATCAAGCTTTAGAAAGAAATCATATTACAGATAAATGAACCCTACATTTTGTAACCACTGCCTTCGAGGTTTAGGACTGATTCTCTCACACATTCTCTCGAACCCTCTCACAATCGACAGCCACTATTTAAACATATATCCAAGCACAGACCTCATTGTTACACCCCTCTCTATGTCCTGGCGGTAAAGAGGAGTATCAGTCCTCCATGTGGCGGATGCAACATCCTCTTCAGATGACGAAAAAGTGCCTGGAAAATGTGTATGTCCACCTCTCCCTCATGTACGAATTTGGATTTGTTTTTGAGAACAGGGGAAATAGAAATTAGGGGGCATATTAATGCTTAGCGATAATTATATTATCGCAGGCTATCTCTGATATTTATTGCCCAGGTAGCACGTAATTAACAACGCTTTACTCCAGGGCGATAAAAATTCCAGAGATAGCGAGGTTATCGCCCTTTTGCAGGGAACATCACTGGTTTTCCAGCGATGTTCCCCGCAAAAGGGCGATAACCTTGCTGATACGACCCACAGGGTCATATCAGCCTAATCCACCCCCTATGTTAGGGCTGGCTAAATCAGGATTTTAGCAGACGTTCGATTTTGGCGAACACTGCCGGTTTCGCCAAAATCTAATGTGTGCTAAAATCATATGGGCTGCCTTGTAAATATTGTGATGTAAACATCAGCGATATTTGCAAGGTAGTCCATCTGGGGTACGCCCAGTAACGCCCACTTTGCATCTCATTGGATATGCAAAGGGAAGCATTGGGAAAAAGGGTGCGAGCATGCGATTATGCATGTTAGCACCCTCTTGTAAATAGGGCGCTGGTTTTATTGCCGCTTTTTTGGCTTTGTAAGCCAAAAAAGCGGAGATAAAGCCCTTGTAAATATGCCCCTAATTTCTTCAAAACGTAACGTTCACTGTTCACGACCACACCCCGGCCCCCACCTTTGTTTATTTAATGCACAGTTTGGGACATAAACGCTGGTTCCCCTTTCATGAGCATGCAACGAGGCAACATGAAGCAGAATGGCAGGGGGTATGGGGGAGGGACTCGAGTCTTTCCTGTTGGTAGCTGATAGGAGGATTCATGGGGGAGGGGTTTGGGGAGATTGGGGGGGCTCGTGTCTTTTATATTGTTAGCTGAGGATGAAAAATAGTTCATTATTACTGGAGACGTTTCTCAAATCCCTTCCTAAGCTAATAGAAGGAGTTTCCTAGTTTGATTATAAAGGGTCACACATCGAAGGGGAAAGAGCAGCTCTTTTTATAGGGGCGTAATGCAGACCCCTGCATTAAGCATGGGCGAATTTTGCGAATCTCGCGTTCGCGAATTTTGCGGATTTGCGAACTCGCAATCCGCAAAATCCGCGAATTCTTGCGAATTTGCGGATTTTTTTTTTTTGTGTTCGCAAGGATTTCTGCCAGTTCGCGAGGGTTTCGTACCAGTTCGCAATTGCGAACTTACATTTCGTCGCGCAACGGTCGCGAATTATGTTGTTTCTACGTCTGGTTCATCATCACAGGTTCCCAGCACCCTCTGTTTCACCACTGCAACCCTCTGTTACATCAATGCCACCCTCTGGTTCATCATTACTGTAGATTATGGGGGGGAAAAGCAAGCACACCAGCCCTGCTTCAACTGAGATGAATTAATTTGGGGTTAGTTTATTAATGTGTCACTGTTTTAAAATTCCAGTCTGGCACCTGCTTCCTTATCTGTAATTTTGCTTTCTGTTGCAGTGCATTTTTTTTCCCCAGGACCTTCTTTGTGGCCTACTTGTAGCTATTGTATGAGCCTGCTGTGAGGGTCAGAGCAGGGTCATACAATTGTTGCAACTAGCAACTGAATTCTGGAGGGGCCCCAGTCAGGAAGCACTACCGGGAATTGTTACTAATGATGAGTTTGAACTCTTGCCCCTGCCGAGTGCTTTCAGTTTTTAAAAACTCGTTTTTCTGCAATTTCGCGGGGTTCGCGGGGTGCGAACACGCGCGAGATCGGATTCGGAAGCCGCAAATTCGTGCGAATATGCAATTTGTTTTTTTTGCGGCGTGTTAGTTGGCAAGGTTTTGTGCGTTTTTGCGAGCCGCTCGTAGCGCAAGACGCGAAGTTACCCTCGCGGTCGTTTAAGGGCGCAGCCATCTTGTTTGCCTGACGTATTTCCGTTTCCGGGCGCGAAGTGTAATCTCGCAAAGTCCGCGGCTTGCCAGTACAGTCTCGCGCGTCTTCGCAAGGAAAATCTCGCGCGAACTTACCCGCGCGGTCGTGAACGGGCGCGGCCATCTTGTTTCTCATTCATTGCTATGGTTCTGGGCATGGTGTTTGTATCCTCTGTCAATCTCTGCCATCCTTTGCTTGTTTGAAGTTTTTTTTGATCTATTTTACTTATTATCTATCCCTCTATTTTTCTAGCCCTATATTTTTGTGTTTACTGCTACTTTTGGTTAATTTTAAACGACTTTTGTAAACTCTTTTCTTTTCTTCTCTTCCCTATTCTATTTTCTTTATTCCTTTCCGCCCAGACCATGGTGAAGGGAGCCGGGAAGCATCCCGAGAAGGGGAAGGGTCCCGCACCCCGTGTCCGGCTCCCGTGCGGGCGTTTGAGGGGGGAGCTAGTGATGCCACAGGAGATCTTTTCCCCGGAGGAGGTGGCCCAACTCATTTTTTATGTTCAGCGCCGCCTCCCTAGGACCATCATGGGAGGCGGCAAGATCAGTGCCGGGTACGGGGCCCGGGAGCGCCGGAAGTGGTGGGAGAAGGTGTGCCAGGCCATTTACCACCACTCTCGGGTCTGGCGCACCTACAACCAGGCCACCCACCGCTGGACGGATGTCCTGACCCGTGAGCGAGATCTGCTCGACCTCCTTGGCCTTGAGATCCCCGGGCTTGGTGAGTAGTAGTAGCTATGTCTTTACTGCTATGTTTTCTCCTGCTGTGTTATTATATTGCAAATTTTTGTTTTTTACCAAGAGCAATAATGCTGCTCATTACATTGTAGGTAAATTTTATTTCAAAATCTTCTGTGCATTTCAGGTACACTGCTCTCCTTCTTCTCAGTAGTGTTGCTACTATGCTTATTTGTTTTGGATTTTGTGTTCATTTCATTGGCCTGTGAAATTATGTATGAGTGTAGTTGAAAGAACTGCGTAATGCTACACACTAAGGTTCAGATTTTTAATTACCGGCGCATCCCTGCAAAGTTGCAGGGATGCGCCAGTAATTGTGCGTCACGCCACCATCACCCATGGTGCGCCGTATTTACAATGCGGCGCGCCATGGGCCCAAAACGTCACCAAAGCGTTACGCATCTGTGCCGTAAAGGCGGCGCATTGCTGGAGTTGCGTCGCAACGATGGTGCAGCTCCATCAATGCTCTGGGGTGCCCTATCTCCCCAATGCTGCGTCAAGCCGTACGTCTGCTTCAAGCAGGCGCAGGGTTTGAGTCACGCATCATTGTCCTCAAAGTGACTGATTGAAATCTTGTAGATTTCCCTCAGCCACTTTTAGGATGCGTTCCTGCGCAGGAACGCCCTCCCTTGCGCCGGAACACCCCTATTGGCGCAGGGCTTTACAACGTGATGCATCTCCAAGATGCGTCACGTTGTTAATATACGCCGCACCATTGCGCCTCTTTTGTGCTGTCGCTGCGTCACAAAAGTCACGCAACAATGGAGCAAAAGAGCCGCAAGGGCCTTCTAAATCAGCCCCTACAGACTCAAGTCCAGTCCTTCCTTTGTACACATGGCGATAAGAAGAAATAGTGGTGGTGGATTAATAGTTTGAGTATTTTAATGACTGGTGAATGTAGTAGGAAACTTTAGTGTTGTCGCTGATCTTCAATCACGATGGACTTTGGCTGTCACTTTGCGTGCTGCGGACTGCTGCCTGCCAATCCTAGGCAAACCTTTTTAGTACTTTGTTTAGTGAGTTACATAGGGTAGTTTCCAATTCAACGGTCCGCAAATCAAGCAATACTAAAGTAATGACGTAGTCGACCACATGAGATTGGTCAATAATATATCCCGTGGAGTCGTTCCCTATTTGCTATTTCACAAAAATATTTTGTTACTTTGTTAGTTCTTTTTTAAATGTTTGATTTGGTTGAGAAATATCATCCATGTTTTCTGTTTTTCTTTCTTTCATGTTGTACATCAGCTTCCCCCAGGGGCAAGAGGAGGACACAGGAGGAGGAGGAGGAGGGTGCTGTTGTCGATGCAGGCCAGGACCGGGCAGTCGAGGGCTCCTTTGCTGGCCCCAGTAAGTTTTAATTTTAATATAGAGTACTTATTTTTTCTAAATCGTCTTTGATCTTCTTGTAGACAGGATCTAAATTCTTATCCTGCCTCGACTATGACTCCGTGTGGTATTACTAGATTATTCTTATTAGTCTGTCTGTGTAGCTAACTAAGATTGCACATTTGGCATTTCCATTGGACTCCCATTCTAGTCAGCAATAGCTCTATGCACTGAGTGTAGTCCTCTGGGATTGTCCATAATGTCTTTTCAAGTATTCTAAATGTTTATGCTTTGACCATTGCCAACAATAAAAAGGTGAATGACCACCACCAAGAAAGAATAAGATACTACTTTACTTTTGGTTTGGATAGGAGGACAATCCATTCTACTACTGTTGCAGGGACAAATCTGCACAAACAGAACTATGGACACTAAATAATGCATCGCTTAGCTTATCAATTATAATAGGTGCTGTAACTGTTAGACTTTCCACATACCTCAGTGATAACAGACTTTGTAGTTGAACCCCCAATCTCCTTACTGACTAGATAGTGTGGCATAGTCATTTAGCTCCCAAAGTCACCGATGGCAGAGGCACGGACTCATGCTTGCAAAAATTCGAAAACCTTTAGCTCATCCACTCTAGTCTGGAGGACCAAAAACCACAGAGTCTATTTAAGTTTAAAAGCTTTATTAAAAGTAAACACATTTATTAAATTCAAGTTTGTCATAAAAGTGAATGTGTAACTGAAAATGGAAAAGTGCTTAGGGCTGACGATTAATTGGACACATTTCTTGTGGTCGAGCCGAGCTCTCACCTGGTTTGAACTTGATCCTGCTCGTGTTCTTAGAAGTCAAGGTTCTGTCTGTTAGGAGAAAAAGTGGTGCGTGTTAAAAAGTAAAAAGCAAACATTCATCAGTTGTGCCAAAAAGTGCAGCAAGACAACAGCCTTCCCTGGAAAAAGGGACATTTTTACTCTAGAGTACACAGTCAAAAATTATTAAATTGTACACTTTTTTTCACATTTCTTTCTTCCTCCTAGACCAAATATTATATAGTAGTGAGTGGTGTATTCTAACATTATTAAATGTACTTTGTAGGTGGAACATCTGGAGACGGGGCCAGCGCGGAGGTGGTGGTGGCATTGGACGAGGAGGACAACTCTGGGGAGGAGGCGGTGCAAGTGCCGGACAAGGACATGCCTGTGAGGGTTCACACGGTGGTGGCGGGCAGAGGTAAGCTATACATTCCTTAGTCATTGAGATTGAAGACTGCAGAGTGTGCTTTCTGCACGGGTGTATTATAAAAAAAGCAGGTAGTAGCCTCCTCTAAATGTACTTCGACTTAGCTGTGAAGTTTTTGGCGAGAAGAATCCCAATCAGATCTGAGGTGAACTTGATGGATGGGATGAACGAAAAGCGAAAGAAGGGTGTAAGTAAGTGTGGAAGCACGAGAAATGTAATGATGACTGGCAAAGAAGAATGATATGTGTTTGCTTGGTCCCCGAGGTGGCTGGGAAGGTAAGAAAATGGTATGGTGCATGGCTGGGTGAATGATGAAGCAAGGATGGGTGGAAGGAGAACAGCCTGGGTGGGTGAGACAGAAACTGTATGTGTGCAATATACTTTGAATGGATGGATGCCTGGATCATTCATGGTACTATCTGACTCTTAGATAGCATATGTGAATCTAGAGAGAGTAGACGGTCACTGGATGAACTAAGTGTTACTTTGAAGAGCATGTAACACCGCACCCGCACGTCCGTTCCAGTGTAGGAAAGGCAAGGAAAAGAAGTTGTAACGTTGTCCAAAGACTACCATGAATAGTAGCAGTAGTTTGTATTGCAACTGCAAGCACAGCATATATCCAGTTATTACGGTGGACACTCCCTACCTCCCTTAATAACTTTAGTTTAGTAGTAGTACGTCATTCATGTGTGGGGGTATCACTGTTCACTCAATAATAAGCAAAGCACCTAAAGTCATCCCATATGTCATCAAATACATCCCATGTGAAGTGATAGATAATCAGATAATTTAGCTTCTTCATTTTCCTTTTCTAATACTCATTTGCACTGTAGGGTGAAAGCTAAATTAATTAAGCAGTAGCCCTTTTAACAGAGTATTCTCAGTGCCACCCGTAATAGAAAAGTAAGAGCTTCACCACCTGCATGTACTGGACCGGTACAGTAACGCAAGTCTGTCTCACTCACCATGGTGTGCGTCTGTTTTTCTCGGGTGCAAGTTCACTGCGCTGGCATTATGCCGGCTTGCATAAGATAACGTACCAATTTTCCTAAACAAGAGAGAAGAAGAAGAATAAGAGTGGTGTACTGTCATAGTCGACTGTAATAGAAGTCCATAGTGCTCGTAGAATTTGTTCCTTAAACTCCCACTAATGTTAGAGCAAGGATGAAGAAGTCGGAGGTTACATAGATACTGTCCTCAATAGATATGCACTGTGCTTTCAATTTGCTACTTGTACTGTGACAACTTTCTGCTCAATCATTTTGTGTTAATCTTAAGGAGCATTGGTTACAGACTATGTCTTTCTTTTTTCATGTAGTTGCTCCTTCCAAATCCAAGACACCATCAAGGAGGAAGGAGCTGGCTCGAATGGCCCGGCAACGGAGGCTGGATGCCACTGTTGCTGAATATCGGCGGCTGGTGGCCCTGGAGGAGGAGGAGACGCAGTCTGGTACAACAACAACGTCCACTGGGACAGCTGCATCCTCCTCCGTGCGGGCTGCCAGCCAGCGCAGTGCTCCAGCGGTACGGAGCCGGGCTACCAAAGCCAAACGCCACCGCCCAGCAGCAAAGAAAGCAGCTGCCCCTCACAGGATTTGCAAGGCACACCGGCGCCGCTTATCCCTCAGACTGTCCTACCTGGAGCAGGAGGTCCATAACTATAAGAACGTGGTGGAGGGCCTCCGCTTCGAACTTGCCACCCTCCGCAAGGAGCATGATGCCCTGGCTGCTAATTCCAACAGCACCCTGCCATAGTGTCCCTTGCCCCTTTTTTAGAGACTTTTGGGGGGTGGGAATTGGGAGTTGTGATTTTTGGGGACTTTTGAAGGACAATCGTTGGGGTTAGGGAGGGTCTTGCGGGAGATTCTTTTGTTAGGGCTATAAAAATATACTTTTTGAAACTTTATCTGACCATACCTGTTTTTTACTGCTTTTGAGTCTGGTGGGTGGGGGTTTAACATAACAGTAAGTTTGTTTTCCTGAATAGTCCTAGGACTTTAGTAGTACTACCGTCAATCAAATCTCTCGTCTCTCCTAATACTCCATTATACTACCTCCAACCAAACGCCTATCTTACCTGTAATTTCTGTTTGCAAGTAGGGCTAGGCCCAGGGCTGGCTCCACGGGAAACAGCAAATAAGGTTGGCAATCCTGGGCGGATAAAATTTCCTCATAGCGGTGGTACTAGTGGTGTGACACAGTGGCAGTTGCTTGCCTATGAAAAAAAAGAAAATGAAATCTGGTTTGTCCTCCTGAGCAATACAAAGGTACAATACAGAATATAGCAGGTGACAGAAGTACACTAGAACAGTGCCACATTGTAGCCTAACAAATGTTAAAGTATAACTAATTCGGTTGAAGTTCTTTGACATTAGCCATGAGTCTTTGTCAAGCAGAGTAAGAATATATCCTCGGATTTCTTCACCAGCCTGTTGCTATCACCTTATCCTCCCCAGCAAGTGTGTGGATTGATTGCTGTAATTTAGTCACACATCAATCAAAACCACACAGCCCGGGGGAAGAGGGTTAGGGTTTGAAAAATGGATGGGTACGGGGGTTTTTGGGAAAGGTTTTGGGAGACAAGAAAAAGTAGCACAGCATGGACAAACAATTGTGAACATAAACAAATCTTTGGGTACAAACCTATCCATCAATCTTTGAAAGTGCATACACTACTGCATGCATGTCAGTTAAAAGTAAGTAGTACTTTCGACAACTGTGGAAGAAAGAATGCGACAGTACAGGGCGTGGGTGGAAATATTGATAACTATATTCAACATAAGGTCTCTGTACCCAGATACCTGAGAGCCTTGCTGGTCACTATAAATCCATTCACAACAACACTCAATGGGGTTGGTCTGGAAGGTATAGTAGATAGAAAAGGAGAAATTGCTTTTTTTCTAGGTGTCCCCTCACTCACCAGGGTTGCCCCTTGGTGACATGCTTCATCATTGGGGCCATCCCAGTCCTCTACGGCCTGGGGCGTGCTGCGACTTGCGAATTACGTAGGAGCACTTACAAATGACTATGTGTGGTGCAGATGTGATAGTGGAGTGGACTAAGTGATGTGTTAAGGGATCAATTTAGAAGCAGAGAGAGATCCAAGAAATGCAGTCACAGTCAGAGAAAAAGGCAAGGGATACTGTATCTATGTGGTTGTAGTGGTCCTGTTGGAAGTGGTAAGTAAGTTGCCTGCAGAAAAAAAATCCTCCTTTTAGCGGCACTCCTCCATTGCAGCCGACGCTTCGTCCATCGATGTTGGTCACCAGAAGACACCCTGTAAAAAAAAGCACAGCATAGATAAACAATGGAACATAAACAATTCTTTGGGTACAAACCTATCCATCAATCTTTGAAAGTGCATGCACTACTGCATGCATGTCAGTGAAAAGTAAGTAGTACATTCGACAACTGTGGAAGAAAGAATGCGACAGTACAGGGCCTGTGTGGAATTATTGATAACGATATTCAACATAAGGTCTCTGTACTTAGCCAGATACCCGAGAGCCTTGCTGGTCACTATAAATCCATTCACAACAACACTCAGTGGGGTTGGTCTGGAAGGTATAGTAGATAGAAAAGGAGAAATTGCTTGTTTTCTAGGTGTCCCCCCCTCACTCACCAGGGTTGCCCCTTGGTGACATGCTTCATCATTGGGGCCATCCCAGTCCTCTACGGCCTGGGGCCTGCTGCGACTTGCGAATTACGTAGGAGCACTTACAAATGACTATGTGTGGTGCAGATGTGATAGTGGAGTGGACTAAGTGATGTGTTAAGGGATCAATTTAGAAGCAGAGAGAGATCCAAGAAATGCAGTCACAGTCAGAGAAAAAGGCAAGGGATACTGTATCTATGTGGTTGTAGTGGTCCTGTTGGAAGTGGTAAGTAAGTTGCCTGCAGAAAAAAAATCCTCCTTTTAGCGGCACTCCTCCATTGTAGCCGACGCTTCGTCCATCGATGTTGGTCACCAGAAGACACCCTGTAAAAAAAGCACAGCATAGACAAACAATGGAACATAAACAATTCTTTGGGTACAAACCTATCCATCAATCTTTGAAAGTGCATGCACTACTGCATGCATGTCAGTGAAAAGTAAGTAGTACATTCAACAACTGTGGAAGAAAGAATGCGACAGTACAGGGCCTGTGTGGAATTATTGCTAACGATATTCAACATAAGGTCTCTGTACTTAGCCAGATACCCCAGAGCCTTGCTGGTCACTATAAATCCATTCACAACAACACTCAGTGGGGTTGGTCTGGAAGGTATAGTAGATAGAAAAGGAGAAATTGCTTGTTTTCTAGGTGTCCCTTCACTCACCAGGGTTGCCCCTTGGTGACATGCTTCATCATTGGGGCCATCCCAGTCCTCTACGGCCTGGGGCGTGCTGCGACTTGCGAATTACGTAGGAGCACTTTCAAATGACTATGTGTGGTGCAGATGTGATAGTGGAGTGGACTAAGTGATGTGTTAAGGGATCAATTTCGAAGCAGAGAGAGATCCAAGAAATGCAGTCACAGTCAGAGAAAAAGGCAAGGGATACTGTATCTATGTGGTTGTAGTGGTCCTGTTGGAAGTGGTAAGTAAGTTGCCTGCAGAAAAAAAATCCTCCTATTAGCGGCACTCCTCCATTGCAGCCGACGCTTCGTCCATCGATGTTGGTCACCAGAAGACACCCTGTCCACTGCCTGCCTGATGCTGAATTGTGGCTCGCTACTGTGAAGCCTGACTCCATCCTTTTTTCCCCATTGCAGAGACTGAAACCCGGCCTGTAATTATTCAACGAAAAACAGGAAGTGATATAATATTACAACACCACTGATAAATAAATATAAGGTATGTAGGCTGTGGAGTGCAAAAAGTCACAATTTGATTTTCCTAGTAGACAGTACAATATTTTTGAAAGTGCGTACTCTGAGTCACCTTTTGAAGGATAAATAAGTATGGGCAAATTAATGTAGCGGATCTTGCCCCTCAAGCTAGGTGTACTGTAAACTGTGTTTTAGAACAAAATTAGATCTTCCTAGCAGTGCTCCCACCCAGACTCTTACTAAAGCCAGTCGCAAAAATGTAGAAGACCCCGAATCAAATCTCAAAAAACGAGGCCTAGCAGAAAACTGGTGACAAAACTTACTTTGAAAGTAAAAGTAGGCCGAAGTACCCCCTTCCTAATTACCCCTTACCCACCGTGGATTGCATTCAAACCACTTGCAAGCAACCAAGCAAAAGTAGCCATAGCCAGCATCGCTCCAAGACTCGAAATCCCCCCCACTCAAACACATGCAATAGAAATACTGCTAACCCTAACGAACCCTAAGTTAAGAATAGTGGCAAAGGCTTTCTTTAACTATGCCAAATCCCCCCTTTCCCACCATGGATTTTCTTCAAATGACTTGCAACCAAAATTACACATTCTCACGAGTGCTCTAAGACCCCAGAACTCAGTTGGAAAAATCTAGAACACCCCGAAACACATGCAATCCTGCTGCTAGGGCTAACCCTAACGAACCCTAAGTTACAAAAAGTGCCAAAAGGCTTTTCCGCGAGGATTTTGTCCCAACCACTTCTACCCGGTATTAGACCTTCCCAGGAATGCCCCAAGACACGCCAACCCACCCGCCAAGAAGCATAACACCCCCAAACAGGCCAAAAGCATAATCTCATACTTGCAATATTTCTCGGCCTTCGGTCCAAACGCGCTGCGTAGCTAGGCCATAAGTCGGGGTTGCCACGACGGATTTCCTGAAAAGCAAATGCAATCAAGATTAGAGTGTCCCAGCAGTGCTCCCAGACCACGAAACTCACCCACAAACACCAGGAAGCCCCCCAAACAGGCCCCCGAAAACGCTACATTGAGCAAAATGTCAGAAATAGCCCAAAAAAAAATCGGCCTGGATTTTGTCCCAACCACTTCTACCCGGTATTAGACCTTCCCAGGAATGCCCCAAGACCCGCCACTCACCCACAAACAGACGGAACCCCCCCTAAGAGCACCTCAAAGGCAAGCAAGTCATCAAAAACACAAAAAAATTTCCGCCTGGGATTTGGTCCAAAACACTTTTATCCGGTATTAGAGCTTCCCAGCAATGGCCCCAGAGCCGTCAACCCAGGAGAAAACGAGTAGAAGACCCCCAAACAGCCAAAGAGCAAAAGTACAAAAATGGGGACTTAGTCAATTTTTCACAAATTTCCCAAATCACTCCGCGCGCGCTCTGCAGCTAGGCCCTAACTCCCCTCTGCCACCATGGATTTGCTTCAAACCTCTTGCAAAGTAAAGTATATATAGCCAGCAGTGCTCCCAGACCACAAAACTCACCCACAAACACCAGGAAGCCCCCCAAACAGGCCCCCGAAAACGCTACATTGAGCAAAATGTCAGAAATAGCCCCAAAAAAAATCGGCCTGGATTTTGTCCCAACCACTTCTACCCGGTATTAGACCTTCCCAGGAATGCCCCAAGACCCGCCAACCCACCCGCCAAGAAGCATAACACCCCCAAACAGGCCAAAAGCAAAATCTCATACTTGCAATATTTCTCGGCCTTCGGTCCAAACGCACTGCGTAGCTAGGCCATAAGTCGGGGTTGCCACGACGGATTTCCTGAAAAGCAAATGCAATCAAGATTAGAGTGTCCCAGCAGTGCTCCCAGACCACGAAACTCACCCACAAACACCAGGAAGCCCCCCAAACAGGCCCCCGAAAACGCTATATTGAGCAAAATGTCAGAAATAGCCCAAAAAAAATCGGCCTGGATTTTGTCCCAACCACTTCTACCCGGTATTAGACCTTCCCAGGAATGCCCCAAGACCCGCCAACCCACCCACCAAGAAGCATAACACCCCCAAACAGGCCAAAAGCAAAATCTCATACTTGCAATATTTCTTGGCCTTCGGTCCAAACGCACTGCGTAGCTAGGCCATAAGTCGGGGTTGCCACGACGGATTTCCTGAAAAGCAAATGCAATCAAGATTAGAGTGTCCCAGCAGTGCTCCCAGACCACGAAACTCACCCACAAACACCAGGAAGCCCCCCAAACAGGCCCCCGAAAACGCTACATTGAGCAAAATGTCAGAAATAGCCCAAAAAAAATCGGCCTGGATTTTGTCCCAACCACTTCTACCCGGTATTAGACCTTCCCAGGAATGCCCCAAGACCCGCCAACCCACCCACCAAGAAGCATAACACCCCCAAACAGGCCAAAAGCAAAATCTCATACTTGCAATATTTCTCGGCCTTCGGTCCAAACGCGCTGCGTAGCTAGGCCATAAGTCGGGGTTGGCACGACGGATTTCCTGAAAAGCAAATGCAATCAAGATTAGAGTGTCCCAGCAATGCTCCCAGACCACGAAACTCACCCACAAACAGACGGAACCTTCCCTAAGAGCACCTAAAAGGCAAGCAAGTCATCAAAAACACAAAAAAAATTATTCCTGGGATTTGGTCCAAACCACTTTTATCCGGTATTAGAGCTTCCCAACAATGGTCCCAGAGCCGTCAACTCACCTGCAAAGAGGTACAACAACACCCCCACAAGTGCTGAGTCTTTCTTCATTGAGCGTAAACCAGCCCTCTGGTTTGATGGAAATAGGAGTCTGGAGGAGGAGGATAGAGGAGCATGTTCTTCTGAACTTGTGAACCTGAGGAATGCAGACTGCGGCAACTTCAAATCAATTAGCAAACCAGCGAAGACAGTTCTGCTGATGGGCTTGATTTTGTGATTATCTGATTAAAGTTTGAAATATATTAACTGTGCACAACAAAGAAAGACAGACACACAGGAATAAAAGTGAATAGGGACGAAAAAGAAAGTTATTGATTCGTTGTCTCATTTTCAGGGCTCGGTATCACGGTCCAGGAATGAGAATAAGGCTTCGTCATCATACTCTGCGAATTCAGGCAGGGTGAGCTCAGTGTCACCTGACAGAGTAGAAATTCCCTCATCTATGTTGCTGGCCACCTCCTCTTCATCCGGCACGCTCTCTCGTACTCTGAAATCTGGTGGTATGAGGTGCTGATTCATCTTGATCATTGTTAACCTCTCCACATTTTTGGGCGAGAGGCGGCTCCGTTTGGGAGTTACAATCCCACCAGCCGCACTGAAAACCCGTTCAGAAGACACGCTTGCGAGTGGGCAAGACAAGTAGTTTAAAGCCAGGTTGGTGAGCTGTGGCCACAATCCTTTTTTCCCATGCCAATACGCCAATGGGTCAGAATTAACATAGACCTCTGTTGAGTCATTCAGATAGTCCTTCACCATCGACTCAAGGTCCTCATCCAAGGTTCCTCCACTTTGCTTAGCTCTTGCTGTGCCTCTGACCTTTTGAGAACCAAACCCACGCAGAGCTAGCCAATCCTCTTCAGCCTCCAATGTTTCTGTTGTGTTTCATGCAGATGATCCGGTTGCCGGTGTCTTTAACGGCTGAGAGGTCACTTGTGCCACAGCCACAGGTGCAGAAGTGGATTGTTTTGACTGGGGATGGCCTGCTGATGTACTGCCATTTCCTTCAATTTCCAGCCATTCTGTTTCAAACCTCTTGGCTGACAAGGCTAGCCAACGTTTGTACTTTGGAACATGTTCATCATCAAAAGGAAAGAATGCTTGGCCTGCCAGCGCCTTTTTGTAGCGTGGATCCAGAATAGTAGCACAAATGTAATGCTGTTCTGAGTGGATCTTTTTAAGACGTTCATCACCTTGTAGGAGCTCTAATAATTGCTCAGCCAGAAGCAAAGAGTCTTGGTTTTTGTCATCTTTTCCAAACACAGAACACACCTCCTTCAGTTGGTCCTCCAGCATGTACAACAATGGGATAGCTTTTCCCAAATTAGAGTCCTCCTTGCTGACTGCACGCGTGAAGAACTCAAAAGGACGAAGCCTGCGTGTCAGGCTTTCAACTATGTTCCATTGCGGCCCACCCATCCTCAGCTCCTCTGTACCCTCTTTAAGGAAATATTGATCGAGTTCCGTATACTGCTCATACAGACGCTCAAGCATGTAGAAGGTTGAGTTCCAACGTGTTACCACCTCCTGGATGAGTGCTTTCACTGGCATTTGACGTTGATATAGCAGGCTCCTCAGCTGCTTCCGGGCCTTAAAAGAATGGCTGAAATGCTTGCACATTTTTCGGCAGGTCTCCAATAAACTGTACGCTGCACTGCCTTTATTACCCAAGAATTTTTGGACAACCAGGTTTATACAGTGCGCCAAACACGGCACTCTGAAATAGTAACCGTCCCTCATGGCCTTAACTATATTGGCGCCATTGTCCGTGGAAACATAACCAACCTTGCGTTTTAGTGGGGACAGCCAGTTAAGGACCTTTGTGTTAAAGACATCCAAAATGTTTTCTGCTGTGTGACGTTTCTCCAAACCAAACATGGCTAGTGTTGCATGTTTCCGAGCAGCTTTAAAAACAATGTTCGTGTCAACACCTGTGTTTAGCTTTGCTTTAGCCCCTGAAAAAGAGACCCAGTGTGCAGTGATGCACATGTAATCAGCGCCTGCGCCATTGGTCCACATGTCTGTTGTCAGATGTATAGTGTGAACAGCACTCTTCTGCAAAGCTGCCCCAATCACCTTCAGAACATCTTCATGTAGTGCTGGAACCGCAACTCGGGCAAAATAGAACCGGCTAGGAACCTTCCATTTAGGGCAGAGCGCTGCCACTAATTCTAGAAAACCAACCCCTTCTACAAAAGAAAAAGGGAGAAGGTCCAGAGCTAGCATTTTAGCCAGCTTAGTGTTATACAGACGCGTCATTGGGTGGTTGCGTTCATATTGTGCTTCTGTAAACAACATCTTTTTAATGTTGCCCTGGACCAAGGATTTACGGGATGATGATGATATCTTCGACCCAGTTACGCTCGCTGATGAACTTTTCCACATTGATGTCTCACTCTCTCCCACACTCTTAGTGTGGCTCCCATGGGGTGTGCTGCTGACAAGGGTACTGGGTGTAAGTGAAGTGTTTGAATCGTCTTCTTCCTCCTCGTCATCATCAGATGAAAAATCAACGTTTTCATTGCGTGCAATTCGGGCTTCCTTGATCGCGTGTAGGTGCGCAAACCATTGGACATCGTGCGTTCTCCTAAGATGACCTCTCTGGCCTCCGGTACCATAGTTGGTACCAAACTTACCACGACTAACTCGAAGCTTACAAATGCTACAAATGGCTACGTTTTCCTTTTTTGGGCAAACACTAAAGAAGTCCCAAACTGGAGACTTGAAATGTCTTTGGGGGCCGGAGGAGGCGGCGATACTGGTGGTGGTGGTCCTGCTGCTAATGCCAGATGAAGTGGAGGATGTGGATTGACGAACTTCAGTACGTTTTGCACTTTCACCACCACGAATTGAGGTCGAGGACGAGGTGGGTACCTTCTTGCGAGGAAGAAATATGGAAGCGGTAGGTTTTGGTGTACTACTTAACTCCAAATCTAATGATTCCATTTCCATTGCCTCCTCGCCGACATCATCATCACGCTCAGCAGCTTCTCGGGATAGGGTCAAAATGTCTCTTTGCTGCATGCCCGGTGGGGCTGCAGTGACCTTTGTGATGACTGGCTCGTCGTCATCGTGAGAGGCTTCATCACCAGCAGTATCTGTCACTTCTTGTTGAGCCTCATCACACTCCATAGGTTTGAGTTTTTGGACGACCTTCCTTTTACGCTTAGGTACCGGTGTCAGATCATGGTGTGCCTCACTGTCAGACCGCAGTTGTGGTTCCCAAGACAGATCACTTGCATCAGAACGAGGTGGGCTTGAAGAAGATGTAGACACCCCCCTTGATCTTTTCCTTGCTAGGGATGTGGAAGACAATGAATGATCATCAGGAGGAGTGGCTTCCAATGATACCTCGGCTTCATTGTCGATTTCCTGATGTGCCCCTACTTCGGGAGGAACAACTATTGTGGGCACTTGTGAACCTCCATGCACCTTTGCTTGCGCATCTCCTTTTGCTGCCTCTCCTTCCACATGTACTTGGGCGTGTACTTGCACATGGTGTTGTTGTTGCGGCTGTGGTTGTTCAACACTTGTCAGATGAGTTACAACAACCTGTGTTGATTCAGGGACATTGCTGCTACTTTCTTGCGATGAGCCAACATCACTGGTCGATGGTGATTGGAGAAGTACACTGACTGCCTCTGAAGCACTCAAGGGCTTTGACTTAAGTTGGCGTGGTGGTGGAGGCACTGAACCCAATGGAGCAGGGGTGCTGCTCCCAGCTTGGTCCCCAGCAGATCCTGCTGCTGCAGGCGTACTTTTTTTTTTCTCCCAAAAAACGTGGCGGGTGGCACACCAGCCTCCTTGGTAACTTGCTTCTTCTGCTCCTTACTAGCAACTTTCTTGCTAGAGGAGCTACGGAGACCTTTCTTTGGGGCCATCTTCTTCAGAGCAGGTCAGACAGCAGGCCGCAGTTGCACGAATTGTAGAGTTGTCTGAGGCCAGACGTGACGTCGCGTGACGTTATGCTGCACACACACACCGCTGCAGGACTTCTTCCTGGCACTGGTGGTTCTCTTGAGTCTTGTGCACCTAAAAAAAATGGAAGACAGAGGAACATCAGTTCAGTTATAGAGCACAAAAAAATCGAAAAACACTGCAAAATCAGCACAATCCCAATCCATCCATGCCCTCCATAATGTTTAAATTCAAGACAACCCACAGAAAGACTAGGCCCATGCAAGACTCACTACCCCTGGGCATAAATAAAGGTTGAAAAGTAGGCAAAATGGTTGGAGGCCTAACAACAAAGCCTGCATTAAAAATGGCCACTTGCCTGCCAGCACATGGCCAGTGCCTGTAGCTGCACTCAAAATGGCCACCAGCCACATGGCCTGTCCCTCCCCATGAACACCCCCAAAAATCGAAAAACACTGCAAAATCAGCACAATCCCATTCCATCCATGCCCTCCATGATGTTTAAGTTCAAGACAGCCCACAGAAAGACTAGGCCCATGCTAGACTCACTACCCCTGGGCATAAATAAAGGTTGAAAAGTAGGCAAAATGGTTGGAGGCCTAACAACAAAGCCTGCATTCAAAATGGCCACTTGCCTGCCAGCACATGGCCAGTGCCTGTAGCTGCACTCAAAATGGCCACCAGCCACATGGCCTGTCCCTCCCCATGAACACCCCCAAAAATCGAAAAACACTGCAAAATCAGCACAATCCCATTCCATCCATGCCCTCCATGATGTTTAAGTTCAAGACAGCCCACAGAAAGACTAGGCCCATGCTAGACTCATATACCCCTGGTGAAAAGGCCACAAGTACAGGCCCAAAAAACGAAAATCACTGAAAAATCTGCACAATCCCATTCCATCCATGGCCTCCATGATGTTTAAATTCAAGACAACCCACAGAAAGACTAGGCCCATGCAAGATTCACTACCCCTGGGCATAAATAAAGGTTGAAAAGTAGGCAAAATGGTTGGAGGCCTAACAACAAAGCCTGCATTCAAAATGGCCACTTGCCTGCCAGCACATGGCCAGTGCCTGTAGCTGCACTCAAAATGGCCACCAGCCACATGGCCTGTCCCTCCCCATGAACACCCCCAAAAATCGAAAAACACTGCAAAATCAGCACAATCCCATTCCATCCATGCCCTCCATGATGTTTAAGTTCAAGACAGCCCACAGAAAGACAAGGCCCATGCTAGACTCACTACCCCTGGGCATAAATAAAGGTTGAAAAGTAGGCAAAATGGTTGGAGGCCTAACAACAAAGCCTGCATTCAAAATGGCCACTTGCCTGCCAGCACATGGCCAGTGCCTGTAGCTGCACTCAAAATGGCCACCAGCCACATGGCCTGTCCCTCCCCATGAACACCCCCAAAAATCGAAAAACACTGCAAAATCAGCACAATCCCATTCCATCCATGCCCTCCATGATGTTTAAGTTCAAGACAGCCCACAGAAAGACTAGGCCCATGCTAGACTCAAATACCCCTGGTGAAAAGGCCACAAGTATAGGCCCAAAAAACGAAAATCACTGAAAAATCTGCACAATCCCATTCCATCCATGGCCTCCATGATGTTTAAATTCAAGACAACCCACAGAAAGACTAGGCCCATGCAAGACTCACTACCCCTGGGCATAAATAAAGGTTGAAAAGTAGGCAAAATGGTTGGAGGCCTAACAACAAAGCCTGCATTCAAAATGGCCACTTGCCTGCCAGCACATGGCCAGTGCCTGTAGCTGCACTCAAAATGGCCACCAGCCACATGGCCTGTCCCTCCCCATGAACACCCCCAAAAATCGAAAAACACTGCAAAATCAGCACAATCCCATTCCATCCATGGCCTCCATGATGTTTAAATTCAAGACAACCCACAGAAAGACTAGGCCCATGCAAGACTCACTACCCCTGGGCATAAATAAAGGTTGAAAAGTAGGCAAAATGGTTGGAGGACTAACAACAAAGCCTGCATTCAAAATGGCCACTTGCCTGCCAGCACATGGCCAGTGCCTGTAGCTGCACTCAAAATGGCCACCAGCCACATGGCCTGTCCCTCCCCATGAACACCCCCAAAAATCGAAAAACACTGCAAAATCAGCACAATCCCATTCCATCCATGCCCTCCATGATGTTTAAGTTCAAGACAGCCCACAGAAAGACTAGGCCCATGCTAGACTCAAATACCCCTGGTGAAAAGGCCACAAGTACAGGCCCAAAAAATGAAAATCACTGAAAAATCTGCACAATCCCATTCCATCCATGGCCTCCATGATGTTTAAATTCAAGACAACCCACAGAAAGACTAGGCCCATGCAAGACTCACTACCCCTGGGCATAAATAAAGGTTGAAAAGTAGGCAAAATGGTTGGAGGCCTAACAACAAAGCCTGCATTCAAAATGGCCACTTGCCTGCCAGCACATGGCCAGTGCCTGTAGCTGCACTCAAAATGGCCACCAGCCACATGGCCTGTCCCTCCCCATGAACACCCCCAAAAATCGAAAAACACTGCAAAATCAGCACAATCCCATTCCATCCATGGCCTCCATGATGTTTAAATTCAAGACAACCCACAGAAAGACTAGGCCCATGCAAGACTCACTACCCCTGGGCATAAATAAAGGTTGAAAAGTAGGCAAAATGGTTGGAGGCCTAACAACAAAGCCTGCATTCAAAATGGCCACTTGCCTGCCAGCACATGGCCAGTGCCTGTAGCTGCACTCAAAATGGCCACCAGCCACATGGCCTGTCCCTCCCCATGAACACCCCCAAAAATCGAAAAACACTGCAAAATCAGCACAATCCCATTCCATCCATGCCCTCCATGGTGTTTAAGTTCAAGACAGCCCACAGAAAGACTAGGCCCATGCTAGACTCAAATACCCCTGGTGAAAAGGCCACAAGTACAGGCCCAAAAAACGAAAATCACTGAAAAATCAGCACAATCCCATTCCATCCGTGCCCTCCATGATGTTTAAATTCAAGACAACCTACAGAAAGACTAGGCCCATGCTAGACTCAAATACCCCTGGTGAAAAGGCCACAAGTACAGCCCAAAAAACGAAAATCACTGAAAAATCAGCACAATCCCAATCCATCCATGGCCTCCATGGTGTTTAAGTTCAAGACAACCCACAGAAAGACTCAGTCCACCCACCACTGAGTACCCCTGGGCAAAAGGCCCCAAAACAGCCCAAAAATCGAAAATTCCAAAATTTTAATTGCAGCAACTGTAATGCCCCAAACAAACTTACTTGTCAAATTTCTAATCCAACAGTGATCCAAAGAAAGTCAAAAAGGCCTCAAATCCAAATATCCAGCAGCATCCACAAAAAGTGATCCTTCCAGCTCCAGACCCAAATGAAAAGTGACCAGGAGATGGACAAAGCACTGGGAGGAGCCTGCTGAACAGGAACAGGAAGTTGAAGACTGTGGGGCACTTCCTTCCTCCCACCCCCCTGCCCCCCTCCCCAAAATGGACTCCTCGCTAAAAAAGTGCAGGCAAATGTCAAACTAAGGAGTTATTCAGATAAAAATCATCATTTCTAGAAGGTTTATGCTGCTTGCTGGTGGATTTCTTATGCAGATTTGCAAATTTTATATTTTCGCTTGTGCGAGATTGTTGCTGCTCGCCGCATCTCAAATCTCGCAATTGCGAAGTACCGCGAGACGTGATCTCGCCGTACTCGCGTTGACAAACTCTCGCTGTGCAAGTTGGCAAGCCGCGATGACGTAATCGCGCTCGCCAAATTCCCGCGGGATCACACAGCAAGATCCAAAATGGCGCAGCACTCGCAAAATATCGAGAAAAACAACTCGGCAAACGATGATAAACGCCGCGCGCTGCAAAAATTGTATCACCAATGCCGCGCGCCGCAAAAAAAATCCTCTGCGTGCGAATTTGCGGATTTTGCGGGAAATTCGCAAATCTCGCGGATTGCGAATTTCCCAAAAATCCGCAAAATCCGCGAGCGTAACGGATTTTCCGCCCATGCTTACCCTGCATCCCCTCCGTCGCAGGGGGACCTGGCGGCGGCTCCTCCACTGAGGCGCAGGAGCGTCGCCCCACTGCTTTTAGCAGTGGAAATGAAGGAAAAATGAAATGATAATAACTGGACCTTATTATTATTCGATATGTTCCTGCATCTTTGGGGCGGGGCTGCGGTGCTCTCAGAGCAGGGGAAGGAGCGGTGGCACTCTCTGAAGTCCGCATGAATGTTCGACCGGCCCTCTCTGGCCGGCCAAACAGTCCTGCACATTTTGCATGTTCTCCATGCAGGCTGCATTGTAGCCAGTATGGAGAACACGTCCAGACCCTCATTCCCCATCTTAGAGCCGAACCATGGTGCTCAGACCAATCACAACCCTGCAGCATTGTGATAGGTCAGGGAAGCCTGGCAGCATCATCTCTTGCCTAGAGTGGAGGTACGATGACGTTGAGGTACGACAGGGAGAGACGCGAGGAGGTAAGTTTTCTTTTTTTTATCTTTACCCCCGCCCTTCACTCCACTCCCGATATGTGCCAGCCGCTACTGCCTTCAAAGGCGGTCCAATCTCCAACCTTTCTGGGGGCTGTGTTCAACCCAAAAACAATGAATACTTGCGAGATATATGAAACTCAAGGGGCCCCTCATCACATTCTGCAAGGGGGCTACATCATTTTATGTTACAACACTGTCTCTTTACCCACTTCCATAACAATCACCACGAGTAAGCACCATCTGTTCGGTGACGCCTGTCGAGGCACACTGTGACATCTTTAACCTGGTGGCCCCTTACATATCTTCATGCTTATAGGCAACCTGAACGTCCATGAGTGTCTCAGTTTTGCACAAATAATGTGTATATCCCTGGACTGGGGGGCAGAATTAAATCAGGCTCCCCTTCTGACCCACTCAGGCCACCCCAATTTTTAGAATCACTCTCACTGCTTCAGCAGCCGCTATGCCATATACTGAATCGGTCCTTCGCTACGGCTATAGTCCCAGTTGCTTGGAAGGAGGCCTATGTGTCTCCTAGCATCAAGAAGACTATGTTAGATGCTTCAAAGCCTGAGAATTTTAGACCAATCTCACTTCTTTCTTGGGCGGCTAAGATTGCTGAAGCCCACGTGAACAACATCCTATCACGTTTCTTGAGTACTCATAACATCCTGGACCTGTCACAGAATGGTTTCCGGCCGGGCCACAGCACGGAAACGGCCCTGCTTGCCACCACGGAACATCTGCGGAATGTTCTGGACGCCGGTCAAAGTGCAGCGCTCATTCTACTAGATCTGAGCGCTGCCTTTGACACGGTCTCACATCATATCCTCCTCCATCGTCTGGAGGCAGCAGGGGTTATTGGCACCGCCCTGGATTGGTTTAGATCCTTCTTAGCGGAGAGATCTTTCCGTGTGTCGGCCCCGCCGTTCCTTTCTCAATCTCATTCTATTGGCCAGGGGGTACCGCAAGTCTCAGCTCTGAGCCCGGCGCTGTTCAACCTTTATGTACAGCCTCTGGCTGCTGTCGCGAAAAGTTGGGACCTTACGATGGTGTCTTACGCGGATGACACCCAGCTGGTCATCACCTTAGCTGAGGGGCCATCAGTAGCGGCATCCAGATTCAGAGAGGGGATGACAGCAGTGGCTCAATGGATGACAGAAAACCACTTGCAACTTAACACCAGCAAAACTGAAGTCTTGCTGGTGGGAAAGAAGGCTGCCTTGTGGAATGAGCATTGGTGGCCAGTGCCCCTTGGTCCTATGCCTGCGCCTAAGGCAGTTGTAAAGAACCTTGGGGTCTGGATGGATGATACGCTGACTTTCCAGACCCATACCAAGAGAGTTGCTGCCACCTGTACAGGATTACTGAGAGGTCTTAAACCCCTTCTGAAATCCTTTGACCCGATAGTACGTCAGCTAATTGTTCAGTCCACCATCCTGACCCGCTTAGATTATGCCAGCTCTCTGCTTTTAGGGGCCAACAAAGCAGAAATTAGGCGGCTGCAATGGGTTAAAAATTCTGCAGCCAGAATTTTGGTAGGTCTCCCCTGTCACTGTCCAGCTGGGGCTACAATTCAAGGGTTGCACTGGCTTCCGATCTCTAAACAGATCCAGTTTAAAGTCCTCCCTCTGTATATCGTTTAGGATCATTAAAACTAGCAGACCAGCACTTCTGGGTGACCTTTTGACCCCGTATGTGCCTACCCGACAGTTGCGTTCACTAGGTCAGCAACTGGTGACTGTCCCGCGGTTCAAACGTAGTAGGGCTGGAGGGCGTTCATTTCGCTATCTGGCTGCCAAGCTATGGAATTTTCTACCGATATCTATCCGCGGTATGGAGAACCTGCTTGCATTTCGGAAGGCTATTAAAACCTTCCTCTTTGCTTCTGTATAGATTATAGCTAGGTTTGCCATTTCCTGCCTTGTTTGTTTCCTGGGTAGGTAGATCCGATAGCGCCGGGACGCCCCTTCGCTGGTACAGCTGTGCGCTTTAGAAAACTATTAACATTAACATTTTGTCCCTTAAGCCATGAGTCTTGATTGTGCTGCTCACAGCCGTAGTATTTGCCTGTTGCCGGGACTTTGATTGCTGGACACTGGGAGAACCTCCGGGACTTTGGTTGCTGGACACTGGGAGAACCTACCGTTTTTGGGGGCGAACTTTGATTGTACTCACTGCCTCGCGGGACTGCGAGGACCAGCCTGCATTGCGGCGTGCGATCAGCCGCAGCTGGTCCTCTTCCCGCCACACCCCCCTGCAGCTCTTAACGGGTTGCGGCCCCCGCTTCACGGGTGCCACTCGCAGCCGTAGTATTTGCCTGTTGCCGGGACTTTGATTGCTGGACACTGGGAGAACCTCCTGGACTTTGATTGCTGGACACTGGGAGAACCTACCGTTTTTGGGGGCGAACTTTGCTTATGCTCACTGCCTCACGGGACTGCGAGGACCAGCCTGCCTTATGGCATGCGATCAGCCGCAGCTGCTCCTCTTCCCGCTCACACCTCTTTTGACTTCCTACTTATTTACCTCCTACCACCGCGTCTCACTGGACGCGCGCGGGCGAAGCCCGGGCCAAGGGCGGGCCCGTTTACGCCCGTTCAAGTACGTACAAGGGCGGGGCGGGCCACCCCCTTTATATTTTTGTAACTTGTGGTTCACACTGTACACACTGTATGTCCCCCTATTTGTATCATTGCCTTGTTTTCATTGCAAATGGCTGCTAAGGAAGGTAGTAGCAAGATGGTTAGTGCAAACTTAATTAGTTCTATGGACAAATTCATTACCAGGGTGAATTCCGCTATTGATCTGGGTATCTCACTAATGGAGAGGCGGGTCTCTCAGGATCTGGCACTTGCCAGAAGATCCTCAATGGGTCCAATAGCTAATGTTAGGACACCGGCTAATCATTATAGCCCTAATAATCCCGATGCACTCCCTCTTTTGGAATCTCTAATCCCCGATCTGGTGGTTTGTGACACCGATTATTTTTCTGAAGGGAACCAAACCATGGCCTATGATTTGCTTACGATAACTCCCCATGAATTACCAACAGAGCCTAGTCCCGTTATGGAGTATAATACCAGACACGAATGTTTACCACTCCAAGATGGCTGACAAAACTCTAAGTGGAGTGACAAGCACTAGTCCTCTTTCATTGTATGTAAATAGCACCTAGCACAAATGATTTTCACCGTGACCAAGCCTTAGTGGCGAAACGCGTCGGTAGGCAGCTACCAGATTTTGTGCCTTAAATAAAAGAACATTGAAGCATCCAGAAGTAGCCTGCGTATTTTCTTCGTGAAGGAAGAAAGTTGTACTGCATGTTAAAGGGTGTCCGGCACCCACGCAGGCTCGCCCGGAACATTGAAACCAGGAGCAGCCGGGAATGGTGGTTTGTTTATGTTGCAAATGCTCCAGGTTTCCTGTGAACGAACTCCGTGATACCAATTGACAGAAGGACAGAGTTATTGTGTATCAAGTGGCGGAGGAGGAGATTGATGACTGAACGTTGATGTGCAAACGTGCAGACCGGCAGCAGTAAGACCTGAATCCAACTCCAGGTGGAAGCAGCTATGCGGTAAAAGAAACGCGAGGGCTGCTCCGTCAGGAAAGCCGGTGCGCATTTAAATCTCCATTTGTTCATGGTAGCGGAGTGGATTAAAACGGGAACAGTGCTGTTTTTCCACGTTTGGATGCTGAACGCGCTGGGCTCAGCGCATTAACCGAAAACAAGACGCAAGAGATGGCGGCTCGCTTTGAAGCTAAGAGGAAAGAGGTATCAGATCGTCTCTTTTTTAATGATACTGCAACTGGAACCAACACCGAAGGGCAACCGCAAAGTGAACATTCATTACTAAGTAACGAGGTAAAAATACAGCAACTATTTGATAAGCTGGATAAACTGCATCGTAAAGAGGAGGCTAAATGGTGGGAAGCCGAATCTCTGCACCTTACATTCAGTTCAGAATGGGAACTCTTCCAGTTCGTGAACGTACATGTAAGTGGAAACCACCCAACCAAACACCTGTTGACTGTCCATTTCGTACCGGTGTACCTGAAACTATCCCGCATTTTTTCTTTGTATGTCGTGCTTATAGCAAACCTAGGTCAAAATGGTTAAAACCTGTCTGCCGTCAGCTTAAGACCAAGAATTACTCTTCTGCCCTCAGAATTGTGCAGACAGATCCTAACACCACCCAAGTTTGTGGGGTGGCCAAATTCCTTAGTTGGGCATGGGTGATCAGACTGAAAGACTTACGCTGACCTTATAAGGCAACCACCTTTTAACATTGTCTAAAGCTGTAATTGGTTTAATACATTTTGATCATTCTTGTATTTTTGTCAAAGTGCTTTTTAATGTATGTCCCAAATGAATTGTGATTTTAATTGTAGATGTGCTTTTTAAGATATTTCATATCGAAATAAAGCTTTGTACTACTACTACAACAGATGACAAGAGGTGCCTATCTGTACTGCTGCTGGTTCCCCTACCTATGGCTCATCAACTAATCTGTCAATAAATCCACCAATCAGGATTTGTATAGCACTGCTAATCATCCATGAGGGTATCCAGGCGCTGAGAGTGCTGGTGCAGGGGGGCTCAGTTGAAGCGCCAGGTCTTGAGTCCTTTCCTGAATTCCAGCAGAGAGAATGAGGTCCATAGGTAAAGTGGGAGGTCGTTCCAAAATTTTGCAGCAAAATAGAAGGAACATCCTCCATGGTTGCTGCAGCAGATGCAGGGGGTGTGAGCGAGGCAGAGGGAGGTGCAGCAGTGCTGTCTGGAAGGAAGGTGGAAGTTCAGTCGGTGGTTGATGTACGCTGGTCCCTGGTTGTGGAGGGCTTTGAAGTGTGGGTCAAAATCTTGAACTGGCACTTCTTCTGAATGGGGAGCCAGGAGACCTTCTTGAGGTGGAGGTGATCTGGGTCCATGTAGAGAGGTCTAGGATGAGTCTGGCCACTTAGTTCTGTATTTTTTGCAGTCTCTTAAGGAGGTGCGAAGCATTTCCTAAGTAGATTGCGTTTCTGTGGTCCAGTCGGGTGGTGACAAGGGTTGTGTGACGGTCAATCCGGTGTCGCTGGGAAGCCATTTGAAGATCTTCCGCTACAGTCTGAAGTCCTGTTATTAGCGTAGTCTATTCATTCTTTCTCTAGTCTGTTTTTTTCTATCCTTGCTTTGGGCAGGACATTGATATCGTACCTGGAAGGAGAGTGTCCAGTCCCTGGCCCTGCTACTGGGGGGCAACTCCACAATACATCTCTCATAGTAACCCCATTATACATGTCTCCGCAGTAATCCCACCATGCATCTCGCTGCAGTATCCCCATTGTACATATTTCTGAAGTAACCCTATGTAAGACATTAGGTCTTTGATTAAGGGGGGTGAAGAACCTTCTCAAGCAACAACCTTAATCCTTGTCAGGGTGAACCACAAAAGTAACTAAACTAACCTTCTGGTTGCTTGATATAAATATTGCCAGGCTTAATTTAGAGGTGCTATGCTAAGTATATATGCAGTACAAAAACAATATTAAAGTAAAATACAACACAAGAAAAATCCCACACGAAGATAAAAAAAATGGATACATTTTTAATAAATAAAATGACATCAAAACTAATTAAATCCAACAAGTAGATTCAGAGCTATGAATTTCTAACATTTATAGTGAAAAAATAGGGCCTAAAAGATCAAGCCATCAACTGCGGGCATGTAGTATCTCAAGACCAGGACAAAGTCAAAAGTTATGGAAAACGTTTAAGATACATGAAGTGTATTGTGCCTGGTCTTGCCTTAATTTCAGACTTAAAAGAAATTTCAAAGAAAAGTTCCTGGGGAGGTAAAGTTCAGCAGGGCATGGCAACGAGCAGTGTTCGAGGATGATGCACAGTCATCGGGAAGCCACTGGACGAAGTTGTGGTGAAGATTTCTATGTTTGGACTTTGTCACTCTATTAGAAGTCCAAAATCTCAAGTGGGGCAAAATGGCATGTTGTAGTTGTACCCTGATCCACAAGGCTGGATACTCCTTCCTCTGGAAGTCACTGAACAGGATTTGCTGCTGTGGGAATAACGTACCAGGAGCTACCGTAAAGTCATGCCTGCCATTAATGTGCCTATGATTGATCTGCGAGCAGGTAGGTCCTGGTCTCCTGCTAGTTTTCATTCCAACTTTTGGTGGAAAATTCTCCAAGTCCCATGTTTCAGATTTTGGATGTAGAAACACATTAAGCACCACTTTCAAGAGTCCTGAACTGCTTGGCACCACTTAAGGAATCAGGGCTCACTCCAGTCAGAGGCCAGGTGAGGGTACAAAGTCTCTGGAGCTTAGCTTTAGCTCACATAGGAGGTCAGCTAACTTGTCCTTGGAGTCACTTTGGTAGAACTGGGATCAAGCAGTAAGGCAGGCCTCAAGAAGCGGGGCAATCCTTTGAGGTACAAGGCAGGTTTAATCAAGCAGCAGGGCGGTCCTCTGGTAGTTGCAGGACAGTCCTCTGAGGTACACAGTGGGCCTCAAGCAGCAGGGCAGTCCTCTGAAGTACAAGGCAGTAATTCTGGGGATTCTCCACAGGTGCAGGATTGAACTGAAGAGTTGGTCTGAGGGTCCAAAATGTATACCATGTCACAGCTTTTAAAGTGGGAGAAACCTTTAGGCTATTTCCCCATCTGGTTCGGTAAACTTCCTTCCTTCCCAATCCTTGGGTTCCAAGGGGTCTAAGGTGGCAATAGGCTGGTGTCACGTTCCTTTGTGAGTGTGCTGGAGGAAGCCCTTTGAAATGTAAGTGGGGAGGGAACAGCCCCACCCACTCATACCTGGCAGGATGGACAATCCTGCCAACACTTAGTCCCCTTTTGTCTCACTGCCTGAGAGGAATAAACAAAGGCCAACTGACAACCTTTCACAGTCATGTGATCCAGAACACAGACAGCAGGCACCAAACAGGACAAGAAAATGACAACTTTCTAAAAGTAGCATTTCAGACTTGTGACTTAAAATCAGACTTTGCCATTAAAGAATGTAATTTACAATTCTTTTGAGACTAAACATGACATCGCTACCTGTTCGCAATCAAGACTACTTAACACCTTTTAAATGTAATAAGGTACCCCAATGTTATCCTAAGGAAGAGGTTGGTCTCACAGTAGTGAAAAGTGAATTTAGGAGTTTTTCACTACCAGGACATGTTAAACTAAAAAACACATACTTTTTCAATACAATGCACTCTGCACTAAGGGCTGTTTAGGGTCTGCACACCTGTTCTACTTTTAGATACAATGTACCCTGCACTAAGGGCTCTTTAGGCCAACCTTAAGGGTGACATATGTGCCTTAAAGAGGGGGGTTTAAGCCTGGCAAAGGTTTATTTTGCCAGGTCTACGTGGTAGTTTGAAACTGCACAAATGTGTTTTGAAGGGCTACTTAAGTAGGTGACACAATAAATGCTGCAGCTCCACTGGAAGTGGTTCATTTATATGCTCTGAGTACATGTAGTACCACTTTACTAGAGACATATAAGAAAATGTAATATGCCATTTGGGTGTAAGCACATTTTACCAAGTTTGAGGGATTGAGCACAATCCTTTTAGTCCTGGTTTGCAGTGGTAGAGTCCTAAAGCCAACTAAAATGACTTTCAGCATACAGGAGGGAATAAGGCAAAAAGTTTGCCGGGAAGACCACCCCAAAGTTTGTCAGGCCAAACACCCTAATATACATTGCTCATCAGTAACCTCACTATACATCTCTCTGCAGTAACCCCACTGAGTTCTCTCTGCACTAACCCCACTGTACATCTCTCCTCAGTAATCCAACTACACATCTCTTCACAGTAACCTCACTCTAAATATCTCTACAGCAACCCCACCGAATATCTCTCTGCAGTAACCCCACTGCACATATCTCCTCAGTAACCCCACTATACATCTCTCCACAGTAACTCCACTATACATCTCTTCTCAGTAACCTCATTATATATCTCTATATCTCTCCTCAGTAACCGGACTGTACATATTTCCACAGTAACTCCAACATACATCTCTCCTCAGTAACCTCACTACACGTCTCTCAGCTGTAACCCCACTGAACATCTCTCCTCAGTAAACTCATTATACAGCTATCCGCAGTTACCACACTATGCATCACTCTTCAGAAACCCCATTGTACATCTCTTCTCAGTTACCCAATTATGCATCTCTCTGCATTAACCCAACTTTACATCTCTCCACAGTAACCCCACTGTACATCGCTGTGCATAACCCTACTATACATCTCTTTTTTTAGCATGTTAGATGTCTGTTACATGATTCATCCTGGTCTTCTTATGGTGCATTCTGATAAACGAAGCTCACCTGGCCGAGTTGCCACTGGGCTCTCGGTTGCCCTCTGGGCATCCTTGGTGACCTTGTGTGTTCCTCATCTGCATGTGAAGACAGTCTCATGGATAGGTTCATCCTGACTGAGTGGCGATGACAATGTTGCTCCCCAAGTAGAGACATTTAGCAGTACTTTCTTATAGTGACTATCTGATTTTCTTTTCTGAGGTTGTTACACCATTGTCTAGTTTTCATCATATATGTGGTCTTCTTGTGTTTCCCTCTTGACGTTTTAATATGCCTTGATTGTTCTCTTTTTGAGTGTCTTTGGCACAGAGGTTGGTATTCGCTGAAAGGGGTGTTCACTGGAGAAGGTTTGTAGGAATTGATCACTCGAGCATCAGTGTGGGAGGGCACTCACACATGGTGGATTTTTGTGGTAGACCATCAACACCTGCCACATTTCCTTGTCCAGTGGGTACTATTTAAATTCAGCCTATTGAGTGATCTCTTGAGTGTACTCATGACTCAACCCTTCGGTTTAAGATTAAAAAGGGATTCTATTCACTAACGCAGTACACCTGAGATGTTGTTGTTGAAATTGTGAAACTCATTGTAGGTGAAATTTGGCCCACGGTCTGATTCGACTGCCTGGGGTAATCCCCACATGTTGAATATGCCATCTTGGGCACTATTTTGAAATTATTTTCACTAATGATAAAGGTGAATATTCTTCCATGGTTACAGTTAGATATCATGTCTGTGGCTACCGGGTGCCAGACTTTTGCAGGAAGAGCGAACACCTGTAGTGGTGATGGTTTATTTCAACGGTGCAACTGCACAGATCGCACACTTAGAATGGTGGCTCTTCCATTTTGTTCACCACTGGGAACCCGATCCTTTTATTCAGATTCCATTTTGTGGCACCATTGCCCTGAGTCATTATTGTGCCCGATACACTACTTGTTTGTATAGATAACTGAGAAGACCTTTCCATGTCCCACGTAGGAGCTGTTCAGCTGCAACTACCAACAGTTCTTTGTGAATGCTGTTAAATGCTTAGATCTTTTGTTTATCTTTGTCCTAGGATCCTATTTTTGATCACTGTGTTGTCTCCATCTCTGCGATCAGATTAGCTGCTTGGTTTGTTGTCATCCTCTTTTGAGGCATCCAGAACTCCTTAGAGGGCCTTCAGAATTGCCCAGTGGAGTAGGGTATGCATCAACTGTCCCACCAATGATGGTGGTGGGGGGAGTACCTTGAAAGATAGCCAGCTGTGTTTTTATCTTTCCCAGGCTTTCAATCTTTTTCATGCAATCTAAATATTCACTCTGTTATTATGTGGTGTATATTGGACTTTGAATTACAAACTTTGTTCAAAGTGCTCAAATGTTTTGTGAAGTTGGGAGAACTCTTTCCCGTATATAAACATATGGGAGTGATCACAAGCCCACACTACTATCAGGCATTAACTCTCTGGCTGTGAATGCCCTCTAATTCTGATAGACATCTGCTGGCATTAGGCTCTACGTGTGAGAAGGATTAATCCTTCCTAAGACTTTGGAGAGATGGTTTAACAAATCTTATAGGGTGGAATATACTCTCGCTTCCTTGTTTAGGAGTGGAAGTGTGTCATATTGTTTGCCGCAGTCACAGCTTAATTGATGTGCCTCTACTTTCTCGCATGCTTGACACCATTTAAAATCTTCGCACTGTATTTGCAACACTCTGGGGGGTGATCTTAGTGTGACATAATCCTTGATGTAAATTGAAAACAAGTCTCAACATCCGCAATCTTATTTAAGCACAAATAAGAGGCGTCCCATCATCTTTATATTCTTCAATCTTTTCTTTAATTGAAAGCAGATTCTTCTGCCAGCCAACACGTGTTTTGTCAGTGGGTGTGTCACCCTAAGACTTTCTCAGGGCAGCATCAACAGTGAGTTAGGCATCTGTTAGAGTTTGGCAGACTTTCTTTAGTGCTCTGTCATGTTCCTGTTTGGTTGAACCAAAGCCCAGTATGTAATTGCTGCAGTTAAATGTTTTTAGAATGGTCCTAATTACATTTCATTTGACTTCCTGAAAGATTTCAGCAACTGATAATACCCCAAAACTGAGACGCGTTTAAGTGAACAGTCATAGGCTTGTCGAGAACATCATCTATTATCAGATTCTTCTAGTTCGAGTTGAGAATATCACTTGCTGAGGTCAAGACCAGCTAGTATCCAGCCCTGTTCATCTGGGTGACCGTGTTTGATATGTGAGATATTTGGCTTTGTACGGATGTCACTTCCATACTTGATTCTTGGGATCAATGGCACTATATAATGGTAAACAATATCGTTCACAAAAATATTGTGTCAAAAATATTGCTTACCATAAGAGCATGTCCCTACACTTAAAATGGTAAGTACCAAAATATGAAAAACTATACAATTGATGCCAATACGGTCCATAAACATAAAAAGTTTAGAGATTTTAATGTGAATTATTGAAAGTAGTGTATGTTCCGTATTTAAATATATACATTTAATATAATATAAATTGAATAAATTCCATTAAATATTAAATACATTCTACTAATATGTAATACTATATTTAAATATATACTCAAACACACATATATACATATATAAGTACTCTCAAGTTCAGCGTGTTGCCCGCCGGGCTCCACATCGCCGATCGTGCATGTTTGCTGCGCTTCGCCGCGCGCTGCAATTCCAATCCCTTAGTCGGTGTACTCAGATTCGAACAAAACTACGGCACTCTAATGCTGTGTTTAATCCAATTGGTTTATTTTCTGAAAAGAGCGGAAGACACAATGTGTCTTCCGCCCTTTGAGCAAATAAACAAAGTTTAACAGCATTGGAGTGCAGTGTCTTCCGCTTTTTAGAGTAAATAAACAAAGTGGATTAAACACAGCAATGGAATGCCATGCTTTTGTACGAATCAGAGCAAACCGACTAAGGCATATATATATGTAGATATATTATTATAACGCTATACATCTTGGTGCCATCTTATACAAGTATGCAACATAACATGTACACTATATCAACCTGTCATTTGAATTTGTATGGCAAGTAATTTATGCTTCAATACTAGCAATTTTATTAGATGGTTTTCCCTTGTAAAATGATGAAGCACTGCACGAGTCGTTGGAATGATGTATAGTGACTCTTCTATGTTTGTTGCCACACCACATGACAAAACTAAGTGTCACTGTGGTAACTAGATACCAATCACAGTGAAGTAACTGTGTTTGTACAGAGGTATATATGTTTTGTAACAGCATTTGGGTAGATGAAGTGAGCAAGGCGGAGGCTTCCACCGAAACGCGTCTTTCATGCAGCTTTGAAAATAAAACTTCAAACTTGAGTTAACTCACGGAGTCGGTGCCATCCTTTATCGAGAGGAAGTGTGCTTGGTAACCAATATATATATGCGCAGAGGAGACGGTGGTTATTCATATATATATATATATATATATATATATATATATATTCACAGAAAAAACCATAGGTTATAGTGGATATATAGTTAGGAATTTGCATTTACAAAACCTTGAAAATTCAATGAAAAAACCATTGGTTTTAGGCCATATATAGTTAGGAATTAGCATTTACAAAACCTTATTTTACTCGCATAAAACCATTGAAATTCCATATATAGTTAGAAGCGCTAACTATATATCGCGCACCCGCAATCCACTGCTGATGATGTCACATATTACATCATTCATGACATGGTCAGTGACATCACTGATGACATCACTGATGACATCTCAAATGACATCACTGATGACATCACTGATCACAACATCCAGTGATTGTATGTGTCTGTAAAGTTTAAATATGTTTTACATATTGAAGAATGAGTGGATGTATAAGTGTCTGGATGAAGAATTTAGTAGGTGCATCACTGACTGTATGAAAGAGTGATTAAATGTGTCTCACTGAGTGCATGGGTTAGTGACTAAACTGTCTTAATTTGTGCATCAGTATGTTTGTTGTTGTGTAAGCTGCTGCATGTGTTGATCAGTAGCTATAAGAGTGGCCATATGGGTTATTGATTGGTTGCCCAAGTATTTGAATGGGAGGCTGAGTGTGTGTGTGGGTGGCTGGGAGGTGCGTGACTCTGTGCATAGATGTGTAAGCAGTTGATTCACTAGGAGTATGAGTTCAAGAGTGCATGTGGAAACAGCTATATGGGCGGTTGACTGTGCATGGGTGTGTTGGTGAGTGAATGGATTTCTCATTGCTACATGTGCAAGTAAGTACGTATGTAAAACACAATACATGTGAGAGTTGAAATATATAAATAACTGAACATAAGAGCCAGTGAATGTGTGAGTGGCTGTATCGATCACTGTGAGCTTGTATCAGGTATTATATAAGAGAGTAAATATGTGTTATTATATGTTTGAATAAGTAAGATGTGTATAACTGTATAGTTGAGGAAATGGAGGTGTGATTGATTCTTTGCATGACTGACTAGGTGTGTGAGTAACTCCATGGATGAGTGACAGTCTGTGAGTGTCTGTTTATACTGAGTGTATGTAAGGTTATATTAGAGTCTGAAGAGGTTCATTGTATTATCACATGAGTGATGTGATCAGTGATGACAAATGAGATGTCATCAGTGATGTCATTTGAGTTGTCATCAGTGATGTCATTTGAGTTGTCATCAGTGATGTCATCAGTGATGTCATTTGAGATGTCATCAGTGATGTCATCAGTGATGTCACTGACCATGTCATGAATGATGTAATATGTGACATCATCAGCAGTGGATTGCGGGTGCGCGATATATAGTTAGCGCTTCTAACTATATATGGAATTTCAATGGTTTTATGCGAGTAAAATAAGGTTTTGTAAATGCTAATTCCTAACTATATATGGCCTAAAACCAATGGTTTTTTCATTGAATTTTCAAGGTTTTGTAAATGCAAATTCCTAACTATATATCCACTATAACCTATGGTTTTTTCTGTGAATTTCATTGGTTTTTTAATAGCAAATATGAAAAGCTTTAAAATGTCAAGTACGTGATAGATAAAAACATTTTCGTATTTATGCACGCTGATGTGCTTTGAACGCTGCACCCCCCCCCCTCCCCTCTTTTGTCTTAGTAGTACTCTCTCTTTGCAGATACTGAAGGGTAGTTAACGCAGGCCTTTACCCCCGTTGTAATCCGTCGTGCCTCCTTGTCTCTCCATTTGATTGATTGTTGTCCAAGCATTTACTGTTTTAGAATTGGTTCTCTTTGGATCATTCTCTATTTACAAACAAGCACAAAGTCGCAATACTCTGTTTAGTCTTTGCAGATAGTGAAAAATCGTGTAAAAAAATAAAAGTAATCGAGCAAAATCAGTAGGCCACTAATTGGATCTCTTTTTGACCTCGCTAAAATAGAAATATTAGGAACAACCCTTCATGAGAAATACGAAAATAGTGAGATGAACTGAGCTCCACACCATGAGGGCTGCAAGACAGCTCGGCTCCATCACCCATCCCGCACAAAATAACGACAAACCCTATGCAAATATTAAAAATATAGACAACACACCAGCAAAGAAACAGGGTAAAACATTTTATTAAAAAACTATTTACATAACGTTGGTTTATAAGATGATGTCAGTAGTGGACCGATGTGTGAATAGATCGAAAACAGCACAAGGCTCCAAGATCCGGATGGCAAGCTCCTGGATGTTGGGTGCCATAGTTTAGAGTTCTGAATTTCAGCCTTTTTCAATGCCTGTGCTTTGTTGAATCAAAATGGCGGCTTGACACAAAGCTGACTCAAGCGTTGCTACTGATGCTATGCAGACCAAAACTGGTT
Source organism: Lissotriton vulgaris (assembly GCF_964263255.1). NCBI lineage: Eukaryota > Metazoa > Chordata > Amphibia > Caudata > Salamandridae > Lissotriton > Lissotriton vulgaris. The sequence continues at coordinate 1,094,058,084 of NC_141698.1, forward strand.
TTCAGTTTGTACATTTTTCTAGATTTTTCAATCCAAGTTTGGTTGACTTTGTAGAACGATGGCTTCAGATTTTCAACATACGGTGTGGTGGCGCTGACTGGGAGGGGGCGCTTCGCTCCTGCCCCCTCCCCAAGTAAGATTTTCATACGTGAAAGTACGTTAATGGTTTTGGTCCCTGAGATGCTTCGATGTCACTGCCATTCTCAAATAGCATAAGTTCTGGATGTTGGGTGCCATAGTTAAGAGTTCTGAGCAGTGCTTGTAACACTGTCTGAAGCTTATTTCCACCTACTGCAGCTTCACTATTCTCAAAGTAAGTGAGTGTCGTTTGTGGACCTGACTGCATTAGAAAACAATGTGATATGTTACCTTCCTAAACAGCTTGACGGAGGCCCCTGAGGGGCGGTGTGATGGCCATGGACTCGGAGAAGACGCTTGGCTCCGACACCCTCCCCAAGTCTTATAGCACTGGTGTAGCCTGAGATCGCCCCCGACATAGGCGGCCGGCTCCCGGGGTCCGGCGGAACTTTTTGCCTTTTGATGACTCTTCAATTCTGGACCTTGTCCCACAATCCGTTTGACCTGAAGACAAGCTGTAGTGGGGCGCCCCTTTATCGTTTTAGTTGCCATTCCGCCCGCTTTTGCTACACTGTGCCTCTTCCGCCATTCAGCTGTTTACCGCCCGCTCTTGCGACTACAGCGTCTCGCTCACCATGTAGTTGAGATGCGCCCGCTCTTGCGGTGCAGCGATAGGCGGCTGCCACAGGACTCTCAAAATGGCGGCCGGCTCTTCGGTTTTGGGCCTGGTCCACTAAAATGGCCCTGGGACACCTTGGAACTCGGACGCTTGTCTGCTAGGGCTTGGGTCCCATTCTCGAAAAGCGTCCCCTCAGCCGTGAAGATTCTACAAAAGTCTTGGGGGCCTCCGACTCCCGCAGGCTTCTGGTGGGGAGCGGCTGCCATGATTGCTCGTGGAATGGCCACGACGGAGCTACGAGATGGTAGTGGTCTCATGCTGACGCCAGCTTTAGTCTGAAACATCCAGAAACACTATAGACTACCAATTCGATCAGTTCCGGTAGCGCCCCAACATGACCCGGAAGAGAAGAACTTGCCCTCCCCTCTTTGACTGATGGTTCTTGTTGCCTGTCCCCTCTGTTGTCATTTAACAGAACTTTTTGGACTGCTGAAAGGGGTTGTGTTCTGAACGCTGGTTGGTGGAGACATTTAGACTATATTCTTGACCTACGTTGTCGCGTAATGCGTTTTATGACACGCCGCGTTAGCGCACCCGGAAGTGATCCGAGGCGCGGCGCGCAGCGCGTAACGTAAGCATAACAGGTCATGTGACTTGTTAATAAAACTTTTCATTGGTTCATTTTACTTTTGTTAATTTAATGATGAAAAGCTTGGTCATATGACCTAAAAATTACGCTTTTTATTATTTTCGAACAATATTTTTTTTCAAACATATGTTATAATATTCCAGGCTAATGTACTTTCCCGGAAAATTTACAACTGTCTTGCAAGTAAAATATATTCCTTTTTCGAGAAAAAGGGCGTTTCTTCCTTCCATGACGGAGCCGTTGAGTAAAAGAGATTCGGCCTGCTGTCTTAGTCGCCGATACGCCTGATTATCAGATTCTTATCGATCACTTTATGTTGCAGACATGAAAAACACAACTGCCCTTGACCATTTATCTTTACTGCGTTCCTACATATTATACCTTTTATCCGTCATGTAATTGGACTGCTTTATTTCACTTGCCTTTTACTGATTCTAAAACAGTCACTAAAAGTAAAAACTTTACCAATGTAAATACTACTACCGTGTTTTGTTTTAAAAACCTTTATTGTGAAAATGTCAGTATACAAATACGGGCCTATAACCACGTGGGCCGGCCACGGAGCAAACTGAAATCGTATATGATGAGGAGACATTTACACTGTAGAGGAACGTAACGAGCGGGCCATTAGGTTGCAAGAACTAAGGTGTCTAACAGTTGCGGAATCGGTGGACATACATTTTGTAATTAAAATAGAACAGGGCCACTTACAATAACATTTTCTAGATATACATTTGCGGGCAAGGAGTTACGAGTCCCATTTATACCGGCGCCATTTTGGGCGAGGCCGGGCAGGTCCAAGATATAGTCAAAATATCTCCACCAACCATCGGCCAGACCAGAACCCCTTTCGGCCCTTTATGCTACAAGATGGTGTCTTCCATTCAGAAAATATTGTTGGCAGCATTTTGAAAGGAAACAGAAACAGCCGTTCTCCTAGTGAGTTTCACATTGTTACATTTAGGAAGAATGTTGAAGAGTAGTATGTGGAAAATCTGAAGCCATTTTTCTACAAACTCTCAATCAGACTTGGATGGAAAAAAAAAACCTGAAGAATGTACAAACTGAAAACCAATTTTTGTCTGTATAGCACCAACAGTAACGCTTGAGTCAGCTTTGTGTCAAGCCGCCATTTTCATTCAATCAATAGCGTCCCCCTGCACACATTCAGGGACCTGGTCGTGTCTTCAGATGAAACGCATTGTAGGAAAAGAAGCAGAAAGGAAAAGGAAAAAAGTTCCGCCGGACCTAGTGAAGCTGCAGCAGGTGCAAATAAGCTTCAGACAGTCTTACAAGCACTGCTCAGAACTCTCAACTGAGGCACTCAACATCCAGGACTTGCCATTCGGATCTTGGTGCCTTGTGCTGGTTCCGACCTATTCACACATCGGTCCACTACTGACATCACCTCATAAGCCAACGGGGCACCCCACGCCGACTTTCGGCGCAGCATTGTAGGATGGCCACACCAGTGCGGCAACTTGCTGGACACAACATCGGGGCCATCCAGATCTCGGCGCGTTCGACTCACTGTACCGCAACAGTGACCGCAACTCAGCTGGACACGCCGTCTTTCGGCGCAGCATTGTAGGATGGCCACACCAGTGCGGCAATTTCCTGGACACCACCTCGGTGCCATCCGGATCTCGGCGCGTTCGAGTCACTGTACCGCAACAGTGACCGCAATTCAGCTGGACACGCCGTCTTTCGGCGCAGCATTGTAGGATGGCCACACCAGTGCGGCAATTTGCTGGACACCACCTCGGTGCCATCCGGATCTCGGCGCGTTCGAGTCACTGTACCGCAACAGTGACCGCAACTCAGCTGGACACGCCGTCTTTCGGCGCAGCATTGTAGGATGGCCACACCAGTGCGGCAATTTGCTGGACACCACCTCGGTACCATCCGGATCTCGGCCCGTTGTGCTGCCTTCGGCCTATTCGCACATCGGTCCGCTACTGACGCCGCCTCACGTGCCAACGGATTTTCTACGCTTTTTGTAGCCCTATGCCGCATAACAGGTCATGTGACTTGTTTATAAAACTTTTCATTGGTTCATTTTACTTTTGGTTTCCTAAAGATGGAAGGCTTGGTCATATGACCTAAAAATAAAACTTTTCATTGGTTTAGAACATTTTTTTTTCCCAAACGATTAAAGCCCCACCTTGTTTCTGGATCATTCAGACTGAAGCTGGCATCAGCATGAGAGCACCACCATCTCGTGGCTCCGTCGTGGTCATTCCGCGAGCAATCATGGCAGCCGCTCCCCACCGGAAGCCTGCGGGAGTCGGGGGCCCCCAAGACTTTTATACAATCTTCACGGCTGAGGGAACGCTTTTCGAGAATGGAGCCCAAGCCCTAGCAGGCAAGCGTCCGAGTTCCAAAGTGTCCCAGGGCCATTTCAGTGGACCAGGCCTAAAACCGAGGAGCCGTCCGCCATTTTAAGAGCCATGTGGCAGCCGCCTATCGCTGCACTGCAAGAGTGGGAGCAACTCAACAACATGGTGAGCGAGACGCTGTAGCCGCAAGAGCGGGCGCAACTCAGCTAGATGGCCGCCACCTGGGGAGGCCCGTTCACGCCGGCTCCCCCACGCCCCCCCCCCGGGCCGCCGCACGCCAATTTTCGGAGCAGCATTGTAGGATACCAAAACCAGTGCGGCAGTTTACTGGACATCACCTGGGTGCCTGTCGTACATGTTGTGTCAGCCATGTGACACTGGACACAGACCGCTACTGACGAGGCCTCCCCCCGCACCACCCGGGACGCCCCACGCTGTTTTTCTGTGCTGCATTGTAGGATCCCTAAACCAGTGCGGCACCCAGGCGACATCACCTGGGTGCCGTCCAGAACTCTGCACGTTGTGCTGCCTTGGGACTATTCGCACAAAAGACAGCTTCTAACCATTGTTGCTTTTTGTGTTGAGAAATGTTTAAATGTTTTTAGTTTTTGTTCCGTTCGTTAAAGTTAGTAGTTAATAAAGTTTTATAACCTTACTTTGTTGGAGTGTTATCTATTTTTTTTTAAACGGGTGAATGGGGCCTTGAATCGGGTTATTGTCATGTGTGGGCTTTGGAAGTGTGCTGCTGCAGGATCGGACATTTCAAACTCAAATGCACGTTCTTTTTCTTACCTTTCCGAAGCATGGAGCGCAATAGCAAGCAGAGAAAGGGTGATGCACGTGTTGAACACTACCTGACCTGGCAAGTTGCTGGCAGTGCCCCCCGCCCGCTCCTGAAAGAGGGCACACACACACACCGCCGCTCCGAGTACTTCACAAATCTTTAAAAGACCATGCGCTTGTTCATGAGGCTTAAATGGTTTATCACCTCTTCTAGAACCCCTGCATCGACCCTCTGACGTTTCCTGGAAAAATTACCATGTAACCCAATACCAAGCCCTGTCAGCTGAAACCCCCAAGGAATCGTGGGGCATATTATCAAGGGGGTTTATCTCCGCTTTTTTGGCTTTAAAAGCCTTGAAAGCGGAGATAAAATTATCTCCCTATTACCAAGCTGTCGCTAACACCAGTTAGTGACAGCTAAAAGGAGATTGCGACCATCTTGGGCCCCGCTTTGCATGTCAGTGATACTTATCACTAATGACATGCAAAGTGGCGTGCCAAGATGTTAGCGACTAGAAACAGTCCCTAACATCGCTACCTTCTATTACCAACTTTTGGAGATATTCGCGCTAAGCGCGAATATCTCCAAAATCTAACACCTGCCCTGAGCAGTTCTTAGCCATGTTATCCAATGGGAGGTGGATAACATGGCTAAGAGCATTAGGTCGATAATACATGAATATCGCTGACTTTTCTGCGATAATAGCAAGGTTTATCTGCGATAAAAATCGCCGATGTGCGGCGATAATTTTTGTCTCTAAACAAGTTAGAGACAAAAATTATCGCTAGTTGTTCGTAATATGCCCCCGGGTTTTTGCTTGCAGAAATCGGGAGGCGGGAGACTAGCACTGAAACAGTAGTCACACGCCTGAATCAGGAGGATTGGCATGTCTGAATTCTCTACAGCTGGGGCCATAAACTACATCCGCAGGGTTAGGTGATAGCCTGGGACCAGCCTGGCATCTAAAATGGCTGCCGTGCACGACAAAATTGTGGCATTCGAAAAAAGGCAAGATGGCGCAGCCGCTGGAAGAGATGTATCAACATATATCAGCCTCCTCAGCCACCCTCAGGAAACATAGGGGATTAGGATACGTCTCCCGCACCCCCTTATACCTAGTACTTTAATTAACGAAGCACAAAATGGCGAATTCCCATTTCGCTACCAGTTTGCGGCCCAGTTCGCGGCCCGTGAAGCGCTTCTACCGTGAAAAATCATTTTTTTTTTATTTTCCCCACGGGACCCTTTAATAACCCCAACAACATTCCTAGGGGGTCAAGAGGGGGATACCTTGCCCCCTTTCATTAAATTCCCCCTTAGTTTTTCACCTTTTCTTCTCTCTCGATCCTACCGAGAGACAAGATGGCGGCCGCTCCGGACTGTCACGCAGCAAAAAAAAAAAAAAGCTCACGCACAGCCGCTGGAAGAGATGTATCAACATATATCAGCCTCCTCAGCCACCCTCAGGAAACATAGGGGATTAGGATACGTCTCCCGCACCCACTTATACCTAGTAATTTAATTAACGAAGCACAAAATGGCGAATTCCCGTTTCACTACCAGTTCGCGGCCCGTGAAGCGCTTCTACCGTGAAAAATCATTTTTTTTTTATTTTCCCCACGGGACCCTTTAATAACCCCAACAACATTCCTAGGGGGTCAAGAGGGGGATACCTTGCCCCCTTTCATTAAATTCCCCTTTCGTTTTTCACCTCTTCTTCTCTCTCGATCCTACCGAGAGACAAGATGGCGGCCGCTCCGGACTGTTTAGAATGTTGACAGACACCGGAGAGCCAATCAGCTTTCTGCGCGCAAAGTTCCGATAAGCGAAAAGTAAGCGGACCGGATCGCTGCCCGGAGCGCTGTTACAGATATATATCTTGATTTAAACGTTAATTTCTCAAAATCCACTGAAGCACATATATTGAGACCTAGCAAAGGCACATCGGGCTAACAGTCCCTACAATTTTGCCAAGTTTCGTGCAAATCCATTCAGCCGTTCGAGCTAAAAGTGAGGCCAAAGGCCCTATGGAAAAATGAATGGGAAAAACGCGTTTTGGGACCCCCCTTTTTTCTCGGCCCCCCCTTGACGAAACCCCACCAAATTTTCAGGGGCTGCTCAGAAACAAAATGTGCCATTTTCCTGAAAATTTCAGCCGATTCCGTCCACAAACGCCAAAGTTATTAGACATAGAATTTTCAGAAATCCCATAGGGAATTAATCCTAACTAAATATACCTACTGGCGATAGCCAGTAGGTAATATATATATATATATATATATATGAATAACTACCGTCTCCTCTGCGCAATCGTCCTCCCACGACAACGCCTTGTGGACACAGACACGGACCAGGTAATCAGGATGCTGCTATTTTTTATTCAGCTGTCGCCATAACGTTTCGGCACAAAGCCTTTATCACATGACAGCGCAAAAACATTTGCAGTGAATATTTAAAGTGCACAGAGCTACCTCATGATTGGGCCATCATTATCATGAATACAGAAGAAAGACTTCCCATTGGTTCCTAAACTTTTATTTACCAGATTTCATGCAAGATATACTTATACGTATTTGAACTTTACATTCATATAAAATCATGCTTAAAACACTATTTGTTATTTAAGAACATATAACAGGTTAAATCCCGATATAGTTTTTAACATTTAAAATATACACAATAGTTGGTTAAATCCCGTTACAAATTCATTTTGATATATGATGACCTTTATCCCTTCAACTAATATAAAACAAAATGTGTAAATGTGCTATAAAGTGCATTACCGTGCTGTTAAAAATTTGTGTAACTTAATACGATTGGTTAGGACTGAGCCCAGTTCCTTCAATCATTTGCTACATTGCCGCTTCTAGTAGCCTCTCTTTCTGCATTTGTATACTATTTACATCCTTATAAAATATTATTTATACTTGATCCTAAAACCAGTTATGCTTGATTATGTTCTTTATTCAATAGAGGTGGGCTATTTATTATCATCATGTTTGGATCGTTTTTATATACTGGTTACTTCTTTTCATGGACTGTAGCCCCTTACATTTTATTGTGCTGTATATTACTGATTTAATGGGGTAGGGGATAACAGGCTTCAATAGGGTTATTCTGACCTAAAGTATGATTTTCTTTCTTGAAACAAATCTCAACTGACTGGCTCACTCAGGGCTCCTGTTCTAATGGTCAATCACTTATTGCTATTGAGCTGTTGACTTCAACTCGTCATTAGCTAAATGTATATTAAATTTATATCAAATTTGATAATATTATGCAGTTAAAACAATAAATACTAAAATCCCTATTAAGATATTTGAATATTTAAATAAGAGATAATAATAATTTCATTAATTTACAACAATATATACATTTTGACCATTTCTCTAGTACTTGCCCCCTACTGATGTTGATTAGATGTCATATTTATCTCAATGTAAGCATGTATACAAATCCTCAGTGAGGTTCAATCCTCCTGGTTGCTTGCTGTTCAGTTTCAAGATATAGTTGGTTTCCAACCTCCGTAGCTTGGTCTCCCTATTTCCTCCCCTCCTACTTGCAAGGATGGCATCCACCACATAGTACGTCAGCTCCTTATTATCACTCTGATGGTCTGTTTTGAAATGGCGTGCCACCGGGTAGGTATTGTCCTGTGATGTAATGGCCCAAAGGTGTTGCAGTATTCTTCTGTGTATGGGGAGCTTAGTGCTCCCCACATACCTGAGCTTACATGGGCATTCCAGGATGTATATAGCGTATTCTGCTTTGCATGTTAATACTTCAGTGATTTGATGTTCCCGGTCACTAAAGCCATCCTTGTATACCCGTTTATTGATACCATGGATACAGGCTTTGCAGGTTTTAAACCTGAAAAACTCTCTGTTGTTTTTAAACCATGACGTAGTATCTAATATTTCAGGGCATGTGACCACTATTCTCTCTTTCATATTGGGAGCTTTACTGAACGTGATGGACGCTTTCTTGGGGAGGTTTTGACCAATAATAGGATCTTTACTTACAATTGGCCAATTTTTGACAATTATTTTGCGTATCTCCCTATGTTGGTTACAATAGCCTATGATTATCCGAAAGGGCTCAAATTTTGCCATTTCATTGCTGTTAGACGCATTTTGATGGTTTTGTGTCTCAACCGACATATCATATTTGCCAAGCAGCTTGGATCTATCCATAGCCATGGATTTTTGTATTGCCTGTTTGATCGTATTGATATGGTAGCCCCTTTCCAAAAATCTATTTGTGCTGGCTTCCTGAGCTCTAACCAACTCCCCATCCTCACTACATAATCTCCTTAAACGCAGCATCTCCCCATACGGGATGCTACGTATTAAGTGAGCTGTGTGGGTGCTGCTCGCATGCAGTATGGTGTTGCCTGCTGTGCTTTTTCGGAATATTCTGCTTTCCAGTTTGTTGTTGTGGACATATACTTCGATGTCTGAAAAGGGAACCTTTTCCTGGCTCATCGTGACTGTGAAGTTGATATTATACATATTCTTGTATATATATATATATATATATATATATATATATATATATATATATATATATATATATATATATATATACATACATACATACATACATACATACATACATACATACATATATATATATATATATATATATATATATATATATATATATATATATATATATATATATATATATATATACATACATACATATATATATATATATATATATATATATATATATATATATATATATATATATATATATATATATATATATATATATACATATTCAAGCAACTTACCCAATTTCAATAATTAATTTAGTAAATCAAATACATTAGTTTAAACCAGGACCAGGGCACCCACAACTGTGGCCGAGCCCCAAGTGGTGGAGTCCCCCCGGCCGAAATCGGCCTGGGGAGTGGGGCCGCGTGGCCATCCTCTACTAATCAAAATAGGACTGGCCCTAAAGGATGGGATCCCCTTGTCCGAAATTGGCACAGGGCAGAGGCCACACGACCCCCCTCCCAAATAAATAAAAAGTAACAAAAAACTCAAATATCGCAAGTTGCTAGAGGCCACGCCCCCTTCCTCCTCTACTATGCATATGCACCTCCTGGCATACTACTGGTTGGGGAATTAAGCCCACTTTACTCCTGAGGATCCTTGGAGGTCAGCTATGCCGGGGAACAGCGTTTACAACACAACTTTTACCACGCAGTACCTTTACCACGCAACTTTTACAACGCAAGTCGTTACAACGACTTGCGCTGGGGGGCGCTGTAGGATAGGGAATAGTTTAATTTACTATCCAAAACCTTCCCTACTATCCACGGGGACTGGAGTTGGAATAGTAAATTAAACTATTTACTATCCAGCACCCCCCAACGCAAGTCGTTGTAACGACTTGCATTGTAAAACCTGCGTGGTAAAGGCATGCTTTGTAAAAGCATGCATATTAACGACATACATCCGCTATGCTTCCTGTTACCTCCAGTATGTCCCACACAGTGGAATTGCTGAGAGGTTGTCAGTGGCCACACCCTCTTTCTATAGCACTCTGCAAACGCACTTCCTGGTACACTATTAGTTGAGGGATGAAGTTACCTTGGCTGCTGAGGATCCTTAGGGGCGAAAAACCCCTCCTGTTACCTCTGAAAAACCCCTCCTGTTACCTCTAGTAAGTGCCACACAGCGGAATTGCAAAGAGGGCTTCGGAGGCCCCACCCACTTTCTCCACCATATAGAAACCTTTTCCACCTGGCCAGAAGGCGACCGGGGCGAAAAAGCGGCAGACGGTCTGTCCGTCTGCCGCGGACCCCCCAGCCATAATAATATGGCGGGGAGTCATTCCGGCACAGATGGCGAGCGGATCCCCCCGCCAGCCCGGCAGTTGCTACCGCCGGCCTGGCGGGGGCGATCCGCCCGCCATCCTAATGGGGCCCTTAGCGTCTGTGGCGACGTAACAGTCCATCAAACGAACACAAAAGGTGGTATTGATTTTCACATTAAAAAAAATCTTAACGTGAAACAACCATTTTTCAAATTGTCACATACAGTAATCTCTGAGGATTGTGTTTTTTCTCAGTTACATGTTTGCACATTGTCATGTACTTTTTTAAAATAAAGTCCCAATTTGTTTGAATTAACTTTATGTAGATGTTGTTCCAAATGCACAATGACATAGCTCATGCAAGGTATAGTACCTGATGGGTTCACCACATGTAAGGTTGATTGTTACCAGGGATAATTGTAGTAGTTACGGTATAGTACCTTAATCTCCCATGATTACAACAGTGAAAACCCAGTGCCTTCACAATCAAGGAAAAATTTGCATGCACATTTGCAAAACTATAATAGACTTCATAAGGGAAGATGCAGAGGTCAGACAATAAACATAACCCCATCGAAAAGGCAAAAAATGACATGTGAAAAAAGATATCCCAATTTGAATATAGACAATAGGAGCGGTGGTTGTTCGCTGGAACATCAATATACTCCGGTGCTCTTAACCATAACATAAGTGCAACTGTGACATCCTCGCCTCATCATGACTTAATACCTATTAGAAAAAGAAAGAAAGGAATATTGGAACTGTGCTAATAACTGATCATATAAAGACAACTGTGAACACTCCATATACAATATATCGGTTAATTCTTCACAAAGAATAAAAGGATACCTCAAATACCACAAAGGCAGGGGGTGATATTAACAGCAGGTGGATCTTTAAACTGTATATGAAATGAGCAGGGGCCTTATAAATGAGAATATATTTCCTCATCATAATTAATCCCATCCGGGAATTTGGTGCCAGCCTGCAACATAAAGCGGGATTCCATCCTTCGTAAGGCTGCCAGTCGATTACCACTTCTTTGATGTGGGACAACTGTATCCAGACCAAAAAACTTGGCCTGAGTCCAGTCCCCTTCATGTTCATCAGAGAAATGTTTATATAGCTAAAGTCTTTATTCCTAATCGGTCTCCAGTGCTCTAATATCCGTTTTTTTACAGGGAAAGTTGCTGAACTAATATACCACAGATTACACTGGCACATAACTACGTAATATATATGTATGTATGCATGTGTGGGTATGTGTGTGTGTGTGTATATATATATATATATATATATATATATATATATATATATATATATATATATATATATATATATATATATATATATATATATATATATATATATATTACCTACTGGCGGTCGCCAGTAGGTAGTTATAGTTAGGATTTTTTTCAATGTTAAATCTGAAAATTCTATTTGGAATAACTTTGGCGCCGGTTGACGAATCTGCCTGAAAATTTCCTCAAAATGGCCTCGCGGCGTTCCGGTCCTTCCCTGAAAGTTTGGGGGGGATTCGTCAAGCGGGGGCCGAGATAAAAGGGGGGTCCCAAAACGCGTTTTCCCCATGTTAATTTCCATAGGGCGGTCGATTTCACTTTTAGCCCGAACGGCTGAATGGATTTCCACCAAACTTGGCAAAATTGTAGGGACTGTTAGCCCGATGTGCCTTTGCTATGTCTCAAGATATGTGCTCCAGTGGATTTTGAGTAATTAAGGTTCAAAAAAATATATATATCTATAGCCGCGCTCCGGTACGCGCACCGGTACGCGCACCGGGCGCTTACCGCGACTTGCGTGCAGAAAGCTGATTGGCTCTGGGATATCTGTAAACATTCTAAACAGTCCGGAGCGGCCGCCATCTTGTGTCTCAGTAGGATCGAGACACGAGAGGTGGCCAAAACAAAGAGGGAAATGACCATAAGGGGGCAGAGTAGACCCCCCTTGACCCCCTAGGTTTGATGTGGGGGCCATAAAAGGGCCCCGCGGAGCAAAAAAAAAATAAAAACAATTTTTGATTTTCGCGGGGTGAGCGCCCGGTACGCGCACCGGTACGCGCACCGGTAAGCGTACCGGGGAGCATACCATGGGGAAAAAGAATGACAGTTTTAAAAGTAGCTGTTTAAAAAAAAAATGTTTTGTTGTTTTTTTTTATACATACACATACATATATATATAAATGCATATGCATATATATATATGCATATATGTGTATATGTGTGCGTGTAGAGAGAGGTAGAGAGGTAGAGGTGTAGAGGTAGAGAGGTAGAGAGGTAGCGGTAGAGAGGTAGAGATTAGTAGAGAGAGCAGAAGAGAGAGGTAGAGAGGTAGAGAGTAGAGAGTGAGTAATAGAGAGTAGAGAGTGAGTAGTAGAGAGTAGTAGAGAGCAGTAGAGAGAGTAGCAGAGAGTGAGTAGTAGAGAGTAGTAGAGTGAATAGTAGAGTGAGTAGTAGAGAGTAGTAGAGAGTGAGTAGTAGAGAGTGAGTAGTAGACAGTAGTAGAGAGTAAGTAGTAGAGTGAGTAGTAGAGAGCAGTAGAAAGTGAGTAGTAGAGAGTAGTAAAGAGTGAGTAGTAGAGAGTGAGTAGTAGAGAGTGAGTAGTAGAGAGTAGTAGAGAATGAGTAGCAAAGAGAATAGTAGTGAGTAGTAGAGAGTGAGTAGTAGAGTGAGTAGTAGAGACTAGTAGAGAGAGAGTAGTAGAGAGTGAGTAGTAGACAGTAGTAGAGAGTGAGAAGTAGAGAGTGAGTAGTAGAGAGTAGTAGTGAGTAGTAAAGAGTGAGTAGTAGAGAGAGAGTAGTAGAGAGTGAGTAGTAGAGAGTAGTAGATAGTGAGTAGTAGGGAGTAGTGAGTAGCGAGTAGTAGGGAGTGAGTAGTAGAGAGAGAGTAGTAGAGAGTAGTAGAGTAGTAGAGAATGAGTAGTAGACAGTGAGTATTTGAGAGTAGTGGAGTAGGAGAGAGTAAGTAGTAGAGAGTAGTGGAGAATATTCCAAAGTTTGGCACAGCACCACTTTCACAATGAGTCCAATCAAATCATATCACTTAGAGTCCTTATTGAAGCGCTGAATCTTGGTGTATATTCAAATGCTTTTATTTTCCTTAAGTTTATGTACCACAGCCAGCCGAAAGGTTTCGTTCTGTACAACAGAACTTCTTCAGGGCGTTCTTATTTCCTTCAAGTTATGTCGGTATCCAGTTGTCATATAACTAGATATTTCTTCCAAATGTTAGACGAGACATAAGTATATTCTTATTCAAAGTGACTAGGTATCAATTTTACCCACACAATTCGGGCAGACTTGAGTAATTTATAGCATCCTCAAAGTCAGTCTTTCAAAAATTCCAAAGTATAGGACATGATAATCCAAATCCAAATGTTTCTCAAGAAAAGTAATTTACAATCGTTCGGAATATCGGTGTTTGGGCAGATATGATCCAGGGACCCCCAGTATGCAAGGGGAATTAGTCCCCCCTCTACTAACGCGCCAGTGGCCTGCATTGCAGAGAGGTGTAACAAGGGTGTGGCCTCATTACACTTCTCTGCAATGCAGCTCCCTCGCGCATACTGGAGGCTCCTGGTGGACCAGTTGACCCCAGGGACCCCCAGTATGCAAGGGGAATTAGTTCCCCCTCTGCAAACGCGGCAGTGGGCTGCGTTGCAGAGAGGTGTAACAAGGGGCATAGTCTCATTACACCTCTGCAATGCAGCCCCTGGCGCATACTGGAGGTTCCAGGTGGGCTAATTGGCCCCCAGGGGCCCCCAGTATGCAAGGGGAATTACTTCCCCCTCTTCAAACATGCAGGGGGGCTGCGTTGCAGAGAGGTGTAAAAAGGGTTGTGGCTTCATTACACCTCTCTGCAATGCAGTCCCCTGGCGCATACTGGAGATTCCTGGTGGGCTTTCAGGTCTTATATAGTTAGGAATTAGCATTAAAAAAACCTTTGAAATTCACTGAAAAAACCATAGGTTTCACACCAGTTATAGTTAGGTATTAGCATTTAAAAAACCTTTGAAATTCACTGAAAAAACCATAGGTTTCACACCAGTTATAGTTAGGAATTAGCATTTAAAAAACCTATTAAATTCACTGACAAAACCATAGATTTCACACCATTTATAGTTAGCTGGAAATTTTACTGACATAAAACCATTGAAATTCCCACGTTATAGTTAGTTGGACTCACTATAACTTGCGCGCCTGTAATGCACTGCTGATGACGTCACATTTTACATCACTCATGACATGGTCAGTGACATCACTCATGACATCACTGATGACACCATCCTTGTGACAGAGTGACAGACCTAATTTCAGTGTAATGTAACGCTTGAAACACATATTCAAAAATAGAAACAAACATTTTCAAAAAAATGGAGATACCCAAACCAGTAACAACAACCAATTCAGTAATTCCACCATCTATATACACATCCACTCATTCACCAACAGTTCTATATAGTCACTCATATATATACTCACTCATCATATGTAGTGATACACCTATACATCCTGTTACACATCAGCAGTCATCCAAAAGTTACTCACACACATACTCACACATGCAAATAAACTATTGAACATCCATTTATTTGCATATACATTTATACACACACTACCACCTTACTTCTAAGGAAACTTACCCATACTTACTCTCTTAAACAATCACTTATAGAAACACATACTTATTTAAACAGGAACTCCTACAATCTCTCACTATATATACTATACTCACTTATATACATCAATACTCACATATACTAGATTAAAACATATGTCGTTACTAATGAAGACACTAGTGAGACAGTCATTCACTCACTAACACACACATATACACACTCATCCACCCATACAGTCCTGCACATATGCTGTCTTCAAAACACATACAAACAGTGAGTCAGTCACCAACCCCTGCAGCCACTTATACACAAAGAGAAACACTGATACAAACATTTAAATATTTAAACAATACTCGCTAATATATGTATTCACTAAGATACACGTAATAAGCCAGTTACCCAACCAATTTTTTTTTTTTTAAATCCATTTACACACTTATTTAAACATTTATTCTTCCATCGACCTTTACAAATACATATATAAAACAAATTTATTTTTCAGAAAGACACACATTCACTGGATGGTGTCATCAGTGATGTCATGAGTGATGTCACTGACCATGTCATGAGTGATGTAATATGTGACGTCATCAGCAGTGCATTACAGGCGCGCAAGTTATAGTGAGTCCAACTAACTATAACGTGGGAATTTCAATGGTTTTATGTCAGTAAAATTTCCAGCTAACTATAAATGGTGTGAAATCTATGGTTTTGTCAGTGAATTTAATAGGTTTTTTAAATGCTAATTCCTAACTATAACTGGTGTGAAACCTATGGTTTTTTCAGTGAATATATATATATATATATATATATATAAAATATATAGGACTTGGCCCAAGGAGTCCTCCCACGACGACGCAACTTTCGTTCTGGAGCGGGCAGGATATGCTTGAGCAGCACCTCTGATATATATATATATATATATATATATATATATATATATATATATATATATATATATATATATATATATATATATATATATATATACATATATATATGA